>NC_134323.1:3755918-4098418 GCF_964195595.1 Calonectris borealis
GCAGGAGCCGGGAGCTGCGCGGGGCCCGCTCTCAGGCAGGCGGCTGCCGTGGGCCGCCGGCAGCGCCCGGGCACGGCACGCGTGAGCCCTCCTGCAAGGCGCGAAGTGCCGCGTGTGAGAGCAAAGGAGCAAAATCCTTTGGGGGACGCGGATTTCACGTTAGAGTCTCCTGAAAAATGGCATGTCAGTAGGTGCTGCTCTTGGCACCCATTAACGACTCGGGTAATTAGGTAGGTTGGCGTAAGCCGAGGAATGTAGCTTGGGTAACAAATGCTGGCTGGAGGACGCTAAGCTGTTAGCCACTTACCTTCCAGGCTCCTTGGAAACGGTGGAGATGAAGCAACTGCAAGGAGACTAATTAAAATACCTTTTAGCAATGTATGCCATTAGTAAAGGCAGCCAAGCAGTCATTAGGAAGAGCAGTGAAATTTCAGAGTACTCTGCCTGCACAATAATATACTGTCACCTATTGTTTTGCCTTGCATTAAGGTTGAAAGACAAACAAAAGGGCAAAAGAAAATGTAGAATTTACATTGTTCCTATAGCAGAAGCATCTGTTCCCAGCAGTGGATGGCAGTGTAGAAACCATAACTGGCCTGATGTGTTTGGGATTTGCAGTCTTAAGAAATCCCAGAGCAACTTAATGAAACAGGCACTGGGTGGTATTAGTACAGGATCAATCCTCAGTATATGTGATTTAGGAAGATTTTAGGTTTGTGCTGAAACTTGGGCATTGCTGAGAATTAAACTCTTACTCAACAGCCAGTCATGTTTGCTTATAGATAGTTATGTGATATTTACAGTTTTATTTATGTTATGAACTCTGAAACTTGTATTAACCAAAAATACCATTGCTATATCTTTTAAACATTAAAGGACCAAGCTTCATTACTTAGTTGAAAAATTAACTGAACTAGAGTTAGTGTGTCATGACTCTATGGCCATGTGGAAATTATAGGTTTATCTGTTAATACCGTATTAATCATATTGTTTGATTCATAAATAACTAATTCAAATCTCTATGCGCAGGGTCTTTTTGTGTTTGCTGCTTAGATGGATCCAAACAGGGGTAACGTAATCCCATGCATGCATTTGTATCTAGATGTTCTCTGTAGACTGTGAATGGAAGTGAGAAAAGAAGGCTACTGTGAAGATAAATGGGCTACAGTGCAAAATTCTCAGTCCAGCAGGCTTTTAAGAGTTCAGTTCATTCCATCTATCTCTGCACTCATAAGGAAGATCAGCAATCTATGCTGAAGAAAGCAATCCTAAATGAAAAACTATTTTGTGACCTTGCAATTGTAATGGAAATAGAAAGCATCATACTAAAAAAATACTATGTAGAACTTGGGACAGGAGGAGTTTGCCCCAGTGAAAACGGGAAGCTGCTTCTAGTGCCCAGAATAGAAAGCAGCCGTATGTTTATCTTTTACTTAATCTTCTAATGCACTGTCCTTTTTATTGCCACTTCCCATACACCACCAGCTATTTCTTTACCTAAAATACATGAGTAACTACAGCTACTGTTCCTACAATACTTAAACCAAAGGTTGACGCTCTTGTTAGGGTAGCGAACTCCTTCGCCTGAAGGAAGCCCGAACCTTTATAAGAAGCTCACACCCAGTTGGCCTGTAGCCTCTTTTTACCTCTAAATACAAGGTCACATAGCAAGACAAGCTGCAAAAGAATGTGTAATTGGATTAACCATGGTTAAGAAAAACCCTCATGCGTTCTTGAATGAAAACAGGTCTACGATGAACACTTCAGTAAAACATACTATCTATAAAATGGCTCTTAGCTAATTTTTGTTGGAAAACTTTTGGGTGATCTTTCATATTTTTCAAAGCAGATATATTAGAATTTGTCTTATTGTTAAATAATTGTTGTGTCAGATTACAGCACATGGAGTAACCATAGCAGTTTCCTGTTCTGCTGTACCAGTATACTATCCATTATGCATGTCCCTGGAGAAAAATACAACCAAACTTGTTCTCTCCGTAAGGGGAAATTTGAACACCAGCACGTATTTGATCCAAGTTCTTCGATAAGATGCTCAGAGTCTATTTCTAATGAGTATACTAAATTTAAAAAATAATTGTCTTTTTCCTTTCCCTTAACTGTAAAACAAATCTTTTCTGACGTGTTTCAGTGACAGACAGTATTCATTCAGAAAACTATGATACATGCAGGTCATTAGGCAGTGCTTTTAGTCCTACCTACAGCTGTCAGTTAAAAAGGACTATATACCCTAAAATAAAATAAGAGTATTGGTTATGTCACGACCATCTAGCTAACAAGATAAGAATTTACGGAATATGTAGAAGGTAAGGTGGCATTGTAAGCAGTTAATAGTTATTTACAGTAATTTTATAAAGCTTTCTACATCAAAATCAGATACATCTGTCTTTCAGTTCAGAACTTCCTTTTCTTGCCAGCAATATCCTTTCTTTTCATCTTGTCTTCACCATATTTTTCATTTTGCTGTCTCTGACCTACTGCACCAAAATGTGCATCCTTTCTGTAGTTGAATTTGTAAAAAGAAAAACACCTTCAAACCACTTCTATACAGCTAAAGGGTATCTGGGGCATGACTGAGAGTGAGCTGGCAGAAGCCCTGAAACGACTGACGTGGGCTTACATCAATTTCCAGGGACTTATGTCAACCTTTGTGCGTGAGGTCCGTGGCATGGATGGCTGATTTGGCTTTTGCTTGCTATTGAGAGATGAAACGGTGGCAGTAACGAGGGCAACTTTATTTCACTTGTGGTTTTGTGAGCAGGGGGTACTTTTATTTATTCATTTATTTAATATGCATAGGTGGTTTCTGTCCTTGCTGCTTTTAGGCTGTGTTATTGCATCCAGATGGGGATACACCTTGATCTGGTCAGAAGCTGGAGTTATTGCATGTGCCTTGAGAAGGAAGGAACGCGCTTCCTGTGGTATTTGAATCCTTTCCAAACTGGGGCTATTTTCTAGGCGTGTTGTGACTTTCGGCTCCAAAAACCTGAGGGCTACATTGCACTGTGTTTTATTTTCCACACATCATCCTATGCTGGATAGCTAGGAATTGTGGATCTGCAGCCACATCCCAGATCTGTATTTGTCTTGGAGTAATAGGGATTCCTCCCCCCTTCCTATGGGCAGCAAATCAAACCCAGCTGTGCAATTGTAGCCAGAATAGGCTTTGGAAGAAGCATGGTCAGGCATTCGTTCTGCATGATTCAATAAACCAAACAGCCTCGAATTAAGAATATAACGCATAAGGTTGTATTTCATGTGCTTGATCTCGTTCCCGTTTGTGGTTGAATCTGGACCTGTTTAGAAGCCACACACACCAGCGTGGCACAGAAAGGGCAGATGAGAAAGCACAGAGAAAGACTCCTGGAATCGGCAGATAGTGTTCCTTGGCTGCATCTATGGTTATGCCTTTTACAGCTACTATTGAAAAAAGCACGAGTACAACAAGGGAAATTTTTTGACCAGTGTGAATGTATCCCTACACACTTAAATTCATTTGCAAATGGCATACAAACAAAATTATCACAGCCTTTATGTCTCTTACAGCTAACAAGGCACATCCGTTTTTTAAGCATGCAGAATGGTGTTATGTAGGAGAAAGATACTATTTCAGTATAGAGGCTACGTTCAAGAAATTTAAATTCAGCAGTCATATAGGAAAGGGGCTTGCATTCTGCACACAAGGTCATAGGTTATTTATATTTAATATGTGACATCTGGCATTTAAAATAATTTCCTTGGCTAATTACCAGTGCCTGGGTGAAATGTGAAACTTCTGCCATTGGGGAATTAAAAGGAAAATAAAAACAAAAGTAGATTTACGCATAGCATTGGAAAGTTTTGTAGGAAAATTAGGATTTGTCCTAATTCAGGCATTAAAATACATGGTAACAGAAGATAAAGTAAAAGGGAGTAATTTGACTGAACTTGGATAAATTTTAAGTTTTCAATGAAAATCTGCAGTCATCCTTTTAAGACTCCCTATGCCATGACTTAATTACAACACTCCTATCTAGATCTTACGCATAGCTCTTGATCAATAGAGCATTTGTAATAGCAAGATTACAAAGTTTAAAAAAAACCAGATTGCCTACAAGCTGTATGTTGACAAAACATACCTACATAAAAACTTAATGACGTCACAGTCTCATATAACCATTTTACAGTTTTCCCCAAGAAGTTTCATCGCTCCCCTAAACTTACTGCAGTCATATTAGTACAGTTTAATGTATTTTTCTTCAATATATTTTTACATTAAAGAATCATTTATTTGCTTTATTGTTTGTTTAACATTCTGCCATGCAAAGCAGACATTACTTCATAAAGTTTGCTGCTGCTTTATATTTCTGTAGTTTTATGGAGCAGGTTGGAATCCTCCCATTTGGAGGTTACCATCACACGTTAAGAAGACTAGAGGGTCTAGAAGTCTGGCACTTGACTGTGTGGCTCTCTTCACAGACTTTATATTCATAGTATTTTGCTTTGAGATCATCAAGTGAAAGCAAAGTAAAATTATCAGCTGCGTTATTACTGATATCAATATATAAGGACACTCCAGGCACGAGTATTTGCTTCTGAAATGATTGCTTTTACATATACCTTAGAGTCTTATTACAAAGCCTAAAGTGGTTTGTGAGTGAAATCAGATGACAACTGAGATTGCTACCGGAACAAGAACAAACTCCTTTAATGCACAGTGATGTTTGCATAAGATAAATATTTGTGGAAACTCAAATGAGGTTTCATAAAAGCTCTTAGGCTTGATACAAAGACTAAGGTGGCATTTTACTTACTTTTCCATATTTTAACTTTCATTTTTGACTGTTTGTTAGCCAGCAGACAGTCGTCTTGTACAGAACTGGGATATAGAAAATACAAGTTCTGTTCCAAGCTTCCAATTTGTTGTAGTCTAATTTTCAGACTTTCTCAAAGCGGCACAAGTAATATGCTATTTATATAGACACTTAAAACACTGCCTTAGTTTCCCTCTGAGGTGAGGATAATACAACTTCTGTTGTCCCTCTTTTTACTTAGATTGCAAATGCCTCTGAGTAAGGACTCTCAAGTCTGGAGTATTTCTTATACACTGTGTTTGAACAGTCAAGCAGCCTGGCTAGATGATTTGGGCTAATATTTCTCTTTGTACTGGAAAAGGAGAAGCATCACACAACTGTTACAGCAAAATGGAACCCCAGTCTCTGAGCCTTTAGCTATTTTATTCTATTTATTCTATGATACTCCTATGATACGGTTCTGTTTTGTTCAAGTGTAATGCATGTGCAGTTCAAGGTGCACCAGTTTTTATGTATTCCTCATATACACTTGATGTCCTTTGATTAGCTTAGATATAACCACAATCTCATGTGCTTAAGTCATTCCTCCTTATATACTGTAATTTAATAAATGATACATAGCCTTTGCTTATCAGTAAATTAAGGTTTCTTTATCAGTATATTAATTGTCTTAAGGGGTAGCATAATAATATTTTCCCTCGTTACAGCTTTTCATCATAATTCATAATAAGCAACCAGAATAAATGCATTACTAATCTTTTCTTGATATGCATATTCCCAGGTTTCTGTATGAAGCCTGATGGGCTCACTCTTCAGTGAGAAGGACTGTCAGCCTTGTGCAAATCACTCTTTTGTCCTTAACTCAGGTCAGACTAAGCCAACGTAAAACAGTAGGTTCTAACGCTGCGGAAAACTTTGAAGGCTCCCTGGTAGTTTGGATCTTGGACTTCTACCTTTTCTCTTTGTGGAACTGGATCCATTTTGCAGTCGTTAGATCACATATGCTCACACCACTTGCTTAGTCTGTGCCTAATGAGCTTTCTGACCCAAGGTCTTAATTTGGATACATCAGGTTTGAGCCGAGAGGCAACAGGTGTTGAACACGATTGCCATATCCCAGCTGTGGCAGGTGCTTGTGTGTCTTTTTTGCTGTCATCCATTCCAGTATAAAGTCAAACAGGCCGGCCAGGTGGTTTACATTTATTTTTTCCTTTGCATTGGAATAGAGGCAGTAGTTTTCATTAGCAGCTCTTGCCTCTCGGTTTTAGTTAATTGAGTTTCTGCCTGGCTTGCTGTCCAGATTGCATGTAAGAGGGTTGATTCTTCTTTGACAGAGCAAGGGCTGGGAGGTTTAACTATTTGATTCGGTCACAGAATCAATCCTCACTACACTCAGTCATCTCATATTATGCTGCTGGTCCTTACCTTTCTACCCTAACCCTTTCCCAGGAATAGGCTTAGCTGCGTCCTCTGGCTCCTTTTATGTCAGACTGGATTGGCATAAAGGTACTGCTATATATTAAAAATTTATGGAAAGTAGAAAAGACAAAACACAGAAAGCAATAACTGATTAAATACTATCTCAGAAGTCCTCCGAGCTGGAGAATGAGCTATTCAATTAATGAACTGATCCCAGTCAGCTCTGGAAGAATATTACTCAGTAAAGGTTCACCCATTTAAAATTAATTTATTTTTGCTGTATTTCCAGATCCTATGTATTAATTCATCAGATATGTATAAAGAATGGTTTAGCTGTTAATTTATATTGAACAAAACAACAGTTTAAATGAATGCTCACAGAAAATGGATTTTTAACATGTATTCAAACTAGAAATCTTATCCAAAGGATTCATATCATCTAGTTGGTGAGCAAAAAGAAACAATATGATCAGTCCTTTTGCTTTCATTATCAAAAAAGCCACAGATGTCTGAATATGCATAAATCATCTATGCAAAATAAAATGTTTGACCTGCTGCTTACTCCTTTGGAGACCAGGGCCTGGTGTTCCCATATGTTAAGAAGAAATAATACCAATAAGCCACAAGGAGGTAACTAATGATAAGCTACAGAACAAATATTTTCAGATTAAGAAAACTGGTAAGAGAAAAGGCTAAACTTGTTAAATTCAACATTATGACATTATTTGATCAGTAAATAATTCTGTGAGGTCCTTACCAAACCTAAATAGATTATCTTCCCATTAAAAAATGAAATTTGTCTGAAACAATTGTATAAACCATGACATTAACAGTGATTCATGTTAAAATAAAGAATACATCCATTCTAAAGCATGATACAGACCTTTGAGTGGTAAAAATCTTTTTTCTCATGTACTTCATTGCATAATGTCCTTTGGAGGCATTAAAATTGCTTGGGTTTGACAGACTGAAGATATGATTATGTGTACAATATGTTATGTGCCTTTATCAGTTAAAATGTTATCTAGTTTACATTTAAAACGTTCAAGACTGCACTGGTTACTGGTGAAAAATTTAACTCTCTTCATTTTTATTGTTACTCGGTTTGATTTTTTTATAAAGCATTTGCTGATACCAAGGTTCACAATCTGTTGATTGATCAGAAAGCAGCCAACAATTGCAAAATGTATCTTTAGAAAATTGCTCAGCATGCAGGCTACTCTCTAATCTTGTAAATTCCATCTAGTTTCTGTTGTTGTTAGGCAAAAATGTCATAGTAGTTACATCCAGAATGGTAGTAACAATTGGGAGGCAAAGAACATAAGGTAATGGAAACTGGTCACCTCCATGATAAAGTTAAGTGATTGGTAACAAGTAGTTTAATATCCATAAATGAAAGGCACTATATCAAAGTTAAAAGCTATTTAAGGAGAAAGTAGAATGGAAGACAAAAAAAAAAAATTAGAAGACCTCTATATACTATATATGTAACATCCACAAGGTAGCAGAAACACAGCGAAATGATGTTTTGTCCTTGAAAAATTAAGTTCCTTAAACAAAACCAAGAGGGAGACAAGGTTTGTAAAAGACACTGGGCTGACAACACCAAAGGAAAGTAATTAGCACAAAACCCACAGTTTAGGCAGCAAATTATAAATGAACCTGTGCCTTACATTGTGAACTCCAGTGAGTACACATCAGTGATCTTCACTCCGTAGTAGGAAGACTGACATTTGCAATAATGATACCAGAGATGGAAATGTCTTTGTTATATTGACACCTGCAGACTAACACTGCTAAACTATTGGTTGGAAACAGATTCTGGTCAGAACTGATTTGGTATGGCTTCAACCGATATCCTGAAGATTAAAAGATGCCATATATTTCTGCAAACCATCTTCAAGGCCTTTTCCACAGATGGAAGACTAAAACAAACCAGAGTTTTAGCAATGACTGCTATGAAACAAATATCTGGATGAAAAAGAATGCAAAACCCCTGAAGATCTAAAAGAAGTCAGAACTATTGCATGGCACAGGGTAAAGTGTTCTCTCATAAGGACATAATGAGGTTTTAAACATACGTTTTTGATAAAGATAATACAATGGGGGAAAATTCAGAAAAAGAGTTTGATGACCATTTGAGAAAGAAAAAAAAAATCAAGAAAACAGCAAGAAAGATATTCCAATTGGGAATTCATCTAATTACAAGGAAAAAAAGCTTGAAGACTATTGTTTTGCCTATTTTGTCTCCCTTTACTGTTTCTATTTTTATAGACTAAAAGCCAAGCAAAACATTATCAAAAAGATGGATAATTTTTCCACGTAAAATATCTACTGCTGATACGACATCTAACTTTTATCCTATTACAAAGAAAATAGGGAGACAGTAGATATAAGGGTTTTAATGTAAAACATCTAGAAGAGGAAGGTGTTACAAGAGGAGAGTAATGTAAAGAGATGAGTAAATACATTTACATGTAGGCACCACTGCAGTGCCCTCCACAGAACCACTGCAAATAAACTAATGGAAATAGGTGCCAGACCCTTACCTGGTCAGCCACTGAGACAGCAGGAATAGAGGGTACCAGACTGAAGTCCAAGGCAGGACAACAGAGGATGCATTTTCAAAAGACTACAGTAATATGACTGCAACACTGTCACTGTAAATGGATGTTCATGGCACACTAGTTGGTGATAATAGATATCAGGATGATATCAGCCTATTTCCTATCTGAATAAAAACAAACATGCCTCTTTTCCAAGTCTTGTTCAGTCTGCAACTGAACAGTCCAAAATGTTTTCTGAAACATATAAAGAAAAAGATTTTAATCAAGGGGAGGATCCTGAGGAATAACGTGTTTTAGCAGTAGTGTGCATACTAGTAATACGCATTTGGTTAAGTTCCTTTTAGAGCAGGAGGTTATGGGTTGAAGCAGTTAAAGTTAAAATACCTCATAAATACAGCTGGAAAAAAGGAATGAATTAACCCATCAAACCAGCAAAAGGATGGAACTAAGTTTTTTTTTTTGAAAAAATATTTTAATATTTTTTATTTAAACTAACATAACATTATAAAATACAGGGAGGTGCTAGTACTTTCATGAAAATTTCTTCATTAAGTTAATAAACCGTTTTGCTGAACTCAATGTACTCACAGACAAGAAAAGGCGAGGTCTCTGGAATCTGCTACTTAGTTTTCCATTTGAATTAAAACATATACATCTTCTCCAGTTTTGCTCAATTAAAAAAGAAGAAACAATCAATCAGCCATGAAGTGGTTTCTGCTGGGCAGGGATTCAGCAGGAAGTAGTCAGCAGGACTGTATGTACCCACAATCACTATAATGCATGATTTTTTTAGCATGTAGTAGCATTAAGCTGTCCTGATGGCTTTGACATGCTTTTGCTCAGCAAAAAAATGCTGAAGAGAACAACAGCTGCCCTTCTTGGTTGCTCTTCTGCAGGCAGACTCTAATCCTCTGGGTTTATACAGTTGTTCAAGAAACATTAAAAGGAAAAGCCTTCTAAAGCACCAGAGGCACCAAATGGGAAACGGCTTGCTCAAAGTTTTACCTATATTAAGAAAAAGTGTATTTTATGCTTTTAAAATTTTTACAGTAGCACCTTCCAAAAACAGTCAATATATTAAAGATCCGTATCACAGAATACTGTTTCATATTTATTATCACAAAGGGAGGGGTGTGTCTGCTACAGTATGACCATAAACTGGAAATGAATGTTTTCCAGTCAAGACAGTACATGAAAGTTATTCGTCTAGCAGCTTCCAAAGTTGTAAACCCAGTTCAACTGGCTACCAGGCTCTGACTGTGCTTGGTACAAAACAATTGGTATGTACCAGTAAATCAGACAAAAGATCAAACTAAAAATAGTTTCAACATCGGTATTTATATACCTTCAGAGTATTAAAAACAGTCTTACTGGATTTCTTGGACTTTTTCTCATTGGGAATGCCCTAACAAATTATACTGAGGCTGTTATAAAATTGATTGTAAAAGTTTAAAATTAAGCCTTAAAATTAGAGTAGAAAACAATTGTAAGCCAAGAAATGTTAGAGTAAAGCTTGAAAGAAATCCAAACTTGTTCAGGCATAGAACTTCATATAGTATATCCAAGCAATGTTAACTCTTTCCTATACCAGTCCTTTAATTGAAAAATAAATTTGATCCATCTTTTAATATGATTTTAATCTGGGATTACAATCTCTTATTACAGTAATGATGTCAAACATTTGGTATTTACGTACAGTGTTCTAGGTGTCAATAACTTTGTGAAATATCTAAAACTCTTCCGTTAATTAAATGTAACATCAATTCACTGTGTGAGGCTTCATGTTAGGAAATAGTAGCTATATGTGGTTTATATTGCTAAGAGAATCACAAATAAGAAAGATCCTAAAAGGAAAGGAATGGTTGCCAGTAAACTGTACAAGACCAAAGGTTAAGTAACTCTCAGAACACGAGGTTATGGGTTGAAGTAGTTAAAGGGAAAATATCCCAGAAATACATTTCAGAAAATGAACTAATTAACCCATAAAATCACCAGTATGACAGGTATTTAAACAAAAGGGTGGGAATAATTCCTTTTTGGGAAATCTTCTTCAATATTTATAACATAACTGGCCCAAATATGACTCAAAATTAAAAATTAAATTAGAATTGTGTAGGATTTAAATTCCTTTGTACTTAGTATCTCTGCATTTCTCAGCAGTGGCTCAATCACTGAAGAAAAACAGTATTCATAAAGGGAAGTTTTTATATTTTTTCTGCTTCAGTTTAGGGTGTATTTCTAGAACACCTTAAGCCAACCTAATTTACAGTCGCCATTGCCTGGCCCTCCACCCTGCCCTTAGCTGCTCAGTGATTTGTGCTGATGTGAGCGCTGTGCAGTAAGACAGCTCAGGGATTTGAGCCAGTTAAAAACTAGCTCTCCAAAGAAAGCAACTTTTTGTCTCAGTTCCCTGAACTGGCTCATTATATGGTAGCATGAGTGGCACAAGGGAGGGACCTCAGCTAGCTCAGTTTCGTGCATGTTTGATACAAGGTCCTAGAGAACCGCTGGGACCATCAGCTGTCCAACAGTCAGTGGCTAACCATCTTTATATGAGCCCCATAGTTCACAGTCTAAATAGTGATTTAAACTATAATTACCTTTAGGTTCCACTAATATGGCTGCTAGTAATTAAACAGATGAAACTTCACTAAATCTGATACTTTGACAAGGGAACAGGAACATCTTTCAGCAGAAAGTCACAAATCACCCAGCATGACTTGTTATAAATTGTTAGCTAGAACCAAGAGAGTAAAGGCGCAGTGAGGTAGCCGCACCAGTCTCACACTTCCCTGGTACGGAAAGGAGGGTTTCTGCATGCTTTTTCTCATATGACCCTCAGAACTGACTTAACTCACTAAACCAGATGGAAACGTCTCACTCACTTTTGCTGTGTTAATTTTCTGCCTGGGGCAGTATAAGGTGGGAAAACTTTCTTTTGGAAGCAGCAGTTTTTTTCAGCTCAGCTCAGCTCAGCCTGCCGCCTTTGCCTCTGAGGCTATGGATGCATGTCCAGGTCTGACTGCTGCTGGGTTCGGTGAAGAGGTTACCTCTCTCAGCCACCTACACAGTGAAGGAGTGAACACTCCCTTTTCAATTACAGTTAAACTAAGCCACGTTAGCCCACACAGCTTAAACAGCAGATCTTCCTTAACTCCCTTTGCAGATCAGGATGGAACCTGTATCTTGGTCATAACTTTATCACCTTAGTTTTCTTCACCAACAACCCACCCGCCTATGCCCCAGAGCCAGTTCTCTGAGGTATCTTATAGGTGTGTATCAGAGCTCTCTCATTATGCACCTATTTTGCAATGAGGCCACAACAGACATGTGAAAGACAGGGCTTTGCATATAGCCCTTACTTGTTCCTCTGTTATTGTGCCTTCTACACACCTTCTCTATAAAATAAAAAATAATAATAATAATAAAGAGTAATTTGTACCAACTGAACATACCCAGTTTCAAAAAAATAAGGTACTGATAAGGATGAACTTGCTACTTCAACATAAATTGTCGATTGCTTGCCTTGTGCCACAGTGTACAGAGAAGGAAAAAAAAAAGCTTTTAAAACATGGGGTATCGGCAGGTTGGATCAAAGAACAATCTATGGAGAATGAATGCAGGGCAGCAAATGCACGATCACAGGTTTCTGACCTACAAGACTTTCAAGTCAGGTACAGTACAGAAATCACTGGAATCGGCTCAATTTGACTGAATGCCAGAGCACACTCTAATCTAGGGAACAGAGCCAGACCTGAGCCCATTTGCAGGACCTTTGATGATGTTTTAAATATGTATCTTTACTGTGCCAGATAACAAACCAAAGATGATATTAACTTAGCAATTAAAGAATAATTAGCAAAAGAAGCAATGCTTTGATCCGCACCAGTTAGTCAGACTGCCATTAATGCCAACTGGGTATATTAAGTATAGATCTTTCTCTGACAACATTTCAATCAATTTGAATAAATAAATAAATTCAGGCTACATGATAAATTGTAACAGCTAAGTCTCAAAACCTCCTCCTTTACTCATTTATACTTAAAATCAGCAACCTAGCCATTAAGGTAAATTGCAATTTTAACAACAAGCACTAGGAAATAAATTTAATATTTACATCTGTTTATACTTTGAGACTAATAAGAATACGGTGTTAGGCAATACCAGCTTAATGGTTTCTTCCTTCCCTGTGTACCGTAGAAGCATGCCATCTGCCCAGCTGTGTTGGCACAACCATTTGTGAGACCACCCTGTGAGCCAGACCAAGGGAACTGACCCAGCTTCATTCTGTATTTGGGGGGAGTGGGGGAGGATTGTTCAGGTCAGGTAAGTTCCCCGATCTGATCCACAGTGTGGCCCCACAAAACGCTGTGTCAGCACAACTGTTCAGGGATGGTGCAGTGGCAGATAAGCAACGCAGACCAAGGGTATCTTAAGTTAGTACTGCTGCCAAATGCTTTGTGCCATGAAATAAAAGTGCAAGAGAGTAGTAGTCACTGTGCATGTGACATTACATAGCTCAAGAGAAACACTCTAACACACTGCTGTTGTATCAGTGTTCTTTACAAATGCCAGTAAAAGAACTGTGAACAACTATATAAATGAACAGATGGTATCTCAAGGATAAATGCTGTGAATACATTCCTGTAGAGTGATTTGAGAAGAAAACCTGTGATGAGGCTGATCAATAGTGAAACTGGGAGAAAGTAAGTCTGAAAAATAAATAATGAGGTTTATTGCAAGTGATAAAGATAGGGGTATTGAATTATTTGCTCTTGTTATCCTTAGTTTTAGAGATACATTTTGCATTCAGTAAAGAGAAGGATAATCACGTCAAAGGATCATTATCAGAAATAAGTGATATGCAACAGTAAATCAGCAGGAAAAAACGGACAGAAACTTACTTCAAGTAAGAGAGAATCTTTAAAGTACTTAGACAACAATTCATCAATTTATCCCCCTCTCCACAATTCATACTAGTAACTCTGAAAACAAACAATCTATCCTCTAGGGATGATTGTTGTTCTAAGCCATGGCCCTGATGAATATAATTTTTAGTCTCAGATATAAGTGAGAGCTACAAAAGGTTAAAAAATGTGGGTATAGTTCAGATAAACATCTAAGAGTTTGGAAATCCATCTGAACGCTTTCTGTCAGAAAAAAATGTGCTGTAACTCTTGTGAGAAAAAGGCTTATTTGTGATGTTGCTGGCACTTTTATTTCTGTTCTCAGCTGGAATATGAGAGTAGTCAACTTCTCACATGGTGTTTTGTCTTCAAGAGTTGTGGGGAAAAAGTTCAGTTCTAAGAATAGAAGATTATGGTGAGACTCATCCTATGTAAACTGACCTTGCCTTTTATTACTAAAAGAGACAATGGGACGATAAAGTAAAATCTTGGTGAAAACTGAAAAGTTGCATACAGTTAAAGAAGAAATCATTGTTTTCATTTTACAAGTTAAAAAAATCCCCACATATTCATCTTGAAACAAAACTTCTGATTTTTAGTCACATAGCACTAAATCAAAAATGCCTCTCTTAATTAACCTGAATAATAACTTTGACAACCACCAAGTTCTTATGGCAGTGCCTTGAAATGAAGCTTGACTATAGACAACAGTAGGACCAGGGTCTTAGCTATGGATGGAGTAAATTGTCTACAGTAGATAAGTTACTTCCAAAAACTAAATTTCATTTCCCAAATGCCTTAGAAATTTATCAGTCTTTCATTATAAGTCAGTGGGATGTAGTATCCAATATTAGTTCTGAAAATGGAACTAGAATTTTAAAATTACTTAGACTTGTTGAAATTTTTTTACCAACAGCTTTATGTGACAAATACATGTATTTGCAGGGACAGGCTATGGTGTACACATGCACATAAATTCTCATGCTGTAGCTCCAGCAGACTGGTCTACCTCATCAAGGGCAGCTAGAAAAACAGCTCATCACTTCCATAACCGCAATTCTTGCTTTTGACAGATCAGAGATTTTTTTTTGCTGAAACAAATCGGCATGGTTTATACTTCCTTGGACTAGCTCCACTAGGAAGTCTTTAACAGATTTCTAATGTCACAGACATCCAAATCAACCAGGTAGCTAATATCTACGGGACATAGTCTGATAAATACTGCTTTTGTCAGCAGTGCTGACTTAAACCACCCTTGCCTCCAGGCTCCTTGTTCCCTGCCTTTCTTCCTTGCTGCCTCCGACCAACTTTTTGGAGGGTTGTTGGAAGGGGTGTGGAGAGGAGGTTGGTTTTAACCTGTATCGATTCCCGAATCTGTTTTACCACAAAATCCCATGAACAATTGTACTGCCACAACTGAGACAGTGACAAAGATGTGGGAAATTAACAGTTGGGCATTGAGGAGAACTGAGACGAGAAAAGGCATTCATCAAACTACAGCAGCCATCCTGTCTGAGTATAAGATGTTTCTGCTACTTATCTAGGCAGCTAACTAAAGGAGAATTCTTGGAAAGCAAAAAGGCGTCAGTTAAAGATGGCAACAAAACTTGTCCTTTAAATAATAAAACTCTCTTTTAAACTGAAACCATAGGGGTGCCATTTAAATAGTCTGAGTAGAATTCAGTGACTTCCTTGCAAATATGCACTTTTGGCTGCTTCTTTGCAAATCCATATTATAGCACATTCACTAAATGTGCAAAACTGGCCTTGTTTACACAGGGCTTGTGTGATAGAGACAGTTCTTATTAAAACTTCGAAATTTTTAAAGGGTCGTATCTCTCGATGTTATGTATTCAGAACTCATTGTTCAACTGGCATTTTGTGCACAAACTACCTGATGTTGCCCTTTTCTTCCAAAAAAGAACATCCACCTATAATTCAGACTTGTGTTATGAGGACCAGGGAGATACCCGTTTAAAAAGGATCACACACAGTTAAGATCACATTATAATAACCTCACTCTGCTTAGTCTTCAAGGGGGTCTCTCTTTCTCCCTCCCACCCCAGATACTGTTGCAGTTGCATACTGCTTTTGTATGAACAAGCTTGTTGTTACTGACTCTTGCAGTTTATTGGAAAATTAAAAATTAAAATATGCAGACTATTTTATAACCACACATAAATTTACAAACTTCCAAGATCCAGTATGTTTGCCTATCCCCAAACCAGATTACACAATACAAGCATTTGTAGGGAAAAATTCATAGACAGACTTTTAAAGGCTCTGTAAGACTCAGAAAAGAACTGTTAAGCAGCTGCTCATTCCCCACTTTTATGAATACAGGGCTGAGTTATTACTCCATATAATACAGTACTTGTTTTGGCATAAAGCAGGAGGTAATCCCTAACGCTTAGTCTGTTTACAGGTCATATCTGCCTCCCCAGTGATACTGCCAGAACCTGGTAAATTTTCTGAAGGGGAGTGGGACTAGACTGAGTACCTTTCACATACTCACCACTGTATATGGTCCCTATATAGAATCTCTATAAAGAGATTCCAAAGAATATGCTTTTGTTTTAGGGAACAGAGGGACTTTTTTGTTTTGCTCCTCCCCTCCCAAATCTTTCCCTTTAGAAATGACTCTTGGTAATCCTGCACTTTTGGGGTTTTTTAATCTATAGACAGAAATATGCAGCCAGGAGTCAGATGAAAACAAAAATGCATAAATCCTTTTAAAGGAATTTCTGTCTTATCTAGGCTTATTTAGATGTGGTAGGAACATGGAAACTGGAGCCAACTTAAAGTTCAAGAGTGAATAATGTCAAAAAGTTTGTATGTTTTCCCAGATATATGTTATATGGTTCACAGATAACAATGTCTAGTTTGTCTGTCACCTATCTCAGCAGCTGTAAGAAGTACCTGGATTCATCAGGAAGACATACTGTAGAAGATGTCATCACCTCGTTAGCTTAGAAAATAATAGATTCTCAGGAGCAGCATCAAAGACTACTGAAAAAAGGTTAGTGTGGATCCTGGAACAAGTTTTCTTTCAATTCTTTCCCCTGAACCTTTGCCTTCTCCTTACATTTTTCCATCCCTTATGCACTTTGGGACCAGTCCAGTATGGAGGATCTCTCTGCAAACCTTGGCTTCACTCATAGCCAAGTAAAGCAAAGGATCAGGCTCATAGGCCTCTCTAGAGCAATCAGAACTTCAAGTTTATCATTCAGAAATCATATGGACCATAAACTGAGCATTTATTTGGCCTCTTTTGTTTTGAAGGAAGAACTGGTATCACAAGTCACCTTGAGAATGGAGTTTCCCTCTTCCCTGTCTTTATCTTAGAGGGAGCATTACTGAACTTGAGGACATGGTCAGAGTTGTGCAGATGATCTGTATTAAGAGGTGAACTCCTTCACACTGCCTGTAGTTGCCAGTCCTCTCAGATCTGCCAATCTGCCTACACATGGAGCCACTCCCTAACCTGGTTCTGTCAAAATAATCTGGTTTTTGTGGCAAATGATCAGAGAACCATAGGAAAGGAATGAAAGAAAAATGTTCCTTTTTGTTGGCTCCTGTTACTCTAAGGACTGGACAAGGTTCTCACTGGCAGTTGGTTACCATAGCTATTAATACCCTGAAACAAAGTGAATGAATACCATGATTTAGAAGAAGGAGCGAAATATCACTAGGAAGCCCTAGGAATATCCTAGGAGTAGGCAATTGCATAGCAGTTTCTTTAAAGAGAGAAACTGATGACAATTTGGAAAAAAGTCTTTATATTTTAATGATCTGTAAAGTTTAGCCTCTGGCAGTTCTATTTTTAAAATAATCTTTTACAATTAAAACCAGTTAACTCAGAAACTGCTGCAAGATGAAATATATTTGATCTCTTGTCCACGTTTTGAATTGTCACAAAGTTTGTTTGCTGCAGACTAACCCCCTCCAAATATTAAATGCTGATATCTTATGTGCATACAGAAGAGGCACAGCATCTGTTACACAGTCAGGAAACAACTCTGAGCGCCTTACTGCCAGGAAAGACAACTCACTTTGTACAAGAATGCTATTTGTCTGTTAGCCATGCAAGAATCCACTTAGCTTCCATTTCAACTCATTTGTAGTTGCCAGTATCTACCCTTTAAATACTTACAGCTGCCACTTCTGTGTTGAAAAAGTATCTATTTTCATCTTTGGTTTAGGAGTGAGACACCGTCCAAAGCATCTGGTAATGTGAACTGTGGGGCCCTGGATAGCCCAGGAACCATATAGCCTGGTTCAAAGTCATCATAGATGAGAATAAGATTGTTTCATGAGCAGTTCTTCTGGCGGCAGTGGCCCTTGGTTATCAAAAAATTCCACCCAACAAAAACACTCTATTTTGCTGGCTCATTTTTACCCTGCATCAGTTCCCCAGTCTAGTTAGCCAAATAGTTGTACACAGAGATGTATTTGCAGAACCGAGAGGGCGATGCAGAGTCAGTAAGAGATGTCCAGGGTTACTTTTCTAGAACTGACTTCACAAGACATGCTCGTAAAACTGACTTGACCACACTGTATCTGAATCACAGGCAGAGAACTTCAGCCTATACAGACACTAATCCAAACCTTTTCCAAAGCACTAATTCCCTAGACAAACATTTGGATGTGTGCTGTGGATTCCAATAATTATTTCAAAATATTTTTCGTTTTTAGGAAACAATAGTGGGAAGGCAAAAGAGATAAAACAAGGTATTTAATTTTAGATTCTACACTTGATTGATTATCAGCTGCCATGATCCCCATTGTGGACTAGCAAAATGCCTAGGGTTTAAAAGATATGGTCTTCTCTAAAATCAGATCAGGGAATTGATTCACTTGAAAAATAAAAGCAACCATAAGCAAGTGTCTGTGCTGGCACAATGGAGGAGGTAATAAGCAATGGAGACTGCAACAAGAAGCAGGAGGCAAGGACTTGATAACTTGGTTTGAATCGCAGCCTATTATGTGAGCCTTGATAACATACAATGTCTCTATGCTAACAGATGAACTAGAACTGTAAAGGGATGAAATTACTGATTAGTCTGAACAGCTCAATGAGGAGAACTCAGAATAGATGTCAAGTCAGCTTTCATAGTCCCTTGCCTTAGTTATGCCTCCATACTTCTCTTTTCAAAAAAGAAAGTGTTTGATATGTTAGAATTGAATGCTACGGTAGTTTATTTAGTAGCTTTGACTGTCTCTGAAAATTGTGTGTTACTTGTTTTGGGAATAATTAGTCCCAAGAATATACTGGGAACATAGTTCAAACACAGTGTCATTCTAATACACCTATGAGACTCAAGGAGAGGGAGCAACTTCCTTAACTGATGGTCATTCAATACCCCTTTTCACCATTCAGTTCACCTCCCATCTCAGTAAAACATAATATGTTTTACGAAAAATCTCATGCAGTCCCCATGAAGTACTGGATACCAGTTCCTTCTTTTTAAGCACATGATTTAAAAATTTCAAACAGAGAAGGGCTTGAGGCAAAATTCCTTGCCTAATAGCTTTTAAGTTTGTGAGAACTTAGATCCAAAATATGTTACTTTAATCCATCTGATCTACCCAGCATTTCATCCTTTAAGTAATTCAGTCTAAAGCTTTATAGTCAACTAGCGAAAACTTGAAACAATGCTGATCTCCATTTTAAATAATCTCCTGTTAAAAATCATATATAAGAAAGTATGTCACTATTTCCCATATTTGTAGTGGGTAGATCTGAATTCAGGACATTATCCAGCATCTCAGAACCATATCTAAATCACCAATAAAAGCACTCAGGGAGATGATAAATCATTTTACTCTATGACATTGATATGGCTTCATGTAACCCCAGTTCCAAATCCCTGACTATTTTAACTTTCTTCTCACCGATTCATCCAACAACAGGTTCTTTAAGCTGCTTTATATGAAGTTTTTCTTTCTCCCATGTCTTGTTAATGACATGAGTCCACTTTGAGTCCCTCAGCTTCCTCCTCCTTTACCATATCCATCTTCTTCTGTCACAGAGGGCACAAAAAGCACAGAAAGATGTACCCCAACCTCTCCTCTACTCTCGTGAAAAATGGGTCAGTCAGCTTTGTGCTCCTCCCTACCTTTCACCCTTTGTATAGTTATATCCTGTCTGCCCTTTCATGTTTGTTCTCTTAAACGGTAAATTCTTCATAGCAAATGCTCCATATACTCTTAACACTTGGCCTATTTTGGATGTTGCTATAATATAGATAATAAAACTATATTCCACACAGACCTGAACTTCATCTCACAACAAAAAAGCCCCAAACCCTGTGCATACTTGCTAATGTTTTTAAGTCATAAAAGTAATGTTGGAGTCTATTTTTAGACATTGTGTTAAGTTTCACTAACTTTTGATAATCTGCATTTTCCTTTTGTGGAGTTATGTTTTGTTTATAGTTTAGAAATTGTGTGTTAGATCTCACATGATGACCTTTAAAATAAACCGAGCTTAACATCTTGATATCCACAATGGCGTGGGAGTCTAAAGATGTGGTTGAAGATACTTGTTTCTCGTTAGGAGGAAACTAATGACAGATCATGCCACTTCCTCACTTATCAAGGAAGATCCTCTGGGTGCTAGTTTTATGTTAAACTACAGCAGTTCATGATACACTGTGGGTGTATTTATAATATATATATATACACACACACACCGAGGTTGCTGACAGAGCTTAATACTGTATGTCGTTCATTGACTATCTGTACAAATTGACAGAATAAATTTGATAGCTTTATCTGCTATGCAAAGGTAATGAACTTGTCCACAAAATACTGAGAAGTCAATAGATGGGAAGTATACTGGATAGAAATATTCCAGACATTTCCCAGTTCCATTTCTTGAATCACAAGGAAGCATATCAGACAACTGTACATCCAGTTGGTCTGTACCTTCTCGTCTTGCTAATATCTGTGCTAATTTGCATAGAAGTGTCAAAAAATGAAAATTATTACATTCTTTTAGGAGATCAGCTGCATCATAGACAGTAACAGCACAAACTCCACAGAAGCCCTTATCACTGACCCTGAGTCCTGATCTGGAGATACTGTACTAGAAAGGACTAAAAAAAAATTTTAATTGCTCTTTTCTTTTTCTGCCACTGATGTTTGTACTGAGGTTGTCAACAGGATGTTTCATGCTAAGAACTGGACTGTAACCAGCAGCTCATTCCACTTTAGTTAAAACATCCTTTCTGCCTGCATAGGTATTATCGTGACTGCAGGTACTATCCAGTTGTGTTTTCCACCTTCATAATTCATCTGAAGTATTCTTGCTACATTGCTGTTCTAGCCAGCATGTCAAGCAAGGCACTTCAGGTGTTGACTGACATTTGGTGGCAGATTTTGTTGGGGCCAGCAAAGGTGGTGGCCACTTTCCGCTGTCTGCTCTGCCCGGGTGCTAGATGCCCCTGCTGAAGGAGTATGCGCATGCTCTTGAAGACCCCAGTTAGAGCATGAGGAAGTAACATAACAAAAAACAACACTGACACCAGTTGAATGCTACCAGCTGTGCACTACAGAAGACAAGGAAGAAGTATCTGTGCTGTTTAGTGATCTCTACCTACAGAGGCAATCATTGCCAAGCAAAGATAGGAAGACAACAGATATTCTTTTTTGTCATCCCAGCTAAATGCCTTCTTGAATGGAAGTCAACACCTGTACAATACTGTTCTAGTAACTCAGGTGTAACAGCTGAATCCAAATTCATTTTGGTTCACCCAGGGATGCAAGAAAGGCTTGCAATGGAAATTCAGGGGTTAACAAGGTGACTATTTATGTTCAGATAAAAAGACTGGTCAGCTTAACATGCCTACTCTAAATATTGAGGTGGAAGAAAAGAATGGTATTTACAAAAGCTAACTTTAGCTTAGTGAGGCTAAGAAAACAACTGAGCAGAAACTATTCTGAATTACCATTTGAAAACCCTCTCTTCCCCACCCACATTGACCTGAGTGAAAAGTAGCCTCAATAAGCTAAGATTAGCTTTTGTCAGTATCCCAAAATCTGTTAAAAAGTTACAGACAACTACTTCTGTAAAGGCAGAGCTGTATTTAGTGAAAATCAGTTTAAATCACAGTTAAAGCCAACCAAACTTAACTAATCCAAGAAGGAATACAGTTAGCTGCTTTCCATGAGTCTAGGATCCTAGAACTGTAAAAAAAAACTATCACTGCATATTAAACTAGGAATATCCCTCCTATTTGCTGATAGGCGCTTTTATTTTTGCAACCAGCAGGAATAAACTACACACCTAGGTGACAGTTCTGGCCTTGGAAGAGAAGCATTTTCCATTGGCTCCAGGTACCTAGTTTGGAAGGATATTAGCGGATTAGAATGTCCTAAAACACTCAGCTACTACGTTACCTCTCTCATTTTCCCAGAGGGGAAGTTTTCATGGCATGAGCATCAGGTTTGGCTCCCATAAACACTGTAAAATTTGTAAAGAAGAATGTTCGCTTTTCGTACATGCATTCACACAGAAACATCGTCGTCTGTTTTGTTGGGCCATATAGGACATCAGTATGATGACAGCGTGCATGTGGGGTTCTAAAGTACAGGGGAAGTGAGAAGAGTGAACTGTGTGGGCGAAATGTTCTCTCCGACCAGGTGATCTGGTGAATTCACAGGCTGGGCTGAGGGGGAAATAGTACGCAAAATGGCAGTCTAGCAGCGATAGGTGAAGATGCGAGATGTTTTTTAACAGGATGAGGTTAGCTCTTCCTTTCATGGAAATACATCAACCCTTTCTGGAAAATCTCCTTTTCATCTAAATAACTTTTTTTTTTTTAAATTAAGATGTATAAAGAAAAACAAAGTAGGGGTGGAACAAATCTGTTTGTCTTCAGTGTGTTTCTCTACAAGAAATGAAATGGAAACTCTGTCCTCCATCATACTTTGAGCTCCATTTGCTTCCGTAACGCAGTAGCGTAGGGCATCATTTTAAACAAATGGTGTGTTACAAATCTTGTCTCTAACAACGAATGGAGAACTCTTACTATGGAGTTACAAGAGTTTAAATACTGAATATGAACATGAGGAAAATGGGTTAATGCTGAATCTATGGGCAAATGTTGAACCAGTACTATTGTACAGAAAGACATCAGTGACTAGTTTTAATTTTTTTTTTTTGCTCTACTTATCCCTTCACCCCAGCATCACTGCCATTACAGGATATGCACACATCTGGGGTCACACTGCAGTCTTGCATGTTACCTATACTAGTGAGCAAACTACCACTGATTTTACAGTCTACATTGCAACATTTGGCATGCTGATAAAAGTTAATGGGAGAGAAGATAATTTATTAAATCTCTATTATTTCAGTATTCATAATGCAGTATTTATATAGCCTAAGGGCTATAAACATTGTAAGTACTACAACTGTTTTCCATGCTCAGGCAGAGCAAAATATGAACGCTGGTATTAGCTGTAATAAGAGAATGTCACAGGGCAGCAAGACAGTAAACTAGAATTACCGTGTCACTGATACGACAGGTAGGCATCATGCTCTAACTGTACAGTGATTTACTGGCTTAATCCTGTAGTCTCAATATTCCAGCCTTCTGAAATTGTATCATTCTGATACCCCTGCGAACACTCTATCTGCCGTTCCCTCTCACCTAAGGATCTGAACACTGAATGTTCAATTAACTTCTGAAAAAAAATTACAAGAAAAAAAAGCATTGTATGCCATACAGGGGAAATAAATGCACGCTTCTGCTGAAGCGAAACTGTCCCATATTGTTTTTAACACTCTTAAGATCTCATGGGTTTTGTGGTTCATATAGGTACCTCTACCCAGACATGTTTACTTGTGTTCTGTCTAGTGTCCAGGATTTCGCCCTATTTCAGCACAGTGAGAAGAAAACAACGACAATGGTTTCAAGCTTTTAAATTGTTTGTTGCCTGGGACTTACATGAGTATGTAACTAGAGCAGATACACAGATGGCCAAAAAATTTGCTTTAAATTTTATAATGATTCAGACAGCTAGTGAAACAGTAAAGTACTAAATGGCGTTCATGTCTTTGCTGCCTGAGAAACTTAAACAAAATTGCAGTAGTTAATTTCTTAAGTAAATAAGCATGCACTGAATCAAATCACATAAGTCACTGAAAAGCTTCCTAATGAAGTTTGATTAGAGCCTAATTTTTTTTTTCTAACTCAAAAGGAGAATGTTTTCCAACACTTGAAATTAAAAAAGGTAAAAAAGCATTAGCTTTTAGTTTAATATCTTTGTAACTCTCATTTTCCTCAGACCACAATGAGGGAAACCATTTTATCACTTTCTGTATAAGAAGTTTAACATAAAGACCTATGACCGAATGCTAACAATCCTTGCTAACACCTGTGCACAGAATAGACAGTGGCAAGTATACAGGCAGGCATGGCACATGCAGCATCCTAACACTGCACAGATAATTTTACAAATCAACAAAAAACCTTATTAGGAAAGGCAAAATGTTTATACAGTTTTAAAACAGCTAAAAAGTACAAATTGAAGATCTGTACTCAAATCCAGTTCTGTCAGCTCTATGCAATAGAACACTAATAAAAAAATCCATGTTCACAACTATAGATAGATTATAACCAATCACCAAGCAATAATTTTTAAAGGCAGTTAAACAGGAAGCTCATTTTCATATCAAACACAAGGACACACTGAAGCATTAACAAATGTATGGAGACTATCAAGGAAAATTAAGTTAAAATGAGTAAAGTGTCAGATTTGTACTACAGTGCTTTGCAAACTCTCAGAAAGGATCTCTCTCAGACAATAACTTTCTAAAAATGGAAAACAGAGACTCTCCCACCATGCCAGGGCAAGGGAAAAGTATTTATTTATTTATCTAATAGATATTTAACATCAGATTCACATTAACTCCTACAACAGAGTTTCATTTGGGAGCTAAGTGAACACCACAAATGTCTATTTTTTAAGCCTCCTCTCATAAAAACATTGAGGTTAATACTTCTTTGAGTAAGGATGACTGGACTAGACTCCCTCTGGAGCTCATCAATTCTTCTCCTTAACTGACCTAGGCAACTGCTGTTTAACAATACACGAGGCACTCCCTCCTCACCAAAGGCTTTGCGTCTTGCTTTTAATGTTTTTCATCAGCATTGTCATCAGAAACTCTGAATAAAAGCCTCAAACATCGACCTCCTGCACTGTGGTACAGTTGGAAACTTAAGCCTTACAGGCCGTCTCATCAACATAGCTTCTTGACTTGCAGTCCAAATATAAGCAGACTCCTGTTTAATAAGGCAACAGCTCTCAACTATGTTGAGCTTGTAGGTTTGATTAAAGAAGTGGCGATAAAATGCTTTTGTGAATGAAGACTTCTTTCTAGCTAACACCTGTTTGGGACCTCTTGCAATCTTGCCAGTTAACGTCTTTGAAAAGCATGCCCTTCTGCAGGTCATAACGGGTAAGTAAAAACCAAACCAAAACAAAAAACATCCTAGCTCCCCCTCCTCCCCCAGCAACCCAAGGCATGCTTACTCTTTGAATCAGAGAGCAGCTGAGCTGACATGTGGTTCACTTGCCAGCTTTCTGAAATTGCAGTACTGGGGAACTCTAGGATTTTGATATTCAAACTCTGTATTTGTACCGCCAACATTCAACCTCACATTCCAGGGCGGGGTTGGGCTCAGAGCCCGGGACATTCCAAAAAGCATTCCAACCAGCAAGGCCCTGGAGGTAGCCCCACAGTGAGCCCATCCATGCTAAAAGGCTAGTAAAAATATCTTTGCATTCCTGTTCACGTTTCTAATAAGCAGAGTACATGTAGGCTAAAGGGAGGACAAGTTATAGTTCTCCCCATACGCACGGATCACACTTTGGCAGGTATCGTTACGAATAGTTTCTGCAGCATCAATATCAAGAAACAAAACACAACTGCTTTTTTGTTTGCTTGCTGTAGCCTTGTGACAGAAAAAAAACCCAGTTGCTTCACTGAATTCTGTAAGATTAATAGTGAAACATTTTCACTAACCAAATACTTAAAACGGAGCACAGCTTTGGTTAGTATTGACCAAGTATCATATGCACACCACATTAAAATTAAAAAAAAAAAAAAGATTTCTGAAGAGTGAGGCTAAATATCCTCCAACCCTACTGTGGTCTCAATTGCCACCCTATGCAAGAATGCAGAAATGCAACGGCTGGATCATTAAATACTGCAGAAGTCAGCGTATTTTTCCGAAAAAAATAAAGCAATCTGCCACCTTCTGTTTATGAAAGGTACAGCAGAAAAGAGAAGCTTGTACAGACGACTCACCAGGGTAGTTTGCTCTTTAAAACTAATGTGAATGGAACATTTTCTAGAAGGAAAGCACTGGCCACTGAAGTAATTACTTTAAAACCAGTGCTGAGAAGGGAACATACATGGCAAATACAACTATCCAATCTGTAGAACTGGTTAGGATTAATTGAATGATCAAAGAAGGACAGTAAGTCACACATTAGTTGTAATAGAGTTAAGAGGAATGAAAGCATGTAACAAAGCCGTTAAACCAAAACATTCTGACATGTACACACGTGCATATATACAATTGCAGCTTTTCTTTAGTTTTTTTGAAACTGATCAAGGGTGCCAAACATGCTATGCTTTCTAGCCATTTGCCAGAATTTACAGCCCTTCTATATTTAGCATTGAAGGTTCATTCCAACAGAGTGACTCCTCACTCTCATTTTCACATGCTCTGTTTGGTCTAGCTATGGCTATCCATAATTACAGCACAGACAACCTCATTAATGTATACAACTATTACAATGAATTAAGAGGAGTAACTGAGCATTGGTGACCACATAATAATTTAAGTAAGGATTTGAAAACATGCACTTATTAGAAAACAGAAACACACCCCCCACAACTTTTAGCACCCATTTGATTTCATATAAATACAATACTTAACGTTCACAGAGTAGCATTAACATAGTACTTGTTTCAGCTCCTAAAGAACTATATATCCAGTATTATCACATTCTCTCCATCAACCAAACCAAGGCACATATTCTGTAACGTAAGATGACTAGTAAAGCATCTATATGCTAGGGTATTCATACAACCTCTGTTTAGGCATCTATCTTCAACTGCAGTTCCATGTGAATCTTTGACAGCATGCTGCAGAAATCTGCTCAGCTGTTCAACATAAACCCAAATTTTATACATTCTCAACTGCCATTGGAGTCACCTCTCTCTCACCATAAACATGTGCTCTGAATTGCACTTTAAGTCAATTGCTGGAAGGAAACTGTGAAAAGTCTACATAGGCTACACCTCACTAAGGAGGCAGGAAGGCTGCATGTTCACATCATGTGACAAAATATCAGGAGAAAAAAAGAAAAGGTACAAATACTGTTGTGAAGGCCTTGGCTCCTGTACTGAATGATCCTCTCTCCTTTCTGAAAGGGGTCCATATCAGCTGTGGCAGACCTTCTCCTGAGTGACTTTTCTTTGGGCTTTTCTATGAGCCAAGACAGAAATTACATGCTCCCCATGGCTGGCTTATCTATAAATTGGTCCCAATCCACTGTAATTTCCACCAACTTATAGTAATTGCTGCCATACAAGTCTGCACTGTATTTAGGCACCACCACCTATAATAAGCGGGGTTTATCCAAAGATTCAATTTTAATTTTAGACAGACAATGATGACAAGAAATGAAGCCAGATTCTTCCAAGTGGCAGAAGAAGAGACAATGGGCACAAATTGAAATACAGGATATTCCATGTAGACTCAAGAAGAAAAACAACCCGCTTGTTTTTACCGTAAGGGTGATCAAACACTGGAACAGGTTGCCAAGAAAAGTCATGGAGTCTCAATCCTTGGAGACACACGAAACCCAGCTAGACACAGTCCTAGGAAACTTGCTTTCATTGACCCTGCTTTGAGCAGGGCAGCTGGACCAGAAGATCTCCAGAGGTCTCTTCCAAGCTCAAACATTCTATGCTATTAGACCTTGCAAGCCACACTGCTAGCAGGACCTAAGAACGACTTTTTCTCTATTATTCTATGATGGCTCCAAATAGTCCTGGCAAAAACAAGATACTCAGATAGCACTCACAATAGGAAAATACCTACTTCTGAAATTTCTGATTAATACTGCAAACTCTTTTGCTGCTTAGGAGTAAAATTCTAGCACTAAAGTTATATCAAATGTAACTATATTTAACTGCATGTACTGCAATGTACAAAATGAACAAGAAAAACTTTCTTCTTCTTAGACCATATAGATTTACTACAAATTACTCCGATGTAAACAGCAGACATTTTAAATATGAATACACATCTATTTAATTTCACAAGTCTGAACATTATCTGGTGAGATATTGTTCTCCTGTTGTAAAAGAAAGGTTTAATGCTGGCACTATCACTTGAGGAAAAAGATTCAAATTTTTAAACAGGAAGACTATTTATGAACTACATCCAAATGAATTATATTTTGTATGTTCTTTATATAAAATACTTTCGAGATCATGGCATGATATCCCTGTCATTTTGTTTTCAGACCAGAACTGATAATCTGAAGATCCCTCACCGTGTTGAGGGAAACTAAACCACCATTTCAATAAACTGTTAATAACTGAAATCCCTGAATTCTCTTAATCCATGAAGACATTCTTGTGGGGATTCAAAACTCTAATTTAAATCAGACAAGCTCAGCTGGATTGCCATGAAATCAGGCTGGGTCTGTATCCTCTCTTGGCATGTAGCATGTACTTATAGTTTACTTTAATAGGAAGTTATGATGATGGGAAACTAAGAAGAGAACACGTGCCTTTGATTAAGACCACCAGTATCACTAACAGCTAAATACTGAGGCAAACTAGGTCACATTTCGAGAACACACACACAAGGCCATATTTGGATGCCCAGTATTGAAAGTAATACACATGTAGACATTTACTAGAACTTCCAAGTTCAAAAGAACAAAACAGCTCAAAGTGCCTTCATTCAACAAATTCATGGCTACCAGGCTTGGCTCCAATTCCTTATTGGAAAGGCACAATTGTAATACCTAAGACCAAGAAAGGATGGTTAATGCTTATTGTCATATTTCTGGAGGGTAAAATGTAGTAGAAATTATGAAAGAATGTTATTTTCATGCTTAGTGTTATAATTTCTAGTCCTTCTCTTTGCAAAAAACTTTCTTGATACATGATGGACGTAAATAAAGCTTGCAAGACATGCATAAAACTCATTTGACAAAACCATGTCTACTTAGCTACTAATATTTTCCTACATTAATTTTTCTGATTAACTACATAGTTCTATAATGAATCCATCTGCTTATGGATGATGTATTCATGTATCTCTTACCAGCACACTGTAGACTTCTTAAAAAATAAAAAACAAGTAATAAAACCAATGACAAAATTGCTTTGAAAATATCTGACGTTTTAAAAAATTTATTGTTTGGGATAATCTTCTCAATGTTCTTTAAAATCAAGTTGCTAATTTATCCTGTCTGAAAGGCACCATAGGGACAGTGAGTGGTGAAGAGTAAACATCTCTGGCATTTTTCACAACTGGGGAATTTATCTGTCTCCAAGAGAATCCAAATGAAATGTGAACAGCAAGATATACAAATAGGAGCTAATTTGTAGCTGCATAGGTGTGAAACCTCTAATTTCCATGCTATCGTGGCATCTTAGGCACATTCATGTCAGAATTTTCTTCAATAAAATTAGCTTTTTTATGGGAAGGTTCAGCAAGCTCTTCTCCGTGGTCTCTGTTATTCAAGTGCTCCTGGTCTTCCCTCTTGCGTTTGTTAATCAGGTGATTTTCTCCCTCACACAGCTTTCCCTCTGGGACACCCAATGTTCTCAGACAGACAATAGCTGCAGCCTGTTCTGCTAGTTTCTTTGACTTGTCCCTGAAGAGCAAGCAGACAGAGCACAGGTAAAAGTAGAAACTGAAGACTCTACACTGCCAAAAGACAAATCAATTTCTTGTCTCTGATGCAACATCATGAAATAAACAGCATTTGTAGTCATCTCACAGCAGAAGAACAAAACAGGTCAGTTCCAGAAATTATTTGGATCTTGCTAGGTATCAATGTTGATGCATCACTCCTGATGTAATATTCCTAGAAAATGTGCTTCTATCAGGTCTGTGTCTCAAACACTCTTCATTTCAAAGGTATGATGTCAACGTGTGTTTGGCCCAAGTGGTTACAATCCTCGAAGTTAACATTTACAAATATGATCACTAAACAAAACTGAGTTTTGAAGGATCACTTTCTTGAAAGACACTCAGGCCCAAATATAATCACTGGTAGGCATACAAATTCATTGATGATGGCAAAAGCAGGAACTGTTCCATAGTAACAAAAATGCTGTCATTTCCGAGAGAGACTGCAGATTACACAATTGTGAAATTCAGTATTTGAAAACATTTTCTTCTCAAAGTTTCGTATTAGCTGAGCTTAACTTCCTAAAGTCTCCTAACAGGAATGCTGCAAACACCAGTAATTGTTGTGTGCATTTGTCCTCTTTAAAGTGTTCAATGCTGAGCTCTAGCTTTGCAGTTAAATCAAGTTCAGCTTAGGTGCAAAGTCAACGGCAGTATTAATAGATGATTGTATAAAATACCGTCTGAAACTTTAGAGCAGCCCTAGATGTAGCTGTTGATTAACTGTGATCTCTGAGATGATCTAAACTGTCTAAACTGTCCTCTGCTTCACTATATATAGACACTTAATCCTGACTTGTTATTGAGAATGGATCTGCTTTAGTGGCTGAAGACATTACCTCCTCCGACGCTCCCCTCTGCCTACCTTGGTTAGTTTCTGAACTCTTCACAAACACAACTGAACCAAGTCACCTATTTGCTCCCCTTCCAATACAATTTGTGAACTAAGTGAATTAAAATCTATAACAGTTTACCTGATTGTGTTAAAGCTTACCTCCTCTTGTCACATTCAATTCTCAGAAATTTTTAATCCTTTCTCCCTCCCAGAGGTAGCTTTAGAAAGTAACTTTTAGTTGACTTTATTAAAGTCAACTGCAATAAACTGGAGTACCCTTTCATTGCAAGTTTCAAGCAACATTTCAGAAACAATTACAATATAGCTGCAAGAAATATTAAGAATAGCTTACCACAGAGTTGATCTGTATTTTTGCTCAGCTACTGTCACTACTGAACAGAATAATCTATCCAGTGGTCTCTGAACCTGGAGAAAAAAAGAATTAAAAGGGAGGGGGGTGTCAAAAAACAGTCATGTCATTTATAGAACAAACAACATTGTCAAGGTTCCTTGTTATTCTTGTCTTTACATCACAATCAAGTAACACCTTTACAATTACTGTAATTCACACCACAAATTTAACCTTGCATATTTAAGATTAAAGAATAAGAAGAAATTGTCCAAACTGCAAATATTTTTGCTTTACAAAAAAAACAATCAAATAATGTCCCCACCCAACCAAGCAGTTGCTCCTGTCCAGTATAGTTCCTACCTATAACAGTGTGCAACAACAAAGAAAACATTCTGAATCCAAATTCGTTACTTAACAGAAGTAGTAAAAGGAAGTCGATTGTGGACTCCTATGTAATGACCTCTAGTTACAGCAACTTCTTTCACACATGAATCAAAACCAGACTGAAAGCTTGACTTTCAAATGTTTATTTTCTAATAAAATAAGCTGCTATTTTCATAAATATTTGTATTACCATTTCTGAAGCTGCTTACTCGAGAGCTATGCCAGACTGGGAAGCTGAATTTCTCACTACCTTGAGTCCTAAAATACTTAATTTCATAGACAAGGCAGCAGAAGAGGTTTGAAAGGGTTTCTTTATTGACTCACAGTTTCATAAACAGGCTGAGGATGCTTTTCTTTCCTACACCATTCCAGAAGATACATTTTTGGAGTAATCTGTGGTGGATATTCTCGCCTAGACAGAAAAATTTGTGGTCAACAACTGTGCACACAGAGTTTACTTACTAAACAGATCTATTTTAAAACAGATAGTGCTGCTTATTATATTACTTCTACCAGTTATTTTTTGTGGTTTAATTTTACAGCTCAAATTACGAGAAAAATGCTGTTTCCTTAGATAAGGAAGTAATATGTCTGACATAACACCTAAAATAAAATTTAAACTTTTCTATTAATTCTTCCCAAACATTCCCATCCAGCTAGAGAAAAGATACTTACCAGAAAGGAGATTCTAACTAAATATACGACACAGAATAGAGATACGGTTTGGTGCTGCTTATTATAAGCAATAATATAAGATTAAACACTAGAAGAAAAGAAGCTGCTTCTGTTATAAGACAGTAGAGGTAACAAATAAAAAAGGGAAGGAAAAGTAGGCATTGATTCAGCTACAGACATGGAATTACAGCCCCTTGTACTTGGCAGAAACAAGAAATACTGTAAAACCACTGTATTCAATCCTCAGAGTCAGGTAATATATCCTGTAAATATTAAAGCATTATGACTGGATTTAAGGAGCATTTTATATCACACTCTTCTTGAGCTGTTTGATAGACTTAATAGCCAACATAGTAAAAATAGCAAACATGGGTATAACATGGAAAGTAACAGCAATTCTATAGGTTTCATAGATTATAATAAAAAATAATATTGTGCGTAACTCCATTAATTAGTTTTTCAAGGAATACCTTATGAGTGGAACACATTTAGAATACTGCAGATAAGCACATATGTTATCTGCTTAGTGTATTACAAAATTTGTGCAGGACTTTTTATAGAAAAACTATTGTGTTTTAGTTAAATTTCACCAAAAAACCTGAACTCTATATCTTTGTATACTCACACTCTTCTACGTACAGATGTTTGGATTTTTTAAAAAATCACTCAGCACTTCTAGTAAGTTAACTGAGAGAATTAAGCAGTCTCAGGAAGCCTGGAACTAAAGAACATCTTACAACATCCAAATAGCACAGGAAGAGTGGAGATGCTAGTGATTTTGTAATGATGTACACAAATTGCTTCATAAAAATTTACTCAGTGAGCACTGTTATGCAAATTGTTATTTTCAAAAAACTGTAAGGCACCGTCAAATTCGCAGTTTTTATTTATAGATGCAAGATAGTGAAAAACTTAATTTGCATGCTTACTTGTCAAATCTAACAGCCATTTTTATTACATCTGGATCTTCCATTTGGTCATCTTCATCCTGTGTCTCAGTTTCTAAAGATGTTTTCTTTGCTTCGAAAATAGCTGTTGTTTCTTCATAGAAGTCAGCCATTTCAAAGACTTCACTATTCAAACAGAATTCCTTTGTATTAGAGATCAGCTTATAAATTTTTGTATCACATCATGATAGAGAAAAGTAAGTATAGAAATCAATTGTGTTTAAATAGAGTATACGTGCAGAGAATCACATGGAAGTGCGGCTATATTCTGCACAGTGACATTATACTCTTTCTCTTTCAATTCTTATCAGACACTGTTGAGCTACAAGTAGAAAAAGAATGTTCTCATTTCCAGCACTATATATTCAACTTGCAGCCTGAAAGTCCAGGCAGAATCAAACAGAAATACAGGTCCTGCAATATCCAAGTTATTAGCTCAATTAATAACTTGCAGCTGGATGAATCAGCAAAGAACGTCTCCGAGTGACTACTGGTGCATCAGCTCCACAAGGGCAATATAAGCAAAAGGTAGGAAATAGATTCTTCTTCTGATTTTAGTATTTAAAAATACTATAAGCAATAAACACTATAACATCCAAATACCTCAAGATCTCAGATTTTCTGACTTAAGAGTATTATTCACAAGCCCCAGTACAAGGGAGGAAGCAACTAGGATTTGGGTCAAAGGCAAGAGCCTCAAATCCTTTTAAATTTCAGATCCATGGCAGGCTACATCTACTCTGAAAAACTGAGACTATTCATTTTCTGCAGATGATAACAATAAAACCTGCAGCCTAAGAAAACTTTTACTTTCTGACCGTTAGAATGCTCATTGGTATGAGGCTGTTCAATGACAAAATGAGTTCTGGCCACAAAGCCATCTCCAGTGCTCTAAGTGGAAAAGCAATGAAGCTGAATAACACTAACTGATGCTTCCAAGAGAAGACAACTTACTATGTACTGTTACGTAAATTTTTTTGAATGAAATGCAGCAGTCTGCTCTCTTACATTCAGTACTGAGGTTAAAACCTCGAACGGCTGTAACAAGCCATCACCACCGGGAGGCAGCAGCATTAAGAAACATTTTTGTCTGAAGATGTATAGGTGCATTTTAAATAACTGAATGTTCTTCAGTTATCTGGACATTAAACAGGCTGTTCAGAACAGTGGTTAACAGACTGAGTCTGCTGATAGAAAGCGGTTTTATAAGTTTTCAAGTGGCTCGCTCTCTGTCCCTCTCTCATGCACACACTCTGCTTAAGCCGATTTTGAAATTGTATGGCATCACATAAACCCAGAAGTTTTACATTAGATCTCTATCCAGTGTTTACATGTATAAACTGTGACTCTTCTAATTACCTGTTTAAAGGCTTTACTCTTACTTATAATTTCTTTTCTTTACATACTATGCATTACTATTCATTCAGTAGAGAAACACCACCACCCTTTTGGCTAACATTTATTTGAAGTTGTAAAAGATTGTTTCAGTTTCTAGCTATACTATATCTCTTCTAACCAAACTGGAAAACTATAAGCAAAATAGATAGTAAGTTACTATACTAAAAATTGTCCAACTATTTACACTGCAAAAGTGAAAAGTAACTTGCAAAATCTAAGTGTTGTTCATGGATTCCACTGCTCCTTTATGATTAATGAAGGCTAGCTCCTTTTATATATAAAATACAAATTCCCCTCATTGTATTGTAATGTAATAATCATGGTCAGCAGTGTTTACAGAGAGTCAAAATTGGTAATAAACTGGCAAAAGGATTGCAGGCATTTCCATTCATTTTGAACATGAACAGAATGCTGATTAGGGCTTGCTAGAAAACAATAACTCCATTTGCAAAATATTTCAAGCTTTCAACATTTCTATCCATTTTCATACATGTAAGATAACAGTTTCAGACTGTTTATTTTATAAAAACAAAGAGACTCTCTTCCCCTCCATTCCATTGGAAGGATAGTTATAGCACACAACATGGATATGACCCATGCAAGCTCAGACCTTTATTTTGTTAAGTTTTGGGATGGGTCCAAACCTGAATTCCCCTCCATTCTGTGTGAATTCTTCAATCACATGTCTATTTTATGGTTTCTCTCAAACTTTTCCTTCCTCCTTTTCTGTTTCCACCTTTGAGAAATTTCATCCAGACTGTTTCAGATGTCCAGGATGAAGACATTCATTAAAGTTACTATATTTCCTCAAAAAGATTGTCATCAATCATTAGCATATTTCAGGTATGAAAAGCAGCACAAAAGAAATACATTTAAGTATCATATAAGCGACCTTCATACATTGTTTTGAGTTTATCTCTAAATGTTCATTTAAAAAAACATCTTGTCATAAAAATTCTAGTAACACTAAAAACCCCACATGCAAAAGGGAAGTTAAAATAAAAAAAAAATCTCTGGAAGAAGACAAGCTCCATACTATTAACCTCCAGGGTACCACTAGAGAATGCTGAAATTTTTCTTCATCAGTTAATGCAAATATTGGATAAATGCCTGTCACTCAGTGAAGCATCACTCAAATTAATATGTTGAATATATAGACAGTTTTAGGGTTAAAGCTTTAACACCTGAGCACGGAGGAAACCTGGAAGTTTACTGTATTATTCCACATCTCACTAACTGCTCTTTTTTTTTTTCCCCTCTTCTTTTCTTTTTTGTCCCCAACTCCTTCTGAAGGTATGAAATGCCAGTCAGCGCTACAGACAGAGAAGTGGTTTGCAAGTTTGACAGAGAGTACAGTTCCTACAGTTCTGCTTACCAGATCTCCTGTGTGGACTGCGCAGCATGCAGCTTCTTACCCTGAATAGTTTCCAACTGTTCTCTTAACATCTGACACAAACAGTATTTTGTGTTTGTATAGTGATTATCATATCTCACCGCCTGGAAGAGAGAGACAACGTATATAAAAACATACCAAACAAATTTATCTTATATAATGCTCATGTCTCTTGATGAATTTCAAAATCCTTTTTGAAAGGCAAACCACAATGTACAGTTTTCTCAATAACATATTCAAGACTACTCATGAATGTGAGTATAATCTGATTATTTTGGCATGATCTCATGAACAGAAGTTCAACTTATCCATATACTGATGAAGAAAGAGTTGATCAGTTTACATAACTGACTAGCGATGCAGTGATATTTTAGTAAGCAACTAGTTAATGGCAGTCCAAACTTTCAAAAACCAAAAAATTTTGAATTGATTACATGATCAAAGCCACAGATTTCTGATTAATTTCCTATTATATCATTAAAATTGTGTATTTTGAATAACAGGTAAAATTTTATAGATGACTCAGCTAATGGAGCTATAGATATACAGCATTACTTTATTGGCAAATCATTCCATTTGCTTCCCTGCTGTTAAAAATTCTTGACGGTATTTGTGAAAAGCAATTAATTTCTAAAAATGAATCTAGCAGTAACTGAGTATTTAATATTCCTTCACTTTTTTTGTTCAATATTATTTGTACTACTGTAACATCGAGAGACTTGGCCTACATATCATTAGCTTTTCAAACTCCTAGACATTTTAAGATAGCCTTGTAAGCCTCATAAATGTTCCCAAGAAACTAGGGCTAAAAAGCTTGGTACGCAAGAAAAGAATGATCAGGAAAAAATGTTTTCTGAATACAGATTTCTGAAATTTTTTTTCTGAACAAAATAAAACAAAGGAAGCAGTGGTTGATTTGCAAGACTCATGTCATAGGCAGTATTTTAAAATATCCCCAGCACCTAAGTCTTTCAAATTAAGAGGAGTTAAAATACTGTAGTTAAAGATTTGGATTAACAATTCTAAACAATGTTAACTATGAGTAAGATATTCCAAAAAACATACATATTTGATGTAATCTTGCATGACTTCCTTCAAGGGGAAAAGGCCCTCTTTTCTGAAGATAGATGGGTTCCACATGGCAGCACGAGCTATCATTACTGATGAGGCAGCTGTTGCTTTCTGGAAGGTCTCAATGTCTGTATATTCTTTGATGAAGTCATGAGATCCTCCACTAAAAATTAACATCACTGTTATAATCGTGAAAGTTTTATTTGCTATTTCTTGTACTTTAACACAGCCTTGTATATTCAATGTGCTATTACATTATTAATGGTGGCAGAGTCTATTTAGGATATTATCTCAAATCTAAGAGAATAAATGGGTCAGAGTTTTATTAGCAATGTCTCATTAAAACACTGATTACATATAATATTTTTAATTATCTGCATACTCCTCTTAAAAATAGAAGACTGTTTTTAGGAAGAAAGAATGCTTTCACACAGTTCTTAATGGATAAGCTCACAAAGACTCACTTCCATGTTGTTTGAAAAATGATACCTTGTAATTGCTAATTCTGTAACCTTCAACTGCATACTAATTGTGTTGGCACAAGCGATACTGAAAACAAGTTAAGTATGGACAGCATCATTCCGTTTTCACTCGGGCACTAACATATGGAGAGTAACTACAAGTTGTACTTCCGGATCAGTCACAAAGCACTTTAAAGTTAAAAGAAGGTTGCACTGCTTCTATTGTACTGCCTCTGCTTTCAAGTCGGCAAGTCAGACGTTAGTAAGCAAGAAGAACACTTAAAACACCTTTTCTTTCTCTTAAAGCTTCCCTCACAACATCTTTTAAATGTAAAATGAAAGTTGGACGTTAGAACTACAAAGTAAGAGTAGGATCTTTATCCCTTCAAAAGTAAAAACACTGTCAAATTCAAAATAAAAACTAGAGAACGATAAATTACTTTAAAACCAGACATTTATATTGTGAAGATAGCACAAGCAAGCTTCCTGCACTTATGAACGATTACTCCATAAACACAGTACCATTCTAGAAATCATAGTACCAATACAAGTTTTCTTGGGGTTTTTTGGGGGTGGATTTTTTTTTTTAGCACCAGTCTACTTTCTTTTATTCATTCCTGTATATTTCCTGACCAAGCTTGAGGTACAAGTGGTTAGAATTCTCAAAATACTCGCCAAATAAGTTACAGCAGGGATCAAGTATCATGGATCAAATATATTTAATAAGCAGGATTCCAAGTTGCACATTTCATTTCTTTGGAGATGGAAAAGTTTCACTAAGTGTATTTAAAACAAAGATCATACCCTTTTCAGAGAAACACTAAAAAAAATTGGATTGTTAAGGTTAATTCAGCATGTTGGGACACTTAAAGACGTAAATCGATATAGGGATTAATTAGAAGCAATTTATCAACAAGAAACCTCTGATATTTTTGTATCTTAATTGCACACTTCTACATCATAGAAAGTACTCACGCAGAGCTGACATTTCTGTGACATGCATAAAATCTAACAAAAATTGTTAGCCTCATCTTTTACCTAGGCAAACGAAGACTTCATGGCAATGCACAATGTGAATTTTGCTTGGCTCTTTAATTCCATATTGTTTAAAAAATTACTCTGAAAACTAGAAAGGGGGCGAACCCCTGAAAAGTAGATCAACAAAGGTTATCAGCATGGAATATTTCCTCTGTCCAGTACAGAAATAGGTTTTCTAACTGCAAAATCTGTGACTTTCAATGTATTTTCTACAGAGAAATGTGAACAGGAAAACAGTTCTCAAACTCCCGATCCAAGTATATGGTTTGCAGAGATGCTGCTTTTCCATGAAAACTCAAGATCAATGACGAGAGAACTTCATTTAAGGACACTGCTTCTCTAGCCAAGGATATTCTACTGCCACTTATAAAGAGGTGAAACATTTAAAAGATGTTGGTCAGGCAGATCAGATACAATTCAGGACAGTTTGATACTTTTCATTACCTCCAAAATTGCTCTTAAAACTTACCTGTTTGTAGCTAAACTTTTCCAAGACTGAGTTTCTTATTTTACTATCATACAGTTATTGAAGGATCTATCAATACAAGCAAACAGATTCAGTGGAATTGTGTCCGTATGCCTAGAAACTAAGGAGGTCTTAGGGAAAATGTGAGGCCACAGAATATAACACTGTTTTTGAGCAGTGGGACAGGTGATCTCTAGTGTGCGAGTGTCCAAGATACACAGTGGTAGGGTTATAACCAGTCACCGCACAGGGCTTAAAAGCCTAGAGAATTCAACTGCTGGATGCAATCAGAAACAACTTGCATAGGACAGATTGTGACATACAAAAGCAATACTTCTTGAAAAATACACGGCATTTTTAAACTAAATACTGAGGTATGGTGATACTTCATAGGGCGAACTTCCATCACTGCTACCTCTCTTCAGATTTGGTCTTTGGTAACAGGTGACATTGTATTCGCCCTACATGAAGGATCTTCTTCCTGCACTTGCAAATCTTAAGTTAGGTACAGGCATCTTGCAATAACGAGCTAATTAGTCCAACTTACTTTGCTATTACTGGAATGGAGACTGCTTCAGATATGGCTTTGATCACATCACAGTGGACAGGGTGCTGAGGCCTCTCCTCCTTCTTCCTTTCCAACAAACAAAAAAAGACGAGACCAAAGATTTCCTATGGAATTTGTAGATACCTGAATCACAGCAGACATGCCTCAAGGATTATTGGGACATACTTATTTCTGCTTATTTACTTTATATATTTGATGTAATTTTCCTTTTTTTTTTTTAAACATAAGAGAATTATTTCATATCAAATACATTTTAAAACATTGTTACTGTAATTCCATATCCAGATAAGCAGCATTTTTTAGACACAGAGTATGCAAGACAATTTTAGTTTCATTTGGTCTTTGAGACAAAAATTTTAGAAAAACAGCAGCAAGTGGTTCAATTCCCTAATCACTGGCCTGATTTTCTATACCACCAATTTAGTTAACAGTTGAAATCAGAACCACACATTTTGTGTAGAGTATACCCTAGTCATCTCTTACTGTGTTACATTCACCAAAAAAAAATCTAAGTCTCTCTTGCCTAAAATCGATTTACCTTCCATGGACTGCAATGGCAGCAATACCAGTTTTTTCTATTCTCTTTACCAGATTCACAGTATCCTCAACCTGAGGGATAAGAGAGAATGACATAATTTTAGTTCAAAGAAAAAAGGAATAACTATCATGTGATCATTGTACAAACAAACGTTGGAAGTCTTTTCTTTCATCAAGAGGGATATGATTCTTGTATCTCAACACTAACTCCCAACAAGCATAACCATTTAATAGATACTTCAATTAAAGAACTACATATTACGGCAAAAATAATAATCCATTGCCAACACTTCCTTGACACTACAGATCGCAAACTTTCTCAACCCAGGAAACACAATACTCTGTAGTAGTAGAATATTTTCCAACAGGTTTTTAGACTGCCATTTGAAAATGATACAAAACACTTGATTAGCAAGTCCTCTCTAACGACTACTCTGTAAATTGTAACTAAAATGCATCTTAATAAGAGGATGCCTTCTGAAATCAACTTAACACGCTATCACACGTCTATAAATATTCCTCTCAGATGTGTCTTAAAAAGTTAATTGATATGTAAAAAATTCTAATGCTATTTGTACATGACCAGTGAATCAAAAGATACAGGGGAAAAAGGGAAAGCTCCCAGTATATCTTCAAGGAGGTAAGATGCTGTTAAAAGGCAGAAAGAAATTTGACACACTGCTGGATTAGCCTGTCTTATGCAGCTCTGGGGAAAGGGAGAATGAAAAAAAAGCGAAGGCCAATTTTCTTTTCAAAAGCTGGAGAATGATCTGTGGCTCATCACAAAAATAGCACATTCAGTCTTTGAAAAATGCAACATCTACCAGCTGGCATGGACATAGAGACAGAAGCTCACCTGCTGTTCTGATGGATGACACGTTATGCAAAAGCAGCTTGAAACAAAAAGGAAAAGGCTCTAGGATAGTTGTAGAAAATAGAAAGGAGAGGTGCCAGTTCTTTGATTTAATACTTCAGTACTTCAAAACCAAAATGATCTTACACAGAGTTACTGATTCTTTTCACACAGGCTTCAATTGTTCATTTAATCATTTTAAGTGCACAGGTAAGTGACTTTTGAACAACAGCTAGCTCAGTTACAGTTCATCCATCTACAGAAATATCCATCCAGGTCATATGCAATCACGGTATCTAGGCAGGTAATTAAAAACACATTTGCAAAATAATCAGTCATTAAAAGAGAAGGCACATAATCTCCTGGAGATTTAAAAATATGTAGGGAATTCAACTGAAAAAAAAAATCCAGTAAAGAAACTACATCAGCTGTAAAAAAAGAGAACCTATGCATTTTCACTATAGTCTTAATAGCTGAATTTTACAAAAATACTGACAGAACAAAATGTAACAGCTTTAGCAATATAACAGTCTTGCCACAATTTTTTTTTAAATTAATGATTGTACCCAAGATTCTATCCAGAAAAAAGTAATTCTAATTGCAATGAAGATGTTGCTTTTGAGAATGAAGGTTATGAACCTCTTTGTATAAGCTAGCAATTTCAGTGCTTCAATCTATCAAGGAGTTTCTAAAAAGGCTGCAGAAGTTGTTTTTAATTTGGGTATAATTTGTAGTATTTATTGCTGTCATTGCACGTACAGTAAATCAGGAGTCAAGTAATGCAAAACTTCCTTGCGGTGTAGAATGAGGAGTTCATAGAGCACAGGCAGTTTCTTTTGTAAACACAATTTCATTGGTGAAATCTTCATTGTTAACATGAATGTTGGAAGTTGGAGAAGTAACATTAGGGCTTGGTCTTCCCCTCTTGAAGTTTAAACTTCAAGCAGAGTGTCAAGATATTCAAAGTTCATCATGCTGTGCTTATGTACACATGATGTTACTCTCAATCAATTCCATGTTTCACAGTTGTCTTCTAAAATAAGAGTGCATTTTTCGTTTAATTTTCATTCAGTGCTTATCCACCAGCAAAAGCTTTGGAATTAACTCAGTGGGTTACAATAAATGGACTAAAATACTTTTTTAATAGAAGTATCCACATTTGCAGTTCAGTGGAATAAAACCATGTGTAGACATCTAATGTTTAGTACTTTTTGACTTCTTTAATTAGAGAGGAGAAACAAAGTTTGGCATCTGATGTGAGCCGCCAGAAAGGCGACCTGGTTGGAAGGGGAAAATTACTGAACAGGAAAAATACTGAGAGAAAAAATGCCTGCCAGCGTGAAAACTGGTAGCCTGGGAACTAGGCCTGTGAACCAGAAGCATCCCTGATAAGTGCAGCTGGGTATCTCAAAACCCGCGACATCCTGAGATACCATCAGTAAGTGCAAAACCAAGGAACTGTATCAGCAACTTATAATCTGAAAAGGTAAAAAATAGTCTGGAAAAAAGGGAAAACATCCTGATAAAGAAAGCATCTGTAACTGCCATTGGCTGTTCTAACTGCAAGAACAGGAAAAGTCTGGAAAAAATAAAAATTGGTCTGAAAGAACAGAAAACAATCACCTATTGGCTGCCCCAGGTGAAAACCAGGAATTAACAGGCTGCTTGAGGGGTGGTGTTCTCCACCCTCGTGTCTCTATGACATAAAAATGACTTAGTTTTTATCCAAAATGGAGCTTCTCTCTCTCTGAGAGCTTCCCATGCTGCACACACTTTTCCTTTTCCTAAACAGGTTGAACTCTCCACACAAACTTTCTATGAGATCTTGGACTCTTGTCAGGGATGCCTGGCAGACTCCAAACTCCACAACACAGATCACCTTTGGAGAGAGTCTCTGTCTGTTATTTTATTGGCCCCCCTCTGGGGGGGGGCCTACTTTTGGGGTTGGTTCAGTTTGTCTTTCTACTTCTGGGATGGTTTGGCCCCCTTCTGAGATCTGTTTAATGCACTTAATACCAGTATTATTACTATGAACAGACATATGTATATGCATATAAGTAATCTATCATAAGTATATCTGCTGTTGTATTATTGATAAACTTGCTTCACTAGTGATAAGTTTGTAGTATCTTGTAATAGTATATACCTACTTGGTTGTTGCTGTTATTGATTGTTGCTATAATTGATTGCTGCCATATTAATCATTGCTTTTATACTATTGATTGGTGCTACTAATAATTTGTAATAGCTTGAGATAGATACACCTATATCTATATCTTGCTTTATTAATCATAGGTATGTTTGCTATGGTGATTTTTGTGGTATTTGTGGTAAACTGTAATAAAGCTGAGAAAATTAGAGGATAAAAGCCCCTGTGTCCTTTTGTATCACGGAATCCCACGAACCTACAATTACGATCGCTATACAGCCACAGCTCTGATAACCCTTCAGGTCATGACAGCATCCCGAGCAGAAATTATAATTCCAAATGCCATTTCACAATAACAGGTCTACATGCCAATATATTAGAATGCCATATATTCTAATTCATTTTAAATCACAGAATTAAACAACAACTAAACACTTTAGCATAATGATTTATGTTCTTACTGAGGGCAAAATGCGGATTTTGCAGGTTACTGGTTTACAGATCCCTTTAACAAGGGTAGTCAATATCTGGAAAAAAAAAGACGACAAAACCGTGATCACAACAGTGACATTAATAAAGCTCTCCTCCTTTCTCTCTTGAAGATACAAAGAAATTAGAACAATGTAACATTAGTTACTGTTCCTCTATAAAGAATCTTACATACTAGACAAACACATGCAGTCTGTAATTGAGTATATAATTTTATCCGACAGATATACAAACCTAGTTCTAGTCTAAGCCATTTTTATTTCCACTTCTTTTTTGATTTTAACTGGACTTTTACAGAGCAATTAACTGCTGCTGGAGTTTCAACACTGCTTTTAATATGAAGTGACCAGTAAACTCTGCTCATTTCAAAATAAAGTGCAAAGGTTTTTCATTTTCATGCAACTGTTTTCACAGTCTTCTTATATTCAAGTTGTGAGTTTCTTATGAAAACTAAATGTAAGTATTCCCTAAAAAAAGATTTTTTTTTTAAAGAGAAGAAAGCCTTCAAAATGGAAAAAAAAAGAAAGGAAAATATCAAGCAACATCATCATTGAATCTCCTAAAAGAAAACAAAAATTGTAAACTGAATTCCACGCTTAACACAAAGCATATTTTCTTCATTAAAACAAACTCAGAATAAGCAGACAAATGACAGCACTTACTTTAACCATTTAAGAACTGAGCTACAGAAAAAATCTCCTTTTCACAGGCTGAATTTAAGTCCAACAGACCATACTTAAAAGGGCCATATAATGGCCTATACATGTTTAAATCACTGTATGACTATACAATAAATGGTACCAGAAATCCAATAGCTTTCTAAATAAGAGTGGAAACCAGCTGATCCTGACTGTTATCAGAAAAATATTTGGTTTTCAACTTTTTTTTTTTTTTGAGATATTATCTGAGTACACTTCCCTCACACAAAATGGCTGGAACTGCAGATAAATGATTTCTTTCAGAGTTGTGTATACTGTGAAACTTGAATTTTTTTTTAATTTTACTGAACTTATTAGGTTCCTAATACAGAAATGAGCTGTTATAGCTAGCACTCACAAATTCTTAGAACAGCTGGCAAGTAATTAGTGTCACCTTGCACTGCCTACTCAAATCTTTCATCAGTAGTGGTCTCAAATAAAACAGTAAGAGCCAAGAAAATGATCTAAAAAACCCCATCTCTTAAGTATTTCTGTTTGGTGGGGGTTTTTTTTGCATATAAATCAAACTGAAATGACATAATTTTCCAAACATCATCACTATAATATTTTTCTTACAAGAGCATCATAAGCAAACCTTGTAAGTTTTCAGTGTCAGCCTCATTAAGGATTCCAATGTGAGAACCAAATCCTACATTTTTTAATCATATGGAAAGCTTGATTTGGAGCTGTAATTTCAGATGTCTTTTGCAGGCTATAAGTTTACTTATCCCTTTGCATTTGGCTAAGAGTAACTTTCATGCCTAAGATTTTGCTGCCTATTAACATCTTAAATTGAAAAGAACAATTCCAAATTTTTGAACATCAAGTTTCCTGCTCTTCTGAAGATCAAAACAAAGTGTAATGGTTGTAGAGGGGAAGGAAAGCTGTTAGCAACCATATTTACAACTGCCTCTCATTGCTATGAGAAATATTTTTGCCAGATTTACTTCTAGCCTGCTAAACATTTCCCTCTCAATTCCCACTCCTAAAATTTTTTCTTTCAGCCTTCATCATCTCATGCTTCATAAATTACAATTTAATTCTGGGTAGTATCACTCACCTTACCTAACTCATGGAACACCATATAGACCTCAAAAAATTGGGTTCTGGTTCCAGTTCTGTTGCCTGTATTTGCAGAAAGCTGACTTTCTGCAGATAACAAGAGTTACCTGATTCTGCTTTCTCTTTTGAAAAATCAAGACTGATACCAACCTTCTCTAAAAATGTTTTTAAATCAAGACTGGATCACTTGTACTTTTGCTTTTCCCATCAACTAATAGAAGAGAGATTAATAGGTCCAGTCTATTCCATTTAAACTCTTGCTTTGGCACAATTAATAATGCTTCCAGTTGCTGAGTGGTCAGTTTATACAGCTTGGCTAACACAGTGGCTCTTGACACCAAGAGATTCTTACATTTGGCAAAAGGCTAACACTCCATCATGGTTGTAACTTTGATGACATGCCTTTCTAATGGCATGTCCTCAGAGAATGAAATAAATGACGCGGAACAACCTGTTTTCATGTCTGAGCTTACAAAAAATAGTAACTAAGCTATGGATCAGTTTGTTGAAACTGTAGAATTCCTACTAGCCTACAAAGCTGAATGGTGTTATCACAATAAGAGGAAGGATTTACAAAAGAAAGACTGACTCAACATCCATTTGAGACAGAAGGAAAAGGCATGAACTGCAGGGATCAGAAAGAGACTGGCTATCATTCAGAAAAAGTCATGCAGATGAGTGAAGAAAGACTGGTCTCTTCAAAAGACTGATCTACATCAAAGAACCCTTAAAACAAAGAACACTGAAAAGCCACATGGAAAAAGGCAGAGCAGTGCTTTTGGTATTTTTGTTTTGTCCAGATCTGCGTATTTTTCATAGTACAAGAAACAAAGAATAACTACCTTGAAACATTTGACACTGTGTACCATGATTCAGTTATTAGTGAGAGGTGAATTGTAAACTAGAATTGCCCTCAGGAACTCTGAAGGATATAGGGAGTGACTAAAAGCTAAGGGGAAGCAAGACAAAGTTCACAGTCAACTCATCTGAACTATGAAGAATCAGGTCTTTAAACAGAAAGAAAATATAAGAACTATATGCTAAGAACATTCCTGGAAACCCAGAGCAGTGTCTGGACTCCATTTAATCTCAGGAAGCTTAGAAGTCCTCAAGGGGGAAAAAAAAAAAAACTACAAGAAAACAAAAAAACATATTACATATCTATCTATATTACATATAGATAGATGTATATATATATTTTTCATATAGGTTCATCCAGGGTTTTTTTTACATATATATAAAAGAATATATACACACACAAATACATACATACATATGTATAAACCTTTTTCAAACTGGTTCACATAGGGTTTTATATAGATTTACACAGATATGCACATAAAACTCTTCCCTCTGCAAATACAAGCACCACATTGTGAAAGTTTTAACACTGAAAAGGAAGAAGGTAGCAATTTTATAGTCCAGACAATGACAAGGAGAACTAAATCAGGATTATTTATCCATAACCTTAATTTCAGTATTCAAAATTGATTATTCCACTCTAGCTTTTACAAATTTGTCTTCTAGGCATTCGTTCCTGCTTCCAGTAGAGCACAGTACATAATGCTTTCCAAGGCAGTTCAAAACCCACAAGGTGATACTTACAGACTCTATTTTGTCAGGATCAGATAGTAGTGCTGCTCCCATACCTCCCTGGGAAAATATACAGAAACTGTTACGCACTAGGCAAACACATTTTTCAACTCGATCATTTTGCCTGATAGCAGACCACAGCAAAAGTACAATGTTACATTAAGAACGGGGGGGGGGGGGGGGGGGGGGGGGGGGGAGAAGGAGAAAATGGCAAAATCTAAAATGCAGGAGCATTAGTGAACACTTTGGTGAAACACATTTCCTAGAACCAGATCAGAATAATTAAGCAGTAATTCAGGGCACCAACTTGCTCCCATTATTTTATGAAGCGGACAGGATTTCAATAAGCCATTTTTAGCAACTGTAATCATCCAGTTTCTACTCATTAAGTGACAGCTCAACAGATTTATTGTTTTAACATTATACGCCACGTTTGAAGGTCTTGATATCAGTAGTTTCTGTCTACACACTACATTCAGAAAAACAGGCTAAGACAAATTAATGAACACTTTAACAATTTAGTATTTTAGCTGTTCTTTCTGCGCTATCTCATCTGCATATATAGATCTAGAGGCCAATAGGCAGACATAAGAAATATACTGGAAATATCATCAGACCATTATGAATTTACTGACACGTCCTCAACATGACTACAGTTCCTTGGTAATACCACTTTATCTCAAAAGCCATCTGGCAGAAAAATAGAGGAAGCCCAGAAACAACAGAATTTAAATACTAAATAAAAAGGCTCCAGAACTGGGGAAATTAAAATTTGAGTTTAAAAGAATGTGAAATATTTATTTTCACCATACCTCACTTACCTTGTAATTTTCATAAGTTATCATTGAAACAAAAAAGTTAATGGAATTACAACAGAAAAACCCTAGAAATGTATGTGGGTAAAATTATTCACAAGTTAGATGGAATATATTGGAAGAATTTAAGTAATTATTCTTCAGAGCGAAACAGAAAATCCCCCTAGAAATTGATCCATCCTATGCCCTTCTTGCACCATCAGCCGGTACTTTCAACATTGACCATTGTCAGATCCAGGCTGAAACATTCTGAACTGTTAAAGTGAAGATACTAGATACCTGAAAGGTGTCCAACATTCTCACACACCTCACGTGCTCCAAAGGAAAAGCTATCTTTGTCATGGAAAAATATCAGCCCTCTCTTATATACTCTATGTACAGTCATTAGGGCCTTTTGGTTCTTCTGTTCCAAAACTCCATGATGTAGTCTGTCCTTTTATTTCTTTAAGGTTATGTGGTCTAAAACAAACGCTTTTCCGTTTCAAGTAGTTTTATCAAAAGACATGTTCCGTTAATGGAAAATAAATCCATTTAGACAAAGCATTTTTTTCTCTTGGCTGAAGAACTGAGAAAGGAGGATGACATACTTATGTGGAGTAGAGTCTGTACAACGTCATGGCATCATGCAAGGTATGGGCATGTTTGGCAGTGTCAGCTTTGGCCTTTACTATTCCCCGTTTTAACAAGATTGCTTTCATGCACCAGATATCTCATTTCAACCGGCCATGTATTTATGCGCCAGATACAATGAACTGCCACAGAATTATGGTTTTTTCTACTGTGAAAGGGGAGAGGGGAAAAAAAAATAGTTTTACTTGGTCCACAGGCAACTTGATTTGACAACAAAAAATATATAAGCTCTATAAAAGCTTAGGCTGATACTAGGAATTAGGGCAGATCTGAAGTTACCATTTACATTTGTGCTCTTGCTTTAGTAAAAGGCCAGTAAAAAGCTTCCAGATGTAAAGACGGGTAACACAGAATTAGGAAGTGAAAGTACTGCCTATATGAATATATTGTTTTCTCTGTTTAAAGGATGAAGCATTACAGCTTCACATGACAGAGAACATGCTCCAAATGCCAAAAATGCTAATACTACAAAGACTAGAGGATAGAAAGTTTAAACGCAACAGCCACGCTTCTTCCCTGGAATGATGTTTTAAGTCTTCTAAGTTGAAGTTCTCTTTCTTTGACAGTAAGTACAAAATTTCTCTCATCTATTCTGTGTGAACATCTGACATGAAAATGGAGCTCCATGCTCTGATTCACTGATATTTCATCTATACACTAACTGGCTTAACAGTGCTAACAGTTTGACTACTCTGTTTTAGCCACCGACCATAGAGGACTAGTTTAGTATTGCATGTACTTACCTAAAAAAATCGAGTTTTAACTGATCCATCCTCCTCCTACTTAAAACTGACCAATAATTGAACTCAGCATTGCTGAGTTGCGAATGTTTACTTGCTCAGATGACAAACTGTGATTCCTATTTTTTCTAAGGCTAAGCAGAATATATTTCACTCATCCAACAAATTAGTGACCTCAGGAAAACAAAACAAAAAAAACCAACCCACTTTATTCTATCCTGCCTTACAGAATTTACTTTTATGTGCAAGATACAACGTAGCCTGACAGAATTTCCAGAATTCTAAATAACCTAGTGTTAATTTTGTACAATAATACAATTTAACAACCTCACTACATTTTTCTCAATACTCAGTGGTTGTCTTGACAGAAAACACAATCACCTCTTGCTCAGTGGTACCTGAGCTTACAGACTTCATATATGCTTACCCATGTATATGGTATGTTTAATTACATGACCAAACCTATTCTTAAGTGAGATTTCTAATAGACTATGTTATTTTACTGTATTAGGAGCATGACACCTTCAAGACTTTTTGTTTATTGTAAAAAAATAAACCTCAAGTTTATCTGCATGAAAATTCTACTGCTTGAATTTGTTCAGCCCAGAAAACCAGAACAGGTATTCCGCACTCCACACCTCTAAGAAAGAAAAAGCTTATTTAAGAGCAATCAAAATCCACTTGCCTTAGTAGAATATTCTTTTGGGCACCCCATGTTGATATCAATACCAGCTACGTCGCTCTCTCTGAAAGAGAAGAAAGAGAGAATTAAAACATTTTTCAGCATATTAGAATAACAATCAGGAAATAGACATCTTTTTCCATCATCATTAAGGCTTAAATGAGAATTTAAGGTTAAGTTTTCATTCGAACTTCTGAATTTTTAGCTTCTCACTTATATAAGTTACATATTTATTTTACCAGCGGAAGATCAGTCTGTCCACAGGTTTCAATAACCAGTATTGTGCAGAAGCTGCAAACAGACATCTTAAATATGTTTATATAAGATTAAGTATATATAAGTATATCCACCACTAAATTCACCACTGTCACTAAAGCAAGTCCTATTGAAATTTCCATCTATTTAAAGTGGAAGCTTAAAAGCACTTAAAAGGCCTTTTAAAGAAGTTTGAGAGACACTTTTCATTTTTGCACAATATTTTATTGGGGGCTTCAAACCACAAACAATAGGAGACCGTTTCAAGCATATTGGTCTTACTTGCAGCTGTGCAATACCCAGGGGAATTTCATATTGGTGAGATCAAGGACACACTTACTGCAGTAGCAAAAAGCCATTGATCCCAGTATAGAACTTAGCAGCTGCTGTTTTGAGCAAGAACTATTTTAAATATAAGTTGCAGTTACACCATTATTCCACTGGCCTTTTGAGATGCTACACTTTACTGTGCAGCTCCTACTGAACTTTTCTTGGTCCTATCAAGACCTACCTCAATCCTCTCAATCATAAAAAATTGTCTTCCACGATAATTCCTCTGTACAAAAAAACCCAAACAAACCCATGGTGAGAAGGGGGTGAGAGAAGATGACTTACACAAGCTTAGCTACTGCCAGGGCTCTTTCAGCATCTGCTGAACCCTATTGGTAAAACAAGAGGATTTGTAATTATAAAATATCATCAAATTAGTAAAAAAATGTGCTCACTTGCACATGTGTGTAACTATATTTGCTCTAAACATTTAGTACAACATAACAGAGACCCATTCAAGGCACAACAGATAGCTAAAACATTTAGCTAAAGCACGTACTAAGTTAGACACTGAATGACAGAAGGTGATGCAAAAAGGGATCCAGAGAGGTCTGTCCACCCTCTTAACCTACAACAGTATCAAATGTGCTTAGCCCATCACCATTAGATATTTATCATGTTCTTAAGAAGCTCCACTAATAACAATTCTACAGCCTCTACAGGCAACCTATTCCAGGGCTATCACTACCACTGAAAAAGGTCTTTTTCAATATCTAATGCAGTCCACACTTCTCCCTCCCTCCCTCCAACCCCCCCCACCATCTCTTGTCTTATACAGAGTGGTCTCAAAGAACAAATCACTACCTTTTTCTCTCCAGCAGCCTTCAGTCCATTTGTGCAATGTTAAAGCACACACTAATCTTCTCAGTAAACAGTGAGACTGTTTACTGGACAGTACAAGACTTAAACATAATTTATTTTTGGTATCTATACGTTTGGAAATACATCAAAGAAACCTATTACAAAAACAAGCTGCTGTCACAGAGCACAGAATTCATCTTAATCACTTCTTCTGAAAACAGCTGTACAGAGATCTTATAATACAGATCTTGACCGCATGTGTACCAACAGATTAGAAATTCTGCAACACATTTGGTGTGAAATTTTACATCCACCTGAAGCACCAAGAAATTGATAGTCTGCAGTACAGAGAGCTGCTTTAGACTTAACGTTACTAACACCACCTTGTTTAACTATGTTATTAGAAGAGTACCTGCAGTTGGTTTCTTACCATTTGAAAGACAACATGGTGCCTCTCCCTTTCACAAGTTCTGAAAACAACTCTTTCATTAGGTGCAACGAAGTCCACTGTTTCAAGTACTTCTATATGAAATGAGAAACAGATAAAACAGGCAAAAATTATATGCAAACATAATCATAAAGTCATATGACTATATATCTTGTATATAAATGAAATACTATCAAATAAGTCTTCCACAAACAGCAGAACTAATGGCACCCTATCTCCTATATGTCCTTGCAGTACATTTCTTGCACATTGCTGTCTCCCTCCCACAGTATTCCCTAATCATCCCCCAGACTGTTTCTTGGCAAGCATCAGCATCAGAACAAGTCTAATGATTAATCAGCCAGAATGAACATAATGGTACCGTTTTTGGGAAGGGGCAGGAGGGGAAAGTAGATTTGTAGTGAACTTCTGTTCCCCAACAAGGACGCTACCAACCGTTTCTCGTGCCACTCTGCTAGGGAGGTCTCAAAGGTATGTTTTTGAGAACTTGTCTGTAAAAATCATGTTAGGCCAAATCTAGCCCATGGACCTCAAGTTAATAAAAGAATGATAAACAGTGCGATCTTGTATGTCTTGCTTTCTTATTGCAGTAGACTAAAAGGTGTGTATATTATAACATCATAAACAGCTAACACTTATAAAGACTCATGATTGGAAACAGCCTCTGAATTTGTTTCTTGGACACTATCCAACTTTTCTTGAAAAATTAAAAGGCTTTGTAAATAATATTAGTAGTTTTGCTCAGGAAATTAGATTTTATATTAGCATATACACATGTAAAATTTCTGAAAAAAAAAAACAAACAAACAAACAAAAAACACAACAAAAAACCAAACCAAAACAAAAGGGTTTTACTGTTTATTCTTTATTATAATGGTATACAAAGGCAGTAGAGAATGAGAGGCTGAAGCCAGTATGTAGATACAGAATTGTAATCTGTTAATTACAGTTTTATTATTTGTCTTTCTAACCCACATAAAACTAAAAGCTTTAACATTTTAAACAATACACTGGAACTTTAATGTCCTGTCTATTCCAGCTACTAGTTTCTTTCACCCGCTGCTAGAAAGCATAATGCTGAAACATTAGTAATGGATTTCCAACACGGATCTCATTTTTCTTAATAAAGAGAGAAAGACATAATTCCAGGAGCTAGAATTATAAAGTCTTTCACTGTTGAAGGCCTATACATGCACACCCAGTGACGTGACCTCTGTCAAAGAGTTTAGCAGAAAACTCATCAAATCTTTATAATAAACTAAGTGGAGAAAGACCTTGTGTTAGGGCCCTACAAAGAATAACAAACTGTCAGTTACCAATACATTAGCCCTATCCTCCAAAAATGTTTGCAGTTTTCCTGAGGGACACTGTCTGAAATATTGAAATTCCTTAAAAAGGAAAACTGAAAGTTTGAAACTGTAGAGCAGCAAACAGGTGCAAAGTAGAGCTTCAAAAGTTTGTTTTAAGTCCCTAGACACTGTTTAGAGAGATTACATGTACTGATACCTCCTTGTAAGCACTACAAAATTACTTCAGAGAAATAATTATCTTTTCTCTTAACTAGAAAAAAGAATGCTTACAGATATTAACAAAAGAAATGCTATACTTGCCATTTATAACCCTCTTACACTGCAGCATCTTTATGTCAATCAGCTCCTGAGAAGAAAGAATAAAAATATCTCAGTGAGTTGAAGTGTTTAAGCCACCCAGCTCTAAACAGTTGTCCATTTTATTAAGCAAAAATAACTATCTCAAGATACCAAATATAGAAAAAGAATGGAAATGAAAACAAGAGCTTAACTATACAACACTCTCAACTGAAGTTTCAAAATATGAACAGAACATATAAACATAAGAATATGATATGTTTACATAGTTCTAGAAGAACCATTTTGTTCAAGTAACTATCTAGCAAGCTGGAAACAAAGCAGAATGAACCACGTAGAGTGGAAGGGGAAGATAACTTAATGTATAGCAACAGACTACCTCAAGAATCAATGTAGCTTTGTACTGGCCAAACACATAAGTGAACAAAACAGCAGTATGAGACTTTAAGACTTCTTTACCTTAATCCTGAGTTTTAATGGTTCTCTACATTAGTTAAAAGACAAAATGAAGCTTTGTGTTGAGCTTTACTGGAGAACCTAGTATACAGTCACCATTCTTCTAGAATTTGTAGCTTGCTTTTAAAAGAAACCCGGAACTTCAATCTACATATATTAGCTTAACTGCAGATTTATGCAAGTCAATTAAGAACACCATTTGAGTCCTTTTCTCATATGGATCTCATCAACTTGATTATAGGTGAGCTTTAAGACAAACTGACTGCCTTTAATTGACAAAGGGGTACAGCTGGAGCCAATATAACTTGTTAGCTGCTGAAATAAATATGCACCTGTTAATCCAACTGTTACATAAACTGAAAAAAAAGCCCCCACCATGCTATAATGTTATTTACCTGAAGAAGTTTATACTATAAACTCTTTGTTTTACCAAATAAGACAAGGTTTAAGACCTGCTGATTCACAGGTAAGAGATAAACAAGCAATAAATTAAACTAATCTCAATCTGCTTGCATTATGTCATAGATCTTATGAGTAGTGCTTTTAATTTAAGGTTTTAACTAATGCTCCTCATCTGGTACTGTTCACTTTAAGTTCTGAAACAACTTTGAGTTCCAAAATTTTGAGCGGACTGGTGGGAAAGGACTGAAAAACAAAAGGATAAATCAGAAAATGCAGTTATTCATGCTGTTCTGTTGCCAGACAACTGCAGTATAATTGCCTAAAACAACTGTTTCATTTTATACTACCTTGTCAGTTCTTAAGAAAACCTACAAAACATAGTTTCTCTGATAAAATATATTAAGACAGATATCTAACTGCAAACACTAATCTATGTCAAAGGCATTTTAACTCTCCTGTCTCTTAACAGCAATGCGGAGGAAAAAAAAAGACAATGTAGGAGACCTTATTTTTGAGATAAGATGAGGAAAACTACAGGTTTTTGGCTAGAGGAATAACTTTCACACTACAAGTTTTGTTACATACTGCAACTTGTTAAGTAAGTTTGAGGGCCTTTTATTCTGAGGTACTGTTTCTCTGGAATTGTGGCAAAAAGTGTGTGTGAAGGAGAAACTGCTTTAGCTATACAGTTTACAGTGCTGGATAAGTAACTTCTCATACACTGTGACTTCAGCATTAAGTAAAACAATACCTTTATGCATGTGGTTTGTTGTGGTTTTTGTTTGTGGTGGGTTTTTTTTTTTAAAAAACACCCACAACAATTTCTACATTACTATCTTCCACTAATTTCCTATACAATGGCCCTGTCAAATCCATGGTTAGTGAAATCCACTAGCTGCTCAGTAACGAGGTTCTTTGCTACTACTAAGTGTAAGAGATACTGGAAAAGTACAAAGGCTGTCTGAAGCCTGACTCACTCTTAGTGTTTAAGACTTCTAGATTCTGTAACTCTATGCTTGTGATTTCTCTATACATGATCTACAGTTAGCCTCCCAGAGAACTTAATCTCATGTAAAGCAGAGAGGTCAGAATTCATAAACTGGGAAACTGTTAATTATTGTTTGTCAAAGAAAAAAACCCACCTTATTACTCCCAATTTTATTTCAGACAGTGGTAACTATTCTACTGAATTTTGAGATTTCTTCTGAATCATCCAGCAATGCTATTCTTTCACATGGAGCTGATTCAACTCATGAAATATCATTTGTGTCTCTAGAAGCTAGAGACAAAAGGTGAGCTGTGGCCAAAACAAAACCAGCATATTGTGTCTCTGAGAACAAATCTTTCTTCTCCTCCAAAAAGGGCAGTGAGCTAACTCACGAGACAACTGCTGTGAAGATTCCTGGAGAACACCATAAATGACTGATTCTGACAGTTTGTTTCAGCCTGTTCTCCAGGAAAGCCATTATTTAAGCCATGTTTACATTATGTTTAACTCCTTACTGGGTTTTTTTGTTTGTGTGGTTTTCTAGTTTTTTTAAAATCTCGGATGAGTCATGTAGCTTGTACTGCTGCCTGCATTTGAGAAGAGCTAATAATAGCACTGAAGGGGAAAATGGGAATACTGATGCACTGCAATGGTAAGGATAGTGAAGACTAAGTACCTGTCCTGGTTTCGGCTGGGATAGAGTTAAATTTCTTCTTAGTGCTGTGTTTTGGATTTAGTATAAGAATGTTGATAACACACTGATGTCTTTAGTTGTTGCTACAGTACCCTATAGTTAAGGACTTTTCAGCTTCCCATGCTCTGCCAAGTGCATAAGAGGCGGGAGGGAGCATAGCCAGGACAGCTGGCCAACGGGGTATTCCATACCATGTAACATCACGCTCAGTATATAAATAAGAGGCGTAGTCCAGGAAGTAGTGATCGCTGTTTTGGGCACCGTTCAGCGAGTGGTGAGCAATCGCATTATGCATCACTCATTTTGTATATTCCATCATCATTATTATTATTACTATTATTATTTTCCATTCCTTTTCTGTTCTATTAAACTGACTTTATCTCAATTCACGAATTTTACTTTTTTTTTCCGATTCTCCCCCCCATCCCACTGCAGGGGGGAGTAAGCGAGTGGCTGTGTGGTGTTTGGCTGCCTGAGGGGTTAGGCCACAACAGTACTTGAAGTTACAGAGCAGTCATAGAATCATAGAATCATTAAGGTTGGAAAAGACCTCTAAGATCGAGTCCAACCATCAACCCAACACCCCCATGCCCACTACACCATGTCCCTAAGGGCCTCATCTACACGTCTTTTAAATACTTCCAGGGATGGGGACTCAACCCCTTCCCTGGGCAGCCTGTTCCAAGGCCTGACCACTCTTTCAGTAAAGAAATTTCTCCTAATGTCCAGTCTAAACCTCCCTTGGCGCAACTTGAGGCCATTTCCTCTTGTCCTATCGCTTGTTACTTGGCAGAAGAGACCAACACCCACCTCACTACAACCTCCTTTCAGGTAGTTGTAGAGCGCGATGAGGTCTCCCCTCAGCCTCCTCTTCTCCAGGCTAAACAACCCCAGTTCCCTCAGCCGCTCCTCACAAGACTTGTTCTCTAGTCCCTTCACCAGCTTCGTTGCCCTCCTCTGGACGCGCTCCAGCACCTCCATGTCCTTCCTGTAGTGAGAGGCCCAAAACTGAACACAGGATTCGAGGTGCGGCCTCACCAGTGCCGAGTACAGGGGCACGATCACCTCCCTGCTCCTGCTGGCCACACCATTTCTGATACAAGCCAGGACGCCATTGGCCTTCTTGGCCACCTGGGCACACTGCCAGCTCATGTTCAGCTGGCTGTCAACCAGCACCCCCAGGTCCTTTTCCTCCGGGCAGCTTTCCAGCCACTCTTCCCCAAGCCTGTAGCGTTGCCTGGGGTTGTTGTGACCCAAGTGCTGGACCCGGCACTTGGCCTTGTTGAACCTCATACAGTTGGCCTCGGTCCATCGATCCAGCCTGCCCAGGTCCCTCTGCAGAGCCTTCCTACCCTCGAGTAGATCAACACTCCTGCCCATCTTGGTGCTGTCTGCAGACTGACTGAGGGAGCACTCAATCCCCTCATCCAGATCATTGATAAAGATATTAAACAGGACTGGCCCCAAAACTGAGCCCTGGGGAACACCACTCATGACTGGCCGCCATCTGGATTTAACTCCGTTCACCACAACTCTCTGGGCTCGGCCAGTTTTTTACCCAGCAAAGAGCGTACCTGTCTAAGCCTAAGTCATACCAATAATATCTGCAGCAAACTGGAGTTTCAACTTCAGACAGCTTTAAGAAAAGTGGTTAAGCAACAAGGACAGCAGGGGTATACATGGATGCTCTGGGTTAGCACAGCAGAACTAACTGGGTGAGAGGGTAGGTGAGCCCAAGACTTTCTTCAATGTTATGACTTTACTTATTAAAAAAAAAAAAAATAACCAAACACCACCAAAACCAAACCAACAAAAACCAAAACACAGTAGAATGTGAGAAAATTGTTATGGTGAGTGTTTTGTCTAAATGAACTGACATTATTGAACAGTCTTCAAATATGGGTTTGCCATAACTTGAGGACTGCTCAAAGGGAAATGCCTTAAGCCATAGAAGTCCTTCTTTCCCTATTTTTTCTAATGAAAAATACATGTAAAAGGAAAAAGTCCTACAATAAACAATATTTGTACTTTTCTTAATAATAATGTTATCATATAAGACTGCCCCATCTGTTCATCTTTCATACCTCACAGTACACGATATCAGCGCCATAGTCCAGAGCAAGAAGACGCATTGGTAATGTTCCCACTCGCACCATTGGAGCCAGGATCTTCTTTCCCCTAAAACACAGAGGTGTGTTCACTGTCATTCCTGTTGTGGTACTACCTGAAAGAGAAAATCAAGGCGGATAGCCATGGAATATGATTTCCTACTCGTAAACGCCCAGAACTTTCCTTTGGCGGGACAGGGGAAGTGCGTGACCCGGTCAAACCTGAGGGTTCCCTTAGTAGCTCGCAGGCCGGCTGCTCCACCGCTGCTTACTCAGCTCCCGCGGCCCTGGCGCTAGTTGCGTGGAGCCGTCAGAGAGCTCTGAGGCGCCGGGGCGGCCCGGGCGGTGCTCCCCGCCGTACGGGCTCCTTCCCCCGAGCGAGGGGCGCCAGGCCGGCTCTGCCAGAGCCCCTCAGGGCCATATTTGCTCCCGCGGGGCGCGGCACGGGGGTCAGCTCTCAGCCGTCAGCTGAAAAGGCGAATGTGAAGGGGCCGCCGCCACCACCGCTTTCTGAGGTACCGGCCGCGCGCGCGCGCCCCCCACCCGTGGCACTCACCCTCCTCGCGTGGCTCCGCCGCGGCTCCGGGGGGCGGGGGCAACTGGGGCGAGCGTCTCGTCACGGCGTCATCGGGCAGCGCCGCCGCCGCCACGTGAGAAGCCGCCATGGCGCTGAGCTGCGGCGGGTTGGTGGCCGCCCTCCCGCTGCTGCCGCGGCGGTTGACGGCCACCCGGGCGGCGGCGGGCGCGGAGCCCCCCGGGAGCGTGGTGCGCGTCCCCTGGGCCCTGCGGCTGCGCCTGCAGCGGGGCGCGCAGCGCCGTCGGCGCGGGCAAGGGGAAGCGGCGGCGCGGCCCGGGAAGCTGCTGCTGCGGAGCCGGCGGCCCGAGCTGAGCCAGCCCCGCTGGCAGACGGTGGGGCGCTGGGAGCGGCCGCAGCTGGTGTCGGCGGGCTGGAAGCACAGGAAGGCCTGCGGGGACTACTTCCAGCTGGAGCCCTCGCGGGAGGCGGCTCCCGCCCTGCAGTCGCCGCCGCCTGACGCGGGGCAGGGCCCGTCCTTCGCCGAGATGGGGCTGCAGCCGGCGCTGCTGGCCGGCCTGGAGGGCCTCTCCATCGGCCGCCCCACGGCGGTGCAGCGCCTCGCCATCCCCGCGCTGCGCCGCGGCCGCAGCGCCCTCTGCGCCGCCGAGACCGGCAGCGGCAAGACGCTGGCCTACCTGCTGCCGCTGCTGGACGGGCTGCTTTGCCGCCCCGAGGGGCCGCCGGCGGAGGCGGCGGGGCCGGCGTCGCCCCGCGGGTTAGTGGTGCTGCCGTCGCGGGAGCTGGCGGCGCAGGTAGGCGCGGTGGCGGCGGCGCTGTGCCGGCCGGCGGGGCTGCAGGTGCGCGGGCTGACGGGCGGCGGCGCCGCGGGCGGGCTGCGGAGGCAGCTGCGGGCGCCACCGCCGGGTGCCGCCGTGCTACTGGGTACCCCAGGGGCGCTGCGGGAGGCGCTGCGGCGGCGCTTCCTGGCCCTGGGGCGACTGCGCTGGGTGGTGCTGGACGAGGCGGACGCCCTGATGGACGACTCCTTCACGGAGCCGCTGGAGGAGATCCTGGCACACGCGCCCCTGGCCGCAGGCGCCCCCGGGCCGGCCGGCCCCGGGGAGGCGAGGACCCAGGTGGTGGTGGTCGGAGCCACTTTCCCCTCGGGGCTGAGCCAGACGCTGGGGAAGTTCACCGACGTGGGCCGGTTTGTCACCCTCACCACCCAGAGCCTGCACCGCCTGCCATCCCACGTCCAGCAGAAGTTTGTCCGCCTCAAAGGTCGGGACAAGCTGCCCGAACTGCTGCAGCTACTCAAGGAGCGCCCAGCGTCCGGCGGGGCCGTTCTCATCTTCTGCAACAATGCCAGCACTGTCAACTGGCTGGGCTACATCCTGGATGATCACAAAATCAAGCACCTGAGGTTGCAGGGACAGATGTCAGCAGCTGCTAGAGCTGGCATCTTTGCTTCCTTCCAGAAGGGTGACGTGTCTGTCCTTGTCTGCACTGACCTTGCCTCGCGGGGGCTGGACACCAGCAGTGTGCAGCTAGTGGTCAACTATGACTTCCCAGACACCCTGCAGGACTACCTGCACCGCGTGGGGCGAGTTGGACGAGTTGGAAGCAAGGTGCCTGGAGCCGTGGTTAGTTTTGTCACCCATCGGTGGGATGTGGACCTGGTGCGGAAAATAGAGACTGCAGCCCGGAAAAGGACAGGTCTCCCAGGCATGGACTCCTCAATTAATAAGCCTCCATCTAAAGGAGGTTGATTCAGGTTGCCAAGCAGTAATAAATGTCCCAGTAGGGACTAAACTTGAAGTCATTAAGGCAGAGCAAATGAGCTTCTGTGTGTAAGCTCCACTGAAAGAACAGAGAATTGAGTTTCAGAACCAGGTGATCAGGTTAACTTCATGCACTATTCTGGAAGCTGCAATAGTCTTTTCCATAGGCATCACAATTCATGGCTTTCTAAAACGAAGCTAGTAAGTGAGTAACAAAATGCCTTTGGAGAAGACTGAATAATGGGCTCATCAGTTGACTTTGTTTAATTTTGTTGAGACTTTTAACTTAAATTCAAATCAGAATGAAAGCATGCCTGTATGATGTGCAGCTCTGTTGCATTTCATTGCTTCCCAGCACCAGCAGCTAAACCTAAATTCATTATTAAAACCTAAAAATTACTACTGTGGCAGGAAAAAAGAAGAAAATATTTTCCTAACTTTGATACAACTTTGACCAATTATAGATACATGTAGAAAGACTAAAGGATAAACTACATTTTATTTTCTTGTGATGTAGCAGTTCATTCAGAGAATTCTAGACCAGATATCTCTAAAGTTCGGTGAGAAGGAGAAGGCACAAGAAAGCTTGAGGCTTTTTCAAGGTCTTAATTTGTCATTTCATGGTTACCTTTCACTGAGAAAGGGGATCTTGCTGCTTCATGTTCTAGTAAATAAAAAAAAAAGCCTTTAAGTGTTTTCTGCTCATTTTTTTTCTGCATGCTGTAGTGATATGTCCAGTCTCTGAACTGATTGTAAAAACAAACAAAAAACCGACCCACCAAAAATGTCTCCTGTTAAAGGAAAGAAGTGTGTTGACTCACAGGTTCTAATGACTCACAGGTAACTGAGTACAAGATTTCTTTTGAATATCATGCAGTTGTTCTTTTTTGCTTTAAACCAAAAGGGTTAAAGTGAGGCTGAGATATTTTTCATATCTAGCTGCTGGTTTGTATCCATGGTAAATAAGCAATCACACAAAAATAGCATTTTAGCCCTATTTCTGTTGCAGTGATTTACCACAATCTTTTCTCTTAGTGGTTGTTTTTCCCATGCTATCCACTTTAGCCTGTGCTAAAACTCAGTATCTAGAAACAGTAAGCTGTTAAATGAAAAGATCACAGCTCATAGTATCTAAATCATTGGTTTTGGAGGAAATAAGGCACTGGAGCTACTCTTAGTATACTGAGAGTGAAAACTAAACAAACAGAAAACTTGCACAGATAATCACTTAAGGATAAGGCTATATAACCTTATCCTAGAAACTGTACATGTGTACTCTGTTCACATTGCACGTTTGAGGGGCTCTTAGGGGAAGTTACAAGCCACGATAAAATTATTTAATACAATAGAAAGTTTTCAACTTTATAAAAATACAGTGGAAGAGTGATCCACTCGGAGATTGGAAACCTTTATATTTTGGACTCGTTCATTGCATGGGCTGCTTGCCTCATCTGTAGTTCATTAACTGCAAATCAGGCAATTTATGTGTCCACAAGCAGAGGCTTACTGTTCATGTATAGGAGTGGGGTAAATCCTTAAACAGAAATCTGGGGACAATCTAGTATTATAATTTACAGAAGATCCTTTTTCCATTTGTTAATATGCATCTTATGTTGTATCAGGTCCTCTGAATTGCTGAGAAATAGCTTCCTTTAACTGTAGACACACAGATTAATTTAAATGAGGTAAACTGTATTCAAGAAACTCCAAGTAAGAATTTTAATATTTGCTTGCCTGCTTTGCCTAAGCAATTTCAGGCTGACTCCATCTCAAGTGTCATATAATTTGAATCTGATCTTTTTCAAAGCTGTAGCGCTTCACTGTATTAACATAAATATCAAGTAACTACCTGCTTCATAAAGTGTCTGTCTTTCCTGAGGCAGCTGGTGATGGTGGCCGTGCTTCCAGTTCAACACACAGACTTGCTCTTCTAAGTTTCTGAGGAAAATTGTTGCTTGGGATCTCAGATGTCCAATTTCAAGTATTTGTCTTCTCATATAGCTGTTATACAGGACTAAATCAATCAGTTCGGGATAAAATTTCTTAACTGTTGCAGATGTTGTGTACTGTAATACTTTGTTCCATTACCTACAGTTTCCAGCTAAATAATGCAACCAAAGTTAACCACAGTTAAGTGATGTCACATAAACAGTAAGCTCTGACACAAGATCCATGGTTAAACTATGTGGCAATGGCCGTTCATAATTAAGGCATCTGCTTAGTTTATATCAGTAACTAAGTGGCATTGGTGATAAGAGAGTAGTTTTTTTCTTGAGTTAAAATATGTGGAAGGAAAATGGGAGGAAAATGTAACTCACTTTTAAAAACTCAGTAACGTGGTCTTTGAATCTGGAATCATGTTACGGTGAATCCCGTGACTGGTCAGTCTGGATTGCAGCACACAGTATCATCAAATTAGACAACACAGTGAAATAATAAAGTTCTTTCAGCCATATGCTTCCTAATTTTGAAGTAATTTGCACTTTATATATTTTTACAAACAGTAACCTTGAACTCGGTACAAATACTCTAAACTGATTGTTGCTAGGGCACTGTTGATCAAAACAGTTTATCAAAAAAACCAAAATCTTTTGGCATTTATATACTAAAGTGGCTAATAAAAAGCTTTGGGTAGATATACTCAGAGAACACTATATTTACCAATAAAGCCTTTTGTAAACATTACTTTCAAACAAAACCATAATTCTTTCAAGCATATATTGAGAAATACCACTTTCCTACTGTTGCTCACGAAGAGACGGTTACTGGAGCCAGTGATTAACAGCAGTAATTACATTCAGGAGCACACAGACATTCAAACCCTGGGATATATAAGCTGATACAGAGCCACCAAATGCAGACATCCACATCACTGGCACGTCACGCGAAAGGTTTTACTACCCAGCAGATAAATACTATAGCAAAGCCTTCAAGGAGATTTAGAAACCCTATCACAGCTAGAGAGCTAAAATATATGTAGCTCACATATGGTCAAACTTAGTTTAAGAAACAAAGACGTATTCAAAGACTTTTTAGTTTGACTTTTCCCAAACTGCTTTTCAGTGCTCTTCAAACGTCACATCACTCATTGTTCACATCCTAATGACTGTCTACACAGATAATAAACTGCTCTTTTCTTGTCTGTCCATATTCTACCTTTTGTGTAAGTCTTATTTTCGGCTTTATGGGCGTAACTACAACTGCATACGAGTTCTATCTTACGGGCGCTACAAGGACATTCAGATACTTCTGTTGCACATAGCCCAGTGCCTAGCAAGGTACTCTAGGATAAGCTGTGTCAAGTGTTCTAACAGCCAGATGGAAAAATGCCTCCTACCACTCCAGTAATCTGACAAGTCCACGTTTTTGCAGGCTGCAGTGCTCTGTGAAATGCATTTGTATACCTGTTCTTCCCCGACAGCACCCTTTTCCTCTCCTTTTCCTCCTGAAACGTATTTGTGAGCCCAATTTATATGTTAGTGGTCGAGTGCGTGGTAGAGAAGTTCTCCATGCGTATTCTAACCAGTTTCTCAGTGGGAACTGACCGCAGAAAGACCTTGGAGGTGAAGACTTGCCGGCAGGCCTTGCGGAAGTTTTCCGAGAGGAAAGCATAAATGATGGGGTTGATGCAAGAGTTCCCGTAGGCTAAGCAGTGAGAGATGATGCGGAAGGTGAAGGAGATGTTGTTCAGGGGAAACTGCCCAAACTCTGCCCACATTGTGATGATGTGGTGTGGCAGCCAGGAGAGCAGAAACACGGCGACCACGAGAAGCACTGTCTGCGCTGTCTGGAAAAGACAAGATCACATATTAAGTGGTCACAGTGATCAAGCGAGTCTATGGTATGAGCGAGTTTGCCTTCCTCTGGCAGTAGTGAAAGCAGCATAACACAGGCAACACTGACAACTGCCAGTTGGGTAAAAGATGACAATATGAAAAAGGATGCTAAAAAACAACTGTCCTCCCTGAAAACAAGGATTGCCTGTTTTTGGCTCAAGCAAATAATTCTGTAGGCCATGGAGATAGTGCCTGTAAAACCTCAAACAATACAGAGGCTGTAACAGCAGTGCTAACTATGTGACATGGAAGAGTGGAAATAATATTCCCTAACATATGGAAGCTGAGGAACATTAAGGCTGTTGAAAGTAACTGCAGGGGAAAACAGTCTGGCTGCGAGGAAACATGCCACTGAGAGGAGTAACAAAGACTGACCTGAGGAGAAAGATTTTTCCAGTAGCTTCCCTCTTACGGGAGAAACCAAGAAAAACAATGCATGGAGGATTATTTTTTTTTAAATATCCAGTACTCTTTGGTTAGAAATATTTCTAGCTAGATGGTTACCTGAGGGAGGCTCACTGCGCCTGTGGGATCCCGGCCTGTGTGCTGGCTGGGTTAGAGGTGTGCCCCTGCAATGCTTGCTCTCCAGTTAGGCTGGCCAGCCACCGCCGCAAGCTGTCATTTGTTAAGCCCCAAAGCTTGATCTGAGGTAAAATTTTCCTGAAAACAGTGTTCTTTGAAGTCACCATCCAAAGTGAAGGTTAACATGAGGTGAGCTGCTGACTGCAGCTGTGATAGCCCCACAGCTGCAGCTGGGGAAGAGGAACGAGGGCTCAGGTGGTGCCTTGGGAGGGCTGAGGAACATGGCGGAGCAGTGTGAGGGGGTGGCTGGGTGCTGCCAGGGTGGGAAGGGTGCAGGGAGAGCCAGAGGCAGCCTTGACCAAAGGTAGGTGGCATGAGCTGTTTTGGTGTGAATTTTAGCAGGCTGTTTGTTTGGGTTTTGTTCCTTTTGTTGAGGGGAAATGGTAGCTTGGGGAGAGGGGCTCAGGTTGTGAGGAACCTGGGGGGGGGAGAGGACTGAAGGCAAAGACTGAGGCACTTGCATTTTGGGGCTGCGAGTCCAGGCTGTCTGCTGTCCCTGAAGTGGAGATCCTCACTAGTGTAGGCAAAGTCCCTTGCCCTATAAATATTGCTGTGAAGTTAATGTTCAGGGGACCTGCAAGATGTGTACCAAGAAATAACTCAGTTTTTATTGAAAAGGTCTTTCTCCTTTTGAACAAAAACTCTTCAGCCTGGTATAGTTAAGGGAATGTGTTACAACAAAAGCACTCTTTTCTTTTTTTTTTTTTATTTATTTTATTTTCCTGGAAGCCTTTGAAGAGGATGAAGAATGGCTTTTATTTACTGTAAGCTACAGTAAATAAAATTAAACTATAAGTCACTTCAACTTCCTTTCTATAAGACCCTGAGCCCTGTGGGAGCAGGACCGCACTTAGCAAGTTTAAAGCGGCTGAGGGTGTTGCTTTTGTCTCGCTTTCTACTTCTAGCACACTCAGTGAATACCTAGTAAGGCTCAGAGGTTACTGACTTGGGGCCCCTGAGAGCCTTTCCTAATGTTTTTGCAGGGCTAATTCCACCTGACTTCAGGAGTTTTCAAAAATGCTAATGGTAATGGAAGGTGAGCATTTTTTTGCATATTTAATTCCTCCTTTTTGGGGTACTGTAGCAGATGCACAGCAAGTGACTTCCCTGCTCTTCCCCCACCTGATTCTTGGCAAAATGCGTGCTTTTCAACTTTAGTAGTTAGTGTTTATCATTTGTATTTTGTCATTTTAATAAATATAACAAATTGCAAATATGCAGATGATATCCTTCCCCTAAGGAGAATTGTTGTACAAGTAGCAGAAAAGCAATGGAGAAAAATGAAACCTTAGGCTTCATTTCAGCTTAAGGTTTACAGCCTTACTGGTCTAGGTCAATGCTTCTGTCAAGAATTCCCTTGCGTGATTTCAAGTGAATAGTGTGCAATTACTTTCCTAGAAGAGCGATAATTTTCTAGTGAACAAAAACTCATTTAATCAGTGGTTATAATGGCTACATTTAATAGTTGGTTTGTCTGCTAGAGAAGACCTGCAGGATTTTGTATCTTGTTTTAAAGCATTCTATCACTATACCTGTTATGCTAAAATGTATAAATAGAAATTATAAAGACTCAGACTTACATATATCTAACACCAAAATACCTAAGCTGGAATGATCTTTCAGGAGAAGGGAAATCTTTTCCTCAGTTCCCCCCAAAATATAGCAAATACAACAGCTGCTGCAAAACCTCTATATGTTCTCTAACCTTTCTGCAGCACTACACAGTTGGCATGACTTGCCAAATTAAGCATATTTTCCAGGCAGTATTTCAGTGGTGTCTCAGGTGGATAGGTAGAGCTGGGCTCAGCAAGGAGATTTTTTGGGTTCCCATTAAACTGGGAGGGCATTTCAGGGGTCGTTTGCTCTTCTCTTGGTACTCGCTGTGGCTGTGTACTTTGGGTGAGATGGAAATTGCAGCATGTTTTAGTAAGTCTGCCCCCCTATGGCATATGCTTGGCCTTGTTGGAAATGTAATATGAGGAAAATAAGGAACTTATGAGTACCAGAACTAATGAAGCAAGGTTTCCTAAGGAACTATGTCTTAGATGGTTTCTCTGATGCCCTAAAAGACAGTAGTGGTACAACCGAAATACTACTTCTTGGAGCATTTGCAGTTTTTCCCTTGTCAGAGGCTCTCCAAATACTTAACAAAGTTTCACTCGTCTAGCGTCTATGTTAATGGCTTTTTCTGTCTTCCTGTATCAATGAGTTAGGTATCATGTTCATGAATGTATACTGGCTAACAGAAGGCTTCTGTATTGCAGACTTAACTGCAGAAGATCACGTTCTGGAGATGATGACAGCATGGAGAAATGACAGCATGCTCCAGGGAAGAGCGGAGTGACATAGCAGAAAGAGTATAAGGTGATTAGATGTTGGTGCCTAACATCTGGAATTGTAACAACTGATTGCAGTCCCATACATGAGAACAGTGGGAGACACTGTTAAAATATTTATAAACAAGTCTTACATTTATAACCTGTCTTGTTCAAAGGGGTTGGAGGTACCGGGTGAAACTGCAGGAAATCTGTGTCTTCCAGGTTCTTCTGTTTCACTTTCGTAACTGCTCTATAATGCTCTTGAAGTTTCCTAAGATTATTTAGAACTTTAAAAACCTTTTGTTTTGATTTCTTTTCTTCTTTAATGTTGTCCTGGTTTCGGCTGGGATAGGGTTAAATTTCTTCCTAGTGCTGTGTTTTGGATTTAGTATGAGGAGAATGTTGATAACACACTGATGTTTTCAGTTGTTGCTAAGTGCCCTTCCTAGTCCAAGGACAGCTCCCGTGCCTACTGACTGAGCTAGGTACACAAGATGGGAGGGAACATAATCAGGACAGCCAGCCCAGCTGGCCAATGGGATATTCCATACCATGTGACGTCATGCTCAGTATATGAAGGGTAGGCGTGATCCAGGAAGTACCGATCGCTACTTGGTTATCGGTCAGCGTGGGTGGTGAGCAATTGCATTGTGCATCACTCATTTTGTATATTTTATCATTATCATTATTATTTTCCCTTTTTTTCCCTGTTCTATTAAACTGTCTTTATCTCAACCCACGAGTTTTTCTCACTCTTACCCTTCCGATTCTCTCCCCGTCCCGCTGGGGGTGGGGGGAGTGAGTGAGCGGCTGCGTGGTATTTGGCTGCCTGCCAGGTTAAACCACGACAAATGTCAAAATACTTAAAGCTGCAAGCAGCTTTTTAAGAAGCTGCTATACTTAGGTGTTCAGATATAGTTCTTTATTAAATATCTGGCTAGGGCTTACTTTATCTAGACAATTGGAGTTGGATCAGGACCTTCATATTATGCTGACCTTCCTAAGTAACAGTATTAAAACCTGCAGAACATGAGGGCATACTATAATTATTGTTTATAACGTACATTTAATCTGATCTTATATCTGAGTGAATCACACTGAAATGTTTAAAGTATATTCTGCTTGCTAGGACAAGAGTAATGTCGGGGAAGGCTAAAAGGTGCTTTACGTGGCAACTGCTTTTTCTTCTACTCGTTTAACCCTGCAGAAAAATCAACTGCATGATAAAGGGGAGTTTTCTCAATCTTGGACAGGAGCCATCTTTGCTCTGTTTACACAGGGTCTGCAGCAATGATCTCCTGCAATAAAAACAAATTATTATTGAAGTGGAAAAATGTGTTTGGATTTGAGTCAGAAGTACCACTTTCACTTTTCTTAGCTACCTTAACAAGCCAGTTAAATCTGTTAACCTCTCTAGGAAGATGTTATTGCATCAGATCAAGATTTCTGTACAGATAAGAGAAAACATTTGCCTACAATACAAGTAAAAAAAAAAAGAAGGGATTTCTGTCAAATAGGTCTCTCAAGTAAGTTTCTCTTAATTTTGAAAGACAATAACCTGTAGGTTCATCCTGTACCTGGCATGCTTCAGGTGCTTCCTTGTTTCGCCTACTAGAATGCTGTCTGACATATGAGGTGACAAAGCATGTTCCCATGTAAGTGAACAACCTTAGCTCCCAAATGTCCTCAAACTGGCCACACTGGGAACCAGATGCTGTCCTTAAAAATATACTGGTATGATTAGAAGTTGATGGAACTGAAAGACACAGGCATAGTGGTCTTGTGGGGTCTAGTTTCCCTGCTGTGGTATAATGGGTACTAAAGAAATTATTAATAAAGAGTTCCCATCCTTAGCTTTCACCTGCAATAATGGTGCTACTTTTTTAACCTCTAGTAATGTTAAGTAGCTTAGGCTTGTTACCAGGGCAACCTTTCACAGCATCCTTCTGCTTAAATTAGGGGTCTACAAGCACTGAAATATTCTTTTGAATAAGGGATATATATCTAGATTCATTTTTCTTTTATTGTGAAATAACAAACGGCGCATTTAATATAGGGCTGAGTATTAAAAAATGGGTTTGCAGTTGCTATGCATTAGCACAAAGCTGTTTCTGAGGTCCAGCTATTCGGGATTTTGCAGATGGAAAACATAGACAATACTAGGGCAATAATACACGTAATTCATGACTCAAGAAACATGTTTTGGAAATGGAACTTATGTCTATTTTTTTTAAGTTAGGGAATATCTAGTTAAGATAGAGGAAACTGAAACAAAACACTATGTTTGGCTTTTAATGTGCCAACTTTGTGGTAGCTAAAACTGATGTTAATGTAACATTATATATAATCATGACCAGCTGCAGAGGACTGATCCAAATAGCCTGTGTACTGTTTGAGTTTGTTCAGTGGGCTGTGATAATTTGCACAGTTAATGGATTACTGTTGGTCTAGCTGTGCCCACTTAATGCTAGCCTTCTGGTTCATCTCCGAAGGTGATTGGTTCATCTCCGAAGGGGTCCATAATAGACATGTACAACGGCCACTACTGCATTGTCTAACTCTCTCTTAATAATCCTAGAAGTCTTTCAAGCAGCTCCACAAAATAGCTCAGTGCATTATTTGTTGTACAGACAAAGTACATGTGCTTAAGCTATACAGTAAATTAATAGCATGGTGGGATATAGAGACTAGAAGAGTTATAAATATTTTTGTTTGTCAAATAAATAGATAAACTTCTCTTGTATTTCCCTCCCCCCCTTATTGTTTCTCCCATGCACAGATTGCTTAGAATTTACTTGCTTATTCTTTTGTTATCTTTATAGGTGATCTGACTTTTTCTTTGTCTGTTTTCCCTTTGATTTTTTTTTTTTTCCTAGTCCTGGACAATCTATTTCTTGCTTTTAGTCTTCCCCTGTCCTTCAAAAAACAATGGGAAATGTGTTTAAAAACCCTTTTTGTGGGAGATGCCTCATTCTGGAGGATGACGAAGTCTTTAGCATTTAATTGTCTTTTGAGCTGTTGTCCTTGATAAACTTGTAATGAAGCTGCCTCAACTTGTCAATTTGTCAAAGGCAAAACTAAGATTGGCCTGTAATGAGTCAAATGCTTCGAGTATTCCATGGATTTACCTATTTTTGGCAGAACTACCTGATATGCTAGATTAATAAACATTCCTGAGATTAAAATATAGAGAGAACAGAACAGTCTAAAGGTAGAGAGCTTGTCACTTTCCCGATTTAGTCATAGTTTGAGACAGCTAGTTGCACATCTTTTTTCAGAGCTGATCAGACCATCCATTTGTACTGTTTACCTCAGCCACACAGAAATGGGAAAGAACATTCAATGAGGTCTTTATTAAACAGTACATTCTCACTAGCTTGCGGAAAAACTGGGCTTCATTAGTGAGACAACTGCTGTTTTCTGAATATCGTGGAAGTTTTTTTCTCTCTTTTTTTTTTTCTTCCATGATTCTGAAGGAAGAAGCATAAAGAAGCCTATGCCTGTTCTTCCACACTGTCTTATCAGCAAATAACAACTGACCCTTCCTTTATTACTCTCTGTGGGGGGATATAATGAACTTGTTTTGGACTTTGGGTCTTCCTTCCCCTTATTCCCCAAAATTAATTTCAATTGATAATGTTCTGCTGTGACTCTAAAGGCAGACTTATTCTTGCTAGTGCTGCTTCTTCACACCATACCATGCTTTCTGTGTGGGCCGCGACTCTTCTCTTGACTTCTAATATAAAGCCTATCTGATGATGTGATTTACTGATCAATTCTTTTCTCCTGTTATGCTCATCTCTAACTTGCATCTCCTTTTCCCTAAAGTTTGAGAGACAATTGGTGCATGTTTTGATTGCCCCAGACTTGCTTTGGGTAAGCTACAGAGTTTCAGACTTGGCTATACATTGTACTTTTACTGTAGTGAAGGCTTGGCAAAAAAGTAGTGATTCCTGGTGCCCTAAGCTTTTGCTTTTAGATAATGCAGATACACTGTGTCAGTGATTAGGAAGGACGTGGCTTAGCACAATCTACCACTGTATTGCTGGAGGTACTTACCAACTTTTGAGGAAAACAATTTTTGTGGCTTTAGATTCTGGGATCCTCTTGTTTTCTGAAGACAAAAATCAGTCAAGAGCATCCCTTTGCTCTGAGTACCCCTTTAAGCCAATATGCAAAGTGAAAACTGTCAGTTTATTCTTTCCTGGTGCCAGGTTCTTCTCTCCTTTGTTCACAAACCCGACTCCCCCTGATGCATTTGCCAACATCCTTTTCCTTTCTACCCTAACAGAAAGGTCCCAAAGCACAAATTTGATCTCCAGAAACATGCTTATAGCTTAGTCATAAACGTACAATATTTCAAACAGCTGATTCAAAAAAGGCCATACCTATTTTTAACTAACTTAAATGTTGTGTAGCAGCTTCCTCTGCTTCAGAGCAAATGCATCTGTTAATTACTTCTGAAGCACTTCTCACTGCCCTTTGGTCTTTTTTTATTACACTTGAGTGTAATACTACTCTTCAGTGGTCTGAGAACCACACTGAAAGTGTTCTTTTTCATTGTTCTGTATTTTCTTTCTTGCAATCAGAGATGGCAGTTGGCTGTCTTGAAGAAGAGGAGGGATTGAAGCAAATAGATTTTCAGTTGTTACCAGTTCATTTTGGCGACTCGCATTGTGCTCTAAGATGGACTCTTCATTTCCCAGCAGCTTGCTTGCAGTGTTCTAACTGCTCATCTGCACATCTCTCATTCTGTGTTTATGTCACTAATCTCCTCTGTTGATGCCCTTAATACTGACTCACTTTGTATTCATAAATGCCTATGAGCATTATGATATTCCTATTATCCACTAATTGGTAATGATGCTCTTTATTCCTGCTGCCCTTGGCTCTTGTTAGCAAAACTACTTGCAGGATTTCACTTCTGATTAATATTTTTTTGCTGGATGGATCCCAGATTCTTCCATGCTCCTTTGCTGTACTTACTGTTGTTCAAGTGCCAAGGCCTTGAACATCACATTCAGTAAGTCTATATGAAAACCTTCCATTTGTGTGAACAGAAGCCAAATAAATTGTTCAGCATATAGAAAAGCAGTTACAGTGCAACTTTTGTCTGCCTCTCTTGGCCAAGATGTTCAGGAATACCCATCTACCTTGAAGGAATTCTGTATGTTTTACCTCAAGCTGTTCTATGACCTTCAAAATGCAGTGCTCCATGGAATGTCCCACACCAACTCTGTAGGTATTTGTGTTTACTTAGCTCTGGGAGCAATAAACAGCTACTCTGCATGTAGGTAAATGTAAGGTGGTGAATATATGAGCTGAGGAAGAAAACAACCAGCTTCATAGAGAGAGATGTGCTTTGAATTGACCATTTCAATTTTGGAGCAAGATCTTGGGCTTATGACAGTTTTGTGAACAGCTTGATTCTCAAGTAGTGGCTAGAAGAGGGGAAATTTTAAAAAAGTAATAAAATAAGGCAAATCAAATTTTAGGAATTATGAGAAAAGGAATAGAGAACAAAACAAGACACACTGCTCTCCCACCAGGTAAGCATGGTTCGCTTTTCTATTGTAGCTAAACAATAGAAAAGCATAGTACTAATTTGTTAGCTTTAAATGGCTCAATTGGTCTGTTAATCGGAGCTTTTGGCCTCAAGGTTCCACAACTCCTACTGTCCTTTCAAGGGAGCTTGCAAAATAGCTGTGAAATTCATATCTCCAGAAACATTCTTAAACTTGAAAAAGCATTTCAGACTGTTCATTTTGCAAGTCTTGTTATTTGTTCTTTAAAAATATACAGAACAAAACTGAGTAAACATTGAGGAACCCTGGTGTGCTCCAGAGGCCAGTAAAACACCACAGGGCCATTTCATGGTAAGAATAGACCTTGGTTTGCTTTAATTTCCGTTGTTTAATCATCTTATTTACTGCAAATGTACATTCAGAGTTCTTAGGGCTGGACTCTTGTGAAACGCTTCTCAAAGCTGTCAGACAAGGAATTGTTAACTTCCCTTGGAGCCAAATTATAGACTTGCTGTACTCTGCATAATGCAGAAAGGAAGTAACAGAACTGAAAAAGACTTTATTTGTGATAGAGGTGTGCACAGGGTTTCTTACCATGTTGTCTTGCTGGCTGGCCTCAAGAAATGATTATTCAAAACTGCAAAGAGGAATCCTGCAGCATTACACCATCTCAATTTTAAGGTTGGCAAACTTGTGCAGCTAGTACAGCATTAAATAGGGAAACACACAGTTATGTACCTCTTTTGCAAGCAGAGTCTTTGTTCATCATGCAGAATTTCAGCCTAAGCTTGCAAAAGGTCCTAAACTTCTTCCTTAATCTAATCACATATAAATGGAAAAGCATATTAAATTGAGCATGTCCAAGACTGACATGTACATGGCAATCATATATAAAAATTTGTGAAGTAGGAATCTGAATTAAAGGTCAAACTCTTTTGATAATGGAATATGAAGTCAGGATGCAACAAACTTTGTACAATGGAAATTTTTGTGAAGTTTCAAGTGTGCATAAATTGAAAAAGCTGCTGTAGTTTGAACATAATCATGCTGTAACTTAAAAGCTTACAAATCGCAACCCAAGCACAAAACCTTTTTTTTTTTTTTAAAAAGGAGGTATGTGCCTGGAAGATTGTGTGTCATCTGCAGGATTCTGTTAAAGACAAACTTGTTCTTTTCAGCAAGTGTTTGAACACTGACCTGGAAGGGGTTTCTGTCAGAGCTCTCTGGGTTATTCATAAACTGGGCCCATTCAAAGAAAATGTGTTTCTATTAACTTTACAATCATGTATCTAAACACTGCCCACAAGTAGGTTGGCCTTAGAAAACAGGGCCCTCTATCTGTCCCTCTAGCCCCTACATATCTTCAAATAACTGTAAACTTTCAGTACAATATTGTGGCAAATGGGACAATGATAGACAGCAGAAAGATCACAAATAATGGAAGAGAAGGGAAAGGTGACTTTGCAAACACCATGCACAGAGTGAAATCCATGCTGGAACCCCAGGTGTATCTTGTGGCAATGTTGTTTGGGAGACAACAGCAGGGTCTTCACATCCTGCTGAAGTGAAGCCTGGCATTTAAGACTTATTTAGAGAAGATACTTCATATACCAATGTCCTCTGGGAACTTTTTGACAAGGCTCCCTTGAGGGGAAATTCGGTGGCAGTGCCACTTTGTTTTAGGTGTATGTGTCAGAGCTCCTCTTAATTGTGCAGATAGCTAAAAAACTTAGAGTTGTTTTAACTTTTAACTGGGTTTTGCTTCCGTACTCGGCTAACAGACAGTACGCATGCTTGTCTGCATGTGCAGCTCTGCTCGGTCCCTGGGCAGCTGGTGCTCCCCTGCTGGGTGCAGACAGCGCACACCAGGTAAGCCTGCACAGACGGCTGAGCACAGCGCTGTGGGGGCAAGCACTGGAAAACCATGCTGTGGTAAAGAAAACAAGCAAGACAGTTCTTAGAATAACAAATTTGTAGTTCATTAAGCTTTTTTCTGTGGGTTTGATTTATTTAAAAAAAAAAAAAAGGCTTTATTTTTTTTGAAAGGCATTGATACAGATTGATACAATTGATCTTTAAAGAGAGGTTGAGCTACAGTACCAAGGATCTGGGTACCAGTAATACACCTCACATGCTTAGATTCAGTTAAATCCAGTATTATTTTGCTTTTTTTGCTACAGCAATGCAACTAGGAAAGTCAGGCATATCCTTGCACAACACTGGGACTGTTCATTTGGCCATGCTATCATCATCTCTTTAGAAATTGCCCTAGGTCTGCATCTAGCAGTCTCTCTCACTCATTCGGTAAATATTGGCCGTATCCAGATTCACATGTTGTTCTGAGATTCACAGGATGTACTAATAGTGGATAAAATACTGGCTCCTCTATGACCTTTTAGGTGGCTTGAATTTGGATTTGTCCCTGTAATACTTCCTTACTGCATGCATTTCTGTGTTCGGTGGCTCAAAACCATGTGAATTAGGAGGATGTCTCTTCTGCCTGTTACCAGTGTTTACAGGATTTGGGAGTGGAGAGAATGGTATTATACTAAGACTTGAACAAGGTCAATGAAAGCTATAGATCCAGAAATAAGTGATGACATTTTTAAAAATCTTACCCAATATTACTGGTTTTTTTAGAAACAGCCTATAATGGAGAATAATAGCAATGTGTTTTCAGCCAGCATGTGAAATGCTGTTTGTGAGAAGTCGCTTCCCTTAGCTCTAAGGCATTTGCTTTGCTTCTTAACTATATTTTATCTTGGAAGTGTTATATCTTGAGGAGTCTGTATAGCACAAAGCAGAAGAGAGATTATAGTTTCTGGAATTCTGAATGGCAAAACAAACTGTTTGCAGTGGTAATGCAGGCAACCATTTCACTGGAAAATCTTGTTCAACAAGGACTCCAAATCTGCAATTTGATTCTTTTGAGACCTTTACTCACAAATGTAGCCCAGATGAACGTAGTGAATCCTGAACAAATAGCTGTTTGCAAAATTTACTACTTACCTGTTAAAAAAAAACCAAAACAACCCCAAACCCACAAACCAAACACAAAAACAGAGAAAAAACTAAACAAACCAAACACAAAACCCCTTCCCTTAGGGGTGGGAGGAGGATAACAGCTCAAGTGTCCTGCTTTCTTGAAATTATAGGAATGAAGTAGGAACTGAGTAGTCGTAGTTCCAGACTGTACTCTTTTGTACCAGTATGACACTTTGTTTTTCATATCAGTGTGGTCAAGATACACACTGTGAATTAACAGATCTGAATCAGGTAATTTTATCGCCTCATATTGGAAGACTTTGCTGTTGTGTTACACTTTCTTTTGATAGATCAAGGCAATTTGGGTTTAGCCACTGAAGTTCCACAGGTATTTCAGAACAAGCTAGATGTTCTGTATATGCTAAATTAACATTTCAAATGTGGAGCAAGATTCATCTGTCAAACATCTTTGAGCAAAATAAGCAAAAGCTATTCACTTAATCTCTGATGAAGTTTATAAATTAAAACCAAACAAAACTACTTGTAGACCAAAAGACCAATTAAGTACATGTGAAGGAAGCTAATTTAACAGAACTGACATGTGCATACGAATTTCCTATTAGGCTCTAATGTGACGTTTTCTTAAGAAGATCTGCTTTAAATGATTGACACTCAATGTGTTTCAAGTATACTTTGAAAGCATATGCAGGAATTGAGTGTGTCTGCAACCTACCCAAGAAAGACTCCTTATAAAGTGCTAAGAGAAGTGGTTGAAACAAAAAATGCTTGAAATAGGTACACTAAAGATGCTGTTTGGCCTGCAGAAAGGCTAGATGAGCAATTTCTACACAGAAAGTGCTGGAAGGAGACAAATTGTGGAAGATGATGTGTGTGAATAGAGGAATGTATTTGATTTTTCTTTCATCTGAAAGGATCACCTATTTAATTAGGCCTAACTGTGCCAAATGGAGCAAGAATTGCTACCGGGCCTTCCAGAATTATAGCCAGGGAAATACTTAAGGGGAGGGAGGAAGAAATGCTGTACCATTAACTTGTTTGATCAGGTGAAGTCATATCTAATCAGGAAACCCAAAGAAGAAAATGTAGAGCTGTTTTTTCATCTAAATCTGCAGGTCAAATCTGAAAACAATGCAAACGGATACATTTGAAAAAATGAGTGTCATAAATGAAATTCTGTAACTTACTGCTTTATGGGAAAATGACAGTAGTAATTTTCGACTGTTGGTAGCATTCTCTTCAAATATAGCAAAGAAATGGTTAGTGTGCCATTCATATATAAGTAAGGAAAGACAGAAGGGGAATCTAAACCAACCAAACTGTTTTAGGATTTGTTGGTGATTTTGAGACCTAAAGCAACTTTTCAAAGTTGTGAAGTCATGAAATTATTCTATGCAAAATGACAGTGCTTCTTAGCGCTTTATTTGCTGTATTTTACATAAACAAAATTGTCAACAGATCTTGGTTGCCTTTTCTCATGTAGCACAAAAGACTGACTGTGCTTTCTGCTTGTAGTCTGCACTACCTGCCCAGAAATGATACTCTTGGTTCTCAAATTTTAATTCACAGTATATCGGTGGCAGCATCAGCGTTCATCAGAAAGTCAGTAGGCAAAATAAGATGTAGTGTTCTTCAGGGTAGTCTGTTTCATCTAGGTCTGGTGGTGTTCCTGCAGCAGGCAATACATAGCAGCTATTTCTTGCATAATTTATTGCCTTAGAAAAGGTGATTAAAATAATGTTTATCAGAACCTACTTGAAATTAGATGAGCTGGACTAATAACATTAATCTCAATAAGGTTCAGGAACAAACAGATGAACAAAGTGGTATTTGTGAGGCTTTATGCTTGTTTTGTGAACTTAGCAACTGAACACAAAAACATGATCAAAAGCACCCTAAGGGGAAAGGGAAAGTAACTCCCATCAAGGAAATAGTGTGGCGTATTATAACTTCTGTAGTCATTTTGTATTGTGAGATAATATTGTGAATACCAGTTGAGTTCTATTGTTACAGGCAGTGTAGGTGCAAGACCAATTATGGTTTGATACTCATAAGTTATTACCAACAAAACTGAGTGTATGTTAGTGAATGTAATGAACCAGTAGAAACTAAGTATAATCTATAGTTATAGTATGGTTAGGATTCATAGGCATAAAGGACTGGCAAAATCTCTGTAACAGCTCTAAATCAACTACAAGCAGCACAGACCAGACCATTAAAACTGTAGCACAATATTGCAGATGATACACCTGAAAGATAATATTATTTTTGTATTAAAAACCCTTAAGTTTGGTTTGAGATGCTACTATAGCTGCTAAAGTGCACAGTTAACCTCTTAAAGTAGCTCTGCTTTTTCCTGAATAGGTTGATCATGAAGACATCTATGTCGATGAGAACTGTACATTTTTCTGCGATACCTTAGCTGCATACAGAACATTAACGTACTAAGATTGGTTTCTTTCTGAGATAAGGAACAGATGGCTATGTTATGTTTAGGGATATACCTTTTTGTCTCCGTTACAGTAAGTCTCCTCGGTGAAAGAGAAATCAATAGAGGTACCGGTTCAGGTTCTTATGAGGTATAGCTGCAGCATGCTGAAAATCTAGTATCTTGAATTCCTCATCTTGTGAGTGATCTAAATTTCCAGGGGGGTCCTGTAATGCTAGTGGATAAATCACTGAGTGCAACTCGTCATGCCCAGAAGTGGTTCTGTGTTTCAAAACATCTGTAGCTTGTTGCAGCTGTGGTACCAGTGTCTGTCTTTTTTTGCTGGAGTCATGTCAAAGCTTTGATTTCTGTATCTTGCACCCTTGTCAATCGAATGGCCATGTTTGCTGTAATGACCCTCAATTTTGTCATAGACAGCATCACGGCCACATCTTGTAGGGCTGCTCTAGTGTGGCAGGTAGCTGCTGAAACTGGCCAGTGCATTGGCTGAGAGCAAATCAAAGCGCTCCCTAGTCATCTCCACTGGCTGTCACATCTACTCGGAGGCACACTCATTCGGGTTGACCAGTTGCTGTGCCGCTGGCACAGACTGTGACCCGACTGTCCTATCAGCAGCTAATGATAGTACTCCATTACTTCCTGTCTTTGACTAGCCAGATAGCCTACAGTTTTACTTACCGCTGCACACTCAACAGTTACAACATTTCTGACTGAAATACATTTTCCCCTTTCACGTCACGTAAATCTGATATTGTATCACTGAAGTTGGTGAGTTTTGCTACCTGAAAACTTCCATTAATTATGGCTTATTCACTCTAAGATTCTTGGACAGAAAAAAAAATTCTATTCTTAAGGTTTTTCTCAGTAAATGCTTGCAATTCTGCTTATTTCATACAGCTTGAGCCAGGGATAACCCTGTTCTTTGGCTTGCAAAGGGATCAAACCAGGATCTGAATGCACCACCTGCTTAGATGCAAACCTTAAGAAAGATCTTAAATGCAAACTGCAGCAAAACTGAAGTACTTCAATTTCTTCATGTATTTTCTTTTTAGTTTGCTGAGGTATACTCAAAACACCTAGATATTTTTATAGTCCGAGTATCTTACTGGCTGCCAACGTAAAAAGATAGTATTTGTGGGATTCTATTATAGCACAATAAATCAAAAGGCAGTCCAGCAGGCCTGTATATAGAGATCGATATAACATTTCAATAATGGTATCATTATATACTGTGTCTATAAAGATATAACAAACTGTCAACATGAATTCTGAACCTGAGCTGAAAGACTGGTACGTGAATGACACTTCAGTACCTGGATGGAGCTTGAAAAGGCTATTGGTTATTTTAGAAACCTGACATATCTATTACATTATAGTCAGTGTACAGATTAAACCAAAGATATTTACCTTCTTCTTTGATCTCTCTGACTTCTTGGAAATGTTCTTTACTTTCGTATGGAGATGATATAAAACCTTGGGGGGAAAAAGGAGCAATATATTGAATAGGTAATTGAATTGTGTATATTAGTATTTGAACTTCTCATACAAGCACAAAATTTAAAAGAATTGTTTTAGCATGACTTCAACCAATGTTGAATTTGATACTTTGAGACTTCTAATTCTAAGCCTTCCACAGTTCTTTCTCCTTCAAGAAACAAGGTTTGGAAAAAGCATTAAAACCACTATGCTTCCACAAGATGTAGCTCAGCATATATTAAGAGCTCAGCTGGCACTATGCTGAAATCCACAGGAGTCTTTCCATGGATTTTGAATTTTAGATTGTGCCCCAGATTATCTATATTTATTCTCTAGATTGATTATAGACAAAAGCAGAGAGCAGGCTGCAAGTACTGTACCCTGGTGTGACTGTCCTGCCGCTCCTGAGCGTCGCACTAACAAATAGGGCAGCTGGAGTGGGTTCTCCTTTCAGAGGGAGAGTCATAAGAAATGTTAGAGCACTGTAGGGCAATTCTGAGTTAACAACATCTAGATCAAGCTTTTGAAACCTGATTACAGCACGGCAGTAACCTGGCAATGTTTGTACTTTGGCCTTTGGAGCTAACAGACTATATTTTCTAAAGCAATTAATGAACAAAAAAATGCCTCTATTAAATGCAGCTCACCCTCCAGTTGCTGCTCTCTCACATAGGGCAATGAGGGGACAAACACTGGAGCTACAGTGACAGGAGTTAAGAGCTCTAGTGACTTTTTCCTCTTGTGACAAGCAAGGCCTGAGGTTTAGAGATTTTTAGCTTAAATCTAAGTGCATTGTCCTGTCCTTAGCACTGATGATAGCAGAACAGATTAGTATTGAAAGTAATGTATTTTTTGATTAAACAGACATGAACTTAAATTCCAGGAAAACATTTTTTTTTTTCCCCCAGGAGGGTAGACCTGCAACTGACTAGTGAAAAAGAAGTCCAGTCCCTGCGCAGTAGGGTAATAATACAAAATTCACAGAAAACTTATTCTGCATGCTATCACAACTCATAGACTTGCTATCAGTCTTAAGCATGCTAAAGATCAGTAAGGGGAAACCAAAAGTTTAAGTGATAGCAATCCACAAGAAGAAAGGAAGAGGTTTCTTGCTGAATAAAACTCTGATCCTAAGACCTCTTTTTGCAAGTCTTTGCAAGATGCAGTGTCAGAGCTTTGTGTCAAAAAAAAAAACAAACCAAAACAAAAAAACCCAAAACCCAAAGGAAAGAAAGAAATTGGGGTGATGTCTTTAATACTGTTTCTGTATACTTTCTGCATAGTTTCTCCCTCCATAGGTTTTTCCTCTTACCAGGAACAAACGTATTATCAAGAGAGAACAAACTGAAAAATAGGAGAAACAGCAAGAATCTTTAGGGGATTTGGGTGTCAGGCTGGGTGTCAACTTAGCAGTTGTAATCCTTTTTGTGAACTGGTGTAATTTCATTCTCTGTTTTCCTTCCCCCCCGCCTCCGAGAAGTATTCTATACCAGGAGAGTATATGGAAAGGATTGGATCTATTATTTGTTGGCTGAGTAGCTTGAGTGTACACATTCAAGCCACCAAGAGTCTGGGAGTGACCTTCCCCTCCATTTAAACATTACTCGCGTCCCTCTCACCCACCTTGGCATAGCAGCAGGTGATGAGCACCAAGGGCAGGAGGTATCCCACCAGCAGGATGGTAATCTTGTACATCTGCTTGGCTGTTGAACCATCTGCCCAGTGCTCCCAGCAGAAGGAGCTGTTGGGTGCTTGTTGATGACCACTCATGAGGGCCTGGTGCTGGGCTACAGGGATGGCAATGAGTAGAGACAACAGCCAAATGACACCCACGCCGAGGGCAGCGTTGCGCTTGCTGCGGATGCAGGGTGAACGCTTGGCATGGACCACAGCAATGTATCTGTCCACAGACATAGCCACCAGAGTAAAGATGCTGACCAGCATTGTTGCCATGGCCAAGTAGTGAACCCACTTGCAAAAGAAGGCACCGAAGATCCATTCTGGCAGGGAGTAGATAGTGGCCTGGAAGGGGACGCAGAAGAGCAGAAAGGAGAAGTCTGCAATGCTCAAGTTCAGGATGAAGATGTTGGTAGTGCTGCGTGATGGGCGTCCCCCAGGCCGGAGACGCCCCAAAACAACCAACACCAATGTGTTTCCAACCATTCCCAGGAGGAAAATCAACCCAAAAAGCACTGGTACAATCACGACCTCTGGGCCACCAGAGATTGCTCTTGACCAGCACATTTGGGCCTGTGTTTGGTTAGTCTCAAGGCTGCACTTGCTGGTGTTGGCTCCGAGGGAAAGCACAAAGTTGTCTTCCTGCTCCTCCATGGAGCCAGGCTGCTTGGAAGGCAGGGAGCAGTCGCTGCAGCCCTGACTGCTATCAGGCAGGTCTATGTTAGTGGTGGCCAGAGGCTGAATGCTTGGGTTTTCCAATGCTCTGTGTTTTTCCTTTGGGGAGCAATTTTCTTCAGATGATTCTTCTAAGCTCTGTCTGTCTTTGGTGCAGATTCTTCCAAGAACTGGCAAAACAGGGCGTTGAGGAATTTTCTCATCCAAGAGGTAAGTGCAGGTTTGGCAGTGGCTGCTGGAGAAGCTCTTGTGGCAGAGGAAAAGTCTGTGCCAGAAGGGCTGAGGATGAAGCTGCACTGGGAGCTTGGAGCAGAAGCAAAGCGGCTGCAGCTCAGCTTCCTCACGCCCCTCCTCTTCTGCTTCCCTCCCACGCCAGTCCCTGGATCTGCAGCTGTTGTACCTGCTCTCCTAGCTCTGATCGGAGCTGTGGCAGTGAGAACAAATGCTGTCTGTGACCTGAGCCCTTCAGAAAATAACCCCTGATCAGGTCTGTCCCCATACACTACTACTCACGAGGAGAGGAAGAGCAGAGCAAAAGCGAGTTCTCATCCAAAGGGATGGGTCGAGCAGCAGCTGCTGAGCGATAGCGTGTGCAGTTCTGTGAGGAGCAGCATTGGAACTGGCTGCATGAAAAGGAAAAAGGCTAAAATATGTTTTTTGTCAACAGAGCAGGATTTTTTTGTTTCATAGTCTTTAATGTGCTCACATTAGAGCATAAAACAATCTGGATGGTTGTGTTTTCAGCACAAAAAACTGGGTAAGCCTTAGATTCAGCAGCTGGGTCCTGCCACTTCTTGGATATCTGCCCAAATTCCTTAGTGCCTGAATATTCATGGATCTTGTTGATCCAGCTGTAAAGAAGTTCCAGGTTCAGGCCAGTAGTGCCAAGATCATCTGCACTGGAAAAGGAAAGGTTCAGTCGCGGTAGCTGTGAGCAGCTGAAATACTCCCTGTAATACAGAGATATGGATTTAAAAAAAAAAATTATTAAGGATTAATAGCTTAGTTATTGCGGTTTTGATGCTTACTTATAGAAACAGTAGGTATGTTTTAGAAGGTACTAAGTAACTTAGGTTTAATGGTATGTTTCCTCATATTTCTTAAGGGGTTCTGTGAACTCTACAGGCAGTAAGGAGGGAAACAAAGTTTAGGCAAACATTAACAGTACCTGCACACTGATTTATGCATTCAGGACAGCCGCTTGCATAGAAGAGTACACATCTCTTTTCAGTGGTTACAAGTCTAGGCACTTGGTCAGAGCGGCCCACCACTGGCTCCTGTGGATGTGGGGGTTAGACTGGAGAGAGCTCCTTAATTTTTGAAACAAGGTTCAGTGATTGAGAATTGCCCTGCCTTGTGACTTGTCTCTAAGCTCTTGCTGAGAGAGGTGATAGTGCTGCCTTCCTTAGCCTGCTCTGATACACTCGTTTAAAATCTGTTACGAAGCTAGACTCCTTATTTCCCCCCCATAGTTTTGAGGCTAGTTATAGGGTGAGGTGGGAAGTGGCCAGGGAGTGAAAGATGTCTAAGTTGCAATGGAAAATATGTCTACCCTTGTTGCGTGCCAGTGAGCAGATGACCATGGCTGGACCAGCTACCTGGATCTCACTAGCATCTCTTTGTCTTCTGTGGCCCGGCTGCCTCGCGTGCTGGGGCACAGCACCTCAGACGCCATGAAGTCTTCCAGTCCCCCAAATCTGTCTGTCTGCTGGGATCTCTGCCCTCAGCTTGCAGACAGTTGCTTGCAATGCACCACTTTCAGGGACGCTGCAAGCTCTGGTGTTGTGCTGCAGATTTGAGTGCCATCTACTGGCATTGCATCTCCTTCGCTGCTTTCAGACAGCTCCTGTGGCGGTGCTTGTTCTTTCTTTCCCTCAAACATACAGTCCCACCGTTCAGTAATGAACTCCATCTGCTGTTGTTTTCCTCTCATCCTTGTGCACATACACACCGTTAAATCATGAAACTTAAATATGCTTGCGTTTCCTTTTGTGATAATATGTGACCATTGTAAGGTTACTTCTTGTAACACTATTCCTATAACTTCATGTAACATTTTAGAGAAGGCTATTGAAGATGATTTCAATAGCTATTGCTGTATTTTAGATCTGTTTTGTTTTGGTGTTTTTTTTTCCATTTTCTTAGTGGACAGTCATACCAGAAAGTATTATTTAAGAAGCACCTGTAGCAATCACAGTAAATGAGAGCATGCATTTTTTTCTTTTAGTGGGTTTGGGCAAAATAATAAAACCTGCAGCATGAGTGGTTTCTACTGCAGGGGATATGAAACAATGGATGCAGGAATTCGAGAATTGCATGCGTCACCTGCAGAAAAAACACAGCTTTGCAGATCGAAAAGATTGCATGGCACACTAAGCGGAAAATGGGCAGAGGACAGCGCAGTTCTAGCAGTGAGGAGGGAGAGATCATAGGATTGTTTAGATTTGTAAACAAAATTTTCAAAAATATCCTAAATTCTTGCAGAAGGGACATTACCAGCTTTCTTCTCCATCTTCAGAATACTATTCAAATTTTTTAAAAAAATAGACTGCTCCAGGTTTTTTTGCAGATTTCAGTGAGTGTGTCATAACTGGGGGAGTGGAAGGAAAGGTGAATATTCTGGATGGAAAGTGGCAGTGACTTGCTGAATTAGACATCCAGTAAACTAAGTGCAAAAACTCAGCTTGCTTTCACTAGGGAACTGAGATGCTGCAAATCTGACTTCAAATGGAAGCTGGCTGGTGGGAATATTCCTGGCTGGTGGGAATATTCCTGGCTGGTTTCACTTGGGAGGAAATGATTTCCAGTGGTAATCTACATGCTTTGCTGAAATTTTATCCTGAAACCATGCTTACCGTGGCATTCAAAAGTTCCAAAAACGGTCAAGATTCCTTCTTCTGTTTCCCTGTTTCTGCCACTTCTCAACTGCTTTAAATGGTGTGTTTTTGACAGGGAGAAATCCCCTTGAGAATTCACAGCCCAGATGCAGTCGGAAGGGAGCTGACCATGCTGAGACAAAGTACTTGCCATAAGACATATCCATTAGACTAATTAGGAGAAGAAGATCAAGTCACTTTACTGAGTGCAGGAGCACAAATAGCAAGTGAACCTGTAATGACTGATTTGCTGGGAGCATCCACATTGTGTGTGGTACTTCAAAATTCATGGTATTTCACCTGAAAACCAGAAACAATTAATGCACTGTGGATTGAGCTGCATGAAATATCTCAGCTCTACAAATTCTGCTGTTCTTTAGAAACTCTGTTGTTTCTTGGATGATGACAACAAACATTTAAACACGAGTAAGAGGATGTAGGAAAAGGAAACTGAATATTCTCTGTGGGAGGAAAAAAAAGGTAGAAGTCTGACAGACATTACCTTGATCAAGACTGAACTGGAAGTCCGACGCTGTTGCCTTTGTCTGAATTGATGTTGGGCTAAATGAAAGCATTGGACTCGCATGCAGAGTCCCTGACTAAACAGACATCAGAGGTATCTTGTTGAGAGAGGATAATTGGACCTTTATGGATGAATTGGCAGTCCCACAGTAAGGAGAAGAGAGGGAGTGTGTCAGCCTTAGGAACAAGGGTAGGGGGGAAAAAAACCAAAAACATTAGGTGGTAGTATTTATACGGTAACATTTTTAGTCTGTGTAGATACAAACTAATTTGCCCATTTTCTGATTGCTAATGGGTGCTTCAGCTCCTAATTACACTGAATATCAGGTATGTTGCAAATCACTCTTACTGTTTTGATAGTTATGGTTCAGCTTTTTGATACTTATGCGTTAGCTCTCTAAGCCTCTTGACTTTTGAGTGGAAGGAGGGCACTCAAGCATAACAGCGAGCAAGAACCTCACTGTCACACTTCTCTCCCTCTCTGGAGAATGTGGGTTACATCTTAGATCCATTTAAAGGAAAACAAACAGGAATCCAACCCCAAAAGTCCAGTTTGTGGCTTTGAGTTTGGCATCTGTCTTTGCATACTGTGCTCTTCAGAAGGCTGACTTGGGCTGAAAAGCCCTTTAGGCTGAGTGACAAGCTACCTAGATGCAGCTACTAGGAAACAAGCAATGGCAGGTCTGAAATCTCTGCACTTGGATTGTAACAACCCCCTCCAGTTGTGATCCCGAGCTTGGTTATGCCCTGGTGAGAGAAGGTGCAGTGTCCATTCCTCTTTAAGTATGACCCCAAGAGGGGTAGGAGGTCCTGCTGCCTGCTCTGCATATATTGGCCCAAAAAATGGGAGCCCAGATTCAATTCCTTTCTAACTCCGCATAATTTCTTTCCTAAAGGAACTGAAACCTTCATCCCCTAGACACTAAGTTACTTGTTCACCAGGCCATAAGCCAAGCTGTACAGGGTAGTCTTGCTTGTGTAGGAACTACGATGAAGTGCTGCAGAGAGTACAAACATCACTGGGCCAGAATAAAAATAATTGACTGTTCAAGCTAGGCACTTGGTGGAGAAAGAAGGGGTTCTGAAGTGTGACTTCTCTGATTCATGAATTTTAGGGTTAAAAAGTCAATATAATGCATTAGTAAATCCTTTCAACTTTTGCGAGCTGTAAAGTTTGAGTCTCTTGGGTGGAGGATTGGAATCTCACTCTGACCATGAAAATGTCAAACATTGTATGATATGAAAAGATAGAAACATCTTTTATGAGGAGTCTGAAATTGTTAATGTGCTATGTCAGTATATGTACTAAACTGGAACCTCAGGGGTGATAAAGAGCCATTCCTTCTCACTTGTGGATCTTGGAGGGCTGAACAGGAGTTTGGTAAATAGCTGTCCGTTTGGCACAAGCCTGTGTGTGCGCACAAGGGAGAGCCTTCAAAGCACAGAAGGGGTTGGTTTAATCAAATAGCTGGATGAAAGGGTACTCTGCTGCATATAGGTAACTAAAGTCACAATTACCAAAGATCAATCACTTGGTGTCTTTTGAAAAGTTTCAACTTGATTTGAATAGTTTATTAGGCTGTAAAACTTTGAAAGGGGTTTAGATTGAACATAACTCAGAAGAGAGTCCTTTAATTGATGACAGTTTATAGCACAGCTGCTCTGAGCCCTGTGATGTTGCCATTGAGATGGTACAGTCAGGATTTAAAGCAGATGGAGGCTTATTGATTGATTCTTAACCTATTAGATCAGTTTGTACTATTTTTCTCTTTAATAAGACTTAATCATGGAACTGTTTGAGTAGGCTGTTGGCTGGCTCTGTGAATCTGCTTTGTTTGTATTGCTTAAGTGTCGGCTGAGGTAAGAGCTGGTGGAGTATAAAGCCATGTAACAATGACAAAACAAAGCATATTCTTAAATGTAAATACAGGCTAAATACTGAAATTGTGACAAACCAAGCAAAAGTGTTCTGTGCTCTCCGTCCCCAGCAAGGACAGGAAGATCATAAGGGTGTATCTACACAAATTTGCATCAAAAGTGTGCTTATGAACCGAGACTGCTAATTGTTCCTGCTTCTTGTGGCTTGTACCACAGTTACTCTCCAAATAGGCTTCTATTGGCCTGCACTACTTCCTCGCAAACACATAACCTAAAATATGTATAAGCTAAACTCTGGAAATGTTCTGATCTGGCAGAACTTCGTGTTGTATTTCACTCTAAAATTTGCATGGAGCTGGTCTGAAGTTAATATTCTTCCCTCAAATGATTAGACCGTTAACCTGTTTCCACAGGTTAAATAATTTTAGATAAAATTCTCACTGATTTTTGGCTGTTAATCAAAGATATGGCTGATTTAGTAGAAGGTACTTTGAACTAAGAAAAGTCCTTTTGGTTCCAAGTCCTTCAGTGCTGTATCTGTACTGCTCTTAGGACTACGCTCCTTTCCAGGAGTGTCAGCTCTTGCAACTTCCAGCTTTCTGTCATCCATTTTAATGGGTTGGGAGGGGGAGCTGAAGTATACCATCAGTTTACCTCCACATAGATTTATGGAACAGTCTCAGTTTTTCAGAGAAACTATTTTGTTTTGCTCAGTACCTGAGTACTGAGCTGAATTGTTTTCTATTTTATATGTGGCAATATCTTCAAATTATTCACTAGAAGTGATTTGTGGGTAGTTTATCTATTTTGCAGGTGTCTTAGCACATAAATTATGCTAAGAACTCAGTCCTCATTCCTTGAGCAAATGCCGTTAAAATAGGAAGTATTTCTAAAAATCCCTTAGGAGGCTTTATAGGAGATTCAGGCCATGGGACTGAATATGTAGTCTGCGTTCTGACTGCCCGACTTGCTTATATGCAACCACTGAGAGCAGGCAGTGTATTTCAGAAGAAAAAACAACTAATTTCCTGAATAATATAGGTTGTGTGAAAATAGTTACTGTAGTGGTGAGGAGACAAACCCAATGTTACAGAACATTGTTGGATGTATGAGAAAAAATTAAGGTAGTTATTCAGAAGCTTATGGAACAGATAGAATTGAAAAAAACCCAAACAACTTCTAAAAAATTACTACTTCAGTGTGTACATAATTTGGCATCACCTAAACCATAGGCATATGTGGCTCATGTTCAAACAGTTGTCTTTAAGAGTATGTCTGTAGAAAGCTTCAAAACAAATCAGAGATTTGCCTTTCTCATCCTTGAAGAGCTGTTTTATAATGGCTTGTAAAGTCAGTTTCCAGGGTAGAAAATGATGTTGGTAGTAAACAGATCACATTCAACCTGATGCAGATCAAAGGAGCAGAAACATTTTGTCCAATCTTCCTCTGAGCAGTCTACCATATAGTTACTAAAACAACTGATAATAATCTCTTTGCCAAGCTCTTTTATGTCTTGAGGTGTTGTTTCATATTGTATGCTAAGATAAAGACTTTCTTTCTCAATGCCAGAATCTACTGTCTGCTAAAGAAGGAAACTTAAATATACATTCTGGTAAAAGGCTTAAGGCTCTCAAGAACTCTTACACACTTCATATGCTCTGCTAAAATAGCTTATCTGCTTTTTTTTTTTTTGAATCTCTATTTTCTGTACAGTGGGCTGGGACTATTTTTTGAAAAAACAGGATGTCTTTTGCTCCCTGTCTTCTGTGACTTGAATGTTCAGTGTTCAAAATGCTTTTTTACAGTTTAACTTCATGCCGTGTTCAGCTTGTTCTAATTTAACTTCTTCACTAGAAATAGAAAGTAAGTCATGTGAAACTTGCACTGATTTATAGTATAGGTTTTAGATTCGGTATGCAGTATATGCTTAGGTCAGGGAAGGTTGTAATATGCTTAAGCTGATTCAGTCTTTTGTGATTAGATACTCTGCAAAGTTCATAGACCTTAACTAAAAACACTCTCCCATATTTGTTATGTACAAACAACCACGTAATTCAAAACTATCAGTGAATAACATAAATAACCTGCATCCTCTCTACATTGCAGGAGCTCTAGATAATATAAAGGGTAATTTGTCAAAATCCGTTTTAACTTAACCTGTGTTTGAAATCTTTCAACTCCCACAGTGTATGACCCAGTAATCCAAGATCTGATTCTTTCATTTAACTTTCTTTGAGATTATCTAGGTTAACTATATGTACATGACAGGAATTCTTGAGTACGTTTTTCTGTGAACTCCAGTGAAAGCCTCTTCAAAGTGAGGTACAACTCAGTCCTACTGGCACAAATATATCCAAGCTGAATAACTGACTAGGAAGACTGAAGTTGAACTGTTCAGCTGTCTTTGATTTGTTAGTCATAAACCTTTTAGTGAAATCTTTTCCCTTTGGTAAAGAGTCAGTAACAATACTTTCCAATTACTTGAGAATATGGTCAAAATATCCACAGAGATCTTTTGCCATGCTGATGAATTTGCTAAGAAATGAAATTAGTATTTCAGTGAAAGTTTTTCAGCTTTAGCTAGATACTTAGTCAACAGTCGAAGTCTCATCAGCTCCACTCTTGAAGCAATGGCAACTTGAAAACTGCAAGAATTCAAAATTCAGACAGTGACTTTTCTCTGTGTAATAGGTATCATGGTTGCACATATGAATAAAAGCAGCAGTGTAGAAATATTGGGCTCTCTTTATGTAAACTGAAGCATGTGATGCCAATGACTTTGCTTTAGGCACTTTGGTAGCCTCTTTTGAAGCAGTTAAGTAAATTAAGAACTGGTGACTTCCCTGTCTCTTCTAAACTGGCTCTGTCACAGACATGTTGAGGCAGGTCTGGTTAAACACATAGCAGTTTAGATGCTCCTTAGCGTGGGGATAAATCCTTCACATGACTTTTTCATGTCTTCCTTACTGGACAGGTAGATGCATGGCAGCTATTGCTGATTATAAATACCCTACAAATTACTGTAGCCTTACCTAGAATTTATAATAAAAATATTTTGAACAGCCAAAAGCATTGTATCCACACTTCATTTGCAGACATTCTTCTGCAGTTTAGTTTTTGATAAGCAGTGTAGAGTTGTTTAACAAAGCTTGTTATTCATTTACGACCAACCAAGTAACAAAGTATGATCTTGGCTCTAATAGAAATTATATTGGAATAAAGCTACAGAAAGGGAAGACTGTTGGGCATACAGTGTTGGCAGGTATGTATAAAACTAGGACAAGAAGATGCCAAAACCATAATAAACCTCAAAACAGGATGCTTGTTGATACTTGTTGCTGCTTCTTTAGAGAATAAGGAACGTGGGCTGGCTTGTGTCATCAGATTCAAAACAACACATCTCTTCCTGTGTGCTCCTGTGGTTTTGTGCACAGCTCTTTTGTGAACTGAGTGTGGTCAAAGTGATGTGAGTGATGTCTCACATTTTGGCCTTACACAGAAGAACAAGATGTCTTGATTTGGGTCCTCATATGTGATATATTTGTAAACACATATATGACTCTCTGCAAAGGGTAATCAAATCTCAGTGCAGAGTCTGAGGAGAAATACTTGTGTTGTGAAAGCTAGAAGCAGAACGTCATCCTGGAGAGGCACTGCCCCCCTTGTTAAATACCAGACTTGCTGGTGTTTAGATGAAGAAAGGTGAGAAGATATTACAACTTCACTGGAGTTTATGAGCTTGATCCATCCTGATTTGAAAAACAGATCATTCTATGACAGCATGAAAACGCTTAGTTAACTTCTCATGGTGATAAACTAGTTTAAGGCCAGTTCACCAACCTATTTTTCTTGTGTGTCTATCAACTTGACTTTACCTACCTGGTTGGGTAAGATCACTTGTCCAGTTCATCTCCTAATACTCCTCTTTCTGTCACAAGATACACTGTCAACTGGCCAGCTCTAGAGCATAACAAAATTCTGCAATAGTTCTCCTGAGTAAGTCCTGCTCTCTTGCTGTGCAAATAGCCCTTTTACTCAGTAACTCCAGACTGTATCACAAAATGCTGCTTATTACAAAAGGAGAGGCGTAAGTGTACCTGCTGTGCTTTAATATCATCTTAGCAAAAAGTTTCCATGGTGATTTCCTCTCATAGAGAAAATCTCTTTCCAATAGAACCACAGCAATTTTCTATCTACCGCCTTATTCAGATTACTGCCAAATTCCCCAATTAAAGAAACCTGTTCTTAAGCATCACAGTATGTTGTATAGATGATAAAGTACCTCAGAAACAATGGATCCTAAGTTGGCAAATTTTCTGGTCTAACAAAGACATACCAAGACAAAGGTACTTTGAAGTCTCTTAACAACACTTCTGTAAAAAAAAAAAAAAAATTATATATAGGATCTCTTATTTGTCCACACCTCTAGATGTTCAAGAGCACATGCTTGTGCTTCATGTCAGATTCGGAGGCAGCTAACTTAAAATACTTGCAGCAAATTTTAGATTCTTTAGATTTGAGTTAATAATTTTTCTGAAAGCCTCTGACAGACTTTGAATGAGCAATTTTACTTAGTTTCCAGTTTGTTCAGCGCAGTCTGGACAAGAGTCAATTTATTTCCATGCCGCATTTAGGCTTATAATACTTCTGAGGTAGGAAAATAACCTCTACTTGTGTGTGTGCCCAGTACAGTTGGTTGCAGATACGTAGCAAAGAAAAGTCATTGCATAAGCCTTTGAAAATTGCTAATGAAGTGACAAGCACACAACTGATTATTTAGAAACTTGGTATAAGAACATGAATGTGTTTCAATGTAAATACAGTAGAAATCTACCATATAATGGATGTCTGTTGTGTTTGTAGCTATGTTGTGGTATAGTAAGGTATAACAGTCAATATATTAGACCTTCTGTATCCCTACTCGTATTTAGCTTGCTGTTCTCCTTTGTCCTGTAACTTGTGCTTAGGCATCTGACTTGGTAGATACATTACTATTGTAGAATCCAAAGGTCTTGTTTTGGATTGGGGCCACTTCAAAAAGCATAGATTAGCAATAATCCCTGGACCGTTGCAGAGGCTTGAAACAGGCTCTGTGCAGGAGAGGAAGAAGTAAAACACGTCTGCTTTCACCATTTGTCAGGGCTGAAAACCAGTCATGAAATTCAGAATATTGGTAATGAGTCATCTCCTGAAAATGAAAGAAAATGGCTTATTACTTTTTGTCTATATCCCTTGCTGATATTTTGCTGTCATTAACTCTGAGTCTTGTCAAGAAAGACATATGTGAGACCTCTTTAATGGCTCTCAAAAGTTTGAGCGCTTTCTGGTAAATCCTTAGCTTCAGAGACCCCAAGTCATTTGAGGGCAGTTCTTGCTTTTCCAATGCACATGTGTGACCACCGACTGGGAGATGGTCTGTGAGATTTCCTGGGAGGGAGGGGAGAGAAGGAGGCAGGCCAGGAGGGCTGATACCTGAGCTTACACATTCTTGCTGTCTACCAAAAAGGCAAGCTGGAGCTGAATTGAAGTGCTTTGGCATGAGTAGGATTCCCTTCCTCCCAAAAAGCATGGGAAAGTGGATGTGGATTCACTTAATAGGAATTTTCCTCCAAATAATTAGTTCTAGTCTTTACTCTGTGTATGTGTGTGTATACATGCAAAAGCTATTGTTTTGTTGGGAATATTATTTTCAGGATTGACACTTGAAACTGGAGAGATTTTTAGAAAACCTTGGCTGCCTCAATATATTTTGTTAAACTGAAAAGAAAAAAAAAAACACAACACCAACCCCAAGTTTCTTGATTTCCTGTCCTGCTTACCAGTACATTACAAAATAACTGAGTTGGCTTTTCAATGGCATTACGTTTTACATTGACATTATTTAAAAAAAAAAGGGGTGTGTGTGCTTAAATGTTAAATAGAGGACAGAACACTAAAATTAAAATCGGTAGAACCTAGACTCTTCCAATATCCTAGAGTATGCTGACAAGCTTTCAGTTAAAGGTGGTTGGGAGCTTCTACTCATAATGATTTTCTGGTGGAAATGCCTGTTTCCCAAAACTGAAAAATTTTGATGAAAATAGCTGGCTAACTGCTAGGGACAAAAGGGGAGAGAGAAGAGCAATATCCTCAGCTCTAACTTAAAATGGAATTTGTCAGGAACTAAACATAATTATTCTTGTTAGTAAAATGTTGTAATCTACAAATAATACTATGTACAACTTCAACGATATTTATGCGGAAATATCTTTGGGATTTTGTTATGTCTCAAGTGCACAATTTATAATAATTATGATTTAGCAGAATAAGTAGCAAACAATAAGAGCTCTAAAGCAAAGACAGGTAGGAAAAAAGTTTAAAGTCAGTGGAAGACAGAATACTTGAAACTTTTCTCATATTCGCCTACTATGTTAAAGAAGGAAAAAAAAAAAAACATCCAGAAGGTACCATCCTCTCTGCCACCATAATCTGGCAGCTGTTCTGTGACAATAGATTTGAAGCATTCTGTGGAGACAGTTTTAAGCACCAGTGAACATTGTAACCTGAAGGTCACACCTAGTAAGTTTCTTGCTACTGATAGCACAGTGTGAGTTGACTTCAGGGGTTGAAACACTCCTGTCCTTCCTGAGCTGTATGATCTTCCATTTCTGCAGAATAATCCTGACAGTAAACACAAGTTAAAAAAAAAAACAAAACAGTAAAAATGCAAATATTATATGGGCCAAGGCACAGAAATGTAATTTGCAATGCTGCATTCATGAACGTTGGTCAGTTTACATCACTGAAAGCTTTAGGCTAGGTCTATACTTAAACTTACACCAGCAGAGCTGTCAGCTGTGAGCACAGGGGTAAAACATCTCCAAAAACAGTATAGCTGCTGTATTTCAGGGCATGAACTCCAGTGAAGGAAGGAAAGGAAGAAATAGGGAGGACTCGGGCCTGGGTCAAGGATTACCTGGACATCATCTGCAGATCAGAGACAATGAATGACTTTTAGGCATCCCACCAAAACTAAAAGAAAAGTCTTTGAAACTCAAAGAAGAAAACCAACCAGGTGGCAGAAATGAACCTGATTAAGTAGACTTGCTCTAAATTGGGTTTTCTCACTGATACCAAAAGGATTGGGTCTTCTCAGATATTTGTGCTGAGCGGGAAACTCAGCATTCAGTGGAGCTTGCTGCCCTGCATAGCTGTGGGTGCCTAATGTCACAAGGGCAGCTGTTACTTTAAATATATATGAATGGCTTTGCTCTTGCTAAAAAATTGGAGTGGAAAGAAATAGAGCTTTGAGAATTCTGTTTTTAAACAGGAAAGAGTGCTTATATAGGAATCAATCCAGAGTGGGAAAACAATTTTTCTAAGTACTTTTTTTTTTTTCCCTAAACTGTTGTTGGAAGCCTTTTTAGTTATAATTCCCAAACTGAGTAGGCAACAACTTCTGCACAAAGTCCACAAGGCTTTTGTGATCTCTTCTGTTGCTTTTTAAAGAGATTTTTCTTTTTATTTCTTGTTATGGGGGAAAAAAATCCAAACCCAAAAAAACCCACCCATCTGAAGCAAGCTAGTTTGCATCCTGGTTCACAGAAATGTCTATAGTCCTGACAATTAGCAATCTGTCATTAGATCAGAGGTTAGGTATGATTTTAATTGGGAAGCTCCTGCCACCTTGTGGCAAGAACTTTCACCTTTCTTGAATCAAAAGAAACTGGATACCTAATACCTTTGTAGAACAAATGTATAACTAAACAAACAGCAGGGAGACCAGATGCTTCACTCTTTGGGCATTATGACTTGTAAATATTATTTTAGTATTAGTTAAATTAAAATTAGTATATACTAATTAAAATTAGTATTTTAAAATAAGCATAATTTAAATGAATAGATAAGCTTATCACAACTTTTTTTTTCTGCAGCTGCTTCCTCCATCTTTCTTTCCAACACACTACAGAAACTAATTCTGTGGAAGTAGAGTATTGAGCCAGGAGAACCCGTAACAACTTTGGTATTTGTATAGAAAGTTGTTGACAAGAGTCATTGATGGGTATCAGTGTAGTACTCATTTGTGTTCATCCTGCAAGGTATCTGCTTTCATTATGGCACTATTTGCTTTCAGCTGTAGGTAACATTCAGCTATAGCTTCCTTCCTAGTGAAGCTTCCAAAGCTTTTGTGACATCTTGATGTGCTTCATGAAGTCTTTTCTCTGTTCAGAACATGGGGAAAATAAAACTGGCATCTGTGAAGAGAAACATTCATCTTTCTACTCCTTCCTGTTTCTTTTGCTATTTGGTAATTGGTGTCAACTGATGTGGTTCTGTATGTACATATCCTGAGAGTATATAGCATCATCTGAACTGTTTTCATGGGTGCTGGTCAAACTAGGGTCATGAAACTGTGGCAGCTTCAGCCACCCACAAGACAGAGTAACATGGGAAAAAGAAGTTTTTCACTGACTTGGTTTGTAAACTTTTTGATTTCCCAAGCTTAGATTAATATTTCTCGCAAGGTCTTATCTGAGAAAATATGTTGCAACCATGCTGATTTAAACAGATTAAAACAACCAACGAACCTCCCATTACCACCTCCGCCAAGTGTGAACTCACTCCGTTTTAGGACCTGAAACTAATACTGAAATCAGTAGAAGAAACAGATGGAATTTAATTTGCAGTAGTTAAGACTGCCTGTATTGCTATTTTTATGCAAACAGAAATCTTGATACATGGGATTTCCTCTTCCTAACATGTTGTAACAGTTTCTAATTAAAATACTGATGCCTGCGCTCAAGAAATGCCAAACTGACAGTCTTGGAGATTGGATATAAGATACCAGCTTTGGATACTTGATAAGCAGCATTTATAATACTATGTTAATGTGGCTTGTTCCTAAGCCATTTCACTGTATGTGGTTTTAAAGCTGATTCCCACACAAAATTATATCCATGCCAAATGCTGGAGTGCTATTATGTAGGGTAGATGATGCCACGAACTGGTAGAGTATAAGGATTTTATGGAGAAACCAAACTGCAGTTAAAAATGGCTGCCACAGTTGGCATTGGCATTTGCAAAGCCCTACTTTCCCAGTTGTAGTAATCTACAGTTTAATCTGTGCTCGTTGTAAAAACACTAGAGCTTTCGACGTATAAGTATTGAAATTAGTGAAGCTGCTCTGTGGCTGGAACAAGCCTTCCTGGCGTGAAAAATAGTTCCAACATATAATGTTATCCCTCTGTGTCCTGACAGCAGCTGGTATGAGTGCAAGTGCTGCAGTTATTTTATAGCTTCTCAGCTTGCTCCAAAATATGTCTGAGGTGAATATAACATGATATAAACATATAAAATAGGGATAGCTATTATTAGGGAGAGACAGCTGTGTAACAACATTCTGGACAATAAAGATAGCTCTCAGGATATTTATTAAGAGAACAGCCCTGCTAGATGGGCTCTGCAGGAAGGACGTACATCACAAATGCCACATTATAAGAATTATTATACACAAACAGCTGCTAAGGCTCATCCAGGGCTATTGGAATAAAAAGATAGAAGAAACCTGACTGTGAGTCAAAGGAAGAATTTGGCCTTTAGCAGCTTTAAAAATCAGTTGCATTCTGAATCTGCAAAGAGGTGAGCTGTTAAAAGTCCAAGCAGGAGCTTAGTGGCTCAGCAGAAATTGTTCTTGAACCAGGAGTGGGTGAGCTTAGTTTTCCTCGAGGCTTGTGGAAACGTAGAATTTTAGGTAGAAATCAAATCAGAGATTAAACTTGACTTTCCAAGGACAGAAAATTGAGAAAATAGGAAAAATAAATTGCACTTGATGATGGTTATGTGGTACTACTTACTTTGGAAGAAGGGGATGAGAATTTGAAAAGTTGAAAATTAACAAGGAAACATGAGCTAGAACTAGACCACAAGCGGGCAAATGAATCTGAGCCTGTTATTTGCTGCTTTAAATTAAATTTGGGAGATAGTTTCCTGTCATAGGCATAAAAATGGACCTGGCCTGGATCAAGCTTCAGAGTAGGTGGAGGATATTTTCTAAAGAAAATATTTGTCTTACCTCTTGATACTAAATTCATATCATTTAGGGTTCTTTAGTTCACTTGAGTTGATGGTAAATGTTTGTAAGTGAAGTTCACCAAATTAGCAGTGTGCAGCAGAATTCCAAGTGATGTGGAGTTTTCTAAGTTTTCCAATTACTGGGAACAAGAGGATTGATGACAGATGTATGTTCCAGTTAAGACATGACTTGCGCAACAGCTCTGTGGGAGTTCTGATTGTGAGACTTGGTTGTTTCTCCACAACGGAATCATAAACAAAAGCATGATGCTCTTTTGGTTTCCTGTACAAAGTATGAATAAAATAAAAATGATGATAAGCAAACCTTACTTGTGAAACTGCAGGATCATGGTTTTGCACGTATTTCTTTGTTTCCAAACTGTCAGCTCCCACAAAGGGAGTGAAAAGTCCCAGTAAGTTCAGAGACATAAGTATCTTTGAAAAGGTCACCTGTACCTTGTGAGCATTTTGACTTTTACAAATATCACACAATGGCACTCTGAGTCCTGATTAAAATCTGGCGGATATAGTAACAAGGGGTAGATATTTATTGGCTTAGGTATAGTCAATGTGGCAAAATTAAGTCTGCAGTAAGGTGCATACCTGTACCTGTGTTTACTCTAAGTTCAAATCTAAGAGACTCTTCTCAGAGCAGGTCAGCAAGAGGATGAGAGGCAACCATTTCAGATTGCAGCAAGGGAGATTCCAGCTGAATATTATTTTTTGGGGAGGAAAAAAAAAAATCACAATGTGAACAAGCAAGGACTAGAACAGGGGTCTGGAAAGGTTGTATAATCTTTTTCCTTGAAGACATCAACCTGATCTAATTTTGAAGTTACCTTAGCTGGGATCAGGTGGCTGGACTTAGACATCCCACCAGAAATCCCTTCCAACCTAAATTATTCTGTGATGAGGGGCACCTATTTCTAAAACAATATGAACAGAGCAGTGTTAAACACATCATGTGTTAGTGAGCACAATGGACTGCACAAACAGCCTGCCACAAGAGGGAGGAAATGCCAGATTTCGAACACGGCACAGCACAAGGCTTCTGGGTTGCCAGGTGGGCGGTGGCTGAAAGCTCTCTCACAGACCTTACATCTCTGACAGAGGTAATCTCCAAATGCCTGTTGAGTGTGAAGCCTGTGACATGGAAGCTAAAGAAATAGAGGACGTTTCTTAGTTGCTGCTCTGATGCCAGGAAGACCTGGTACCAGGTACCAAGCTTTAGCTGTCACATCCAACACATTGGAATGTGGATTTTGACCCCGCTGCATTTTCTTAAGAAGGTAACCTCCTCGAAGGTAAAGAAGAAAAAGCTATAAATCTCTTGTCAACTTCCACTTTTCAACTCTGCTCAGTCAGCATGGAAAAAAGCTGTGTGGGTTTTGTATTTTAATTCTTGTTTAAATAGGGGTGCCTAATATACCATGTTCTTAATTTTGTGTAGTGCTTGCAATACTCCTTCAATTTTCAAGAACTAATTTCTGAATGATGATATACTTACGTGTCTTTTTTTACCTAAACAGTTTCAAAGGCAAATGAGTCTTACTGTCAAAGTGTAAAAAATATTTCGCATGAAACCTAGAAGGTACTTTTATATAGCAGATCTTAGGAAATTCTTTTAGCTACCAAGAATAGCATTTTTGTACAAACACACGGAATGGAGATTTGGTAATGTATAGATAAGTATAATTTCTGTTAGCAGTCAAACGGTTGAAGAACATGTACGTACACTTCCTGCTTAAAAATATTCCTGAGAATCACTATGGACTTCATATTGGTGGAAAAATAGTGAATATTTGGACCAAAATTTACAACGTGTAGCAGTTTTTATAGCATCAGAACAGTGTTATTGTGTGAACAAGGCTTGGTACTTTCTCATTAAGCATTTTGAACTGACAAATTATGTAGATTTCTGGAATAGCAGTTATACTGTACTATGCCACAGCGTATATAATAAGCTTATAAAATCCTAGTGTTCCCTTTAGAGTCATTTTGTCAGGATCTGGCAGAATTCTAGAGATACAGGTTGCAGATCTGATTTTGGTTTGAGGAATTTGAAACCAAAAAATGCCTGCAGAAACTAATTTGCCTTTGTGATACCAGCTTGCCAGAATTCCAATGCTTGGGCAATTTTTTGACCTTTCCTTTTTAACATTTTGCATGCTGAGCTGCCACAAACAAATTTAACATTTTCTAGATTAGAGATACATGGATTTTTTTCACTGTGGTAACAAAGTCTGCATTTGTGCTTTGACATTTAAGGGAAATCTCTACGGTTGCCACAAAGCAGAGAAGAAACAACTTATGATTGCCCTCTATCCTTTACAGTTCTGTAGAAGTGTTGTTTCACTAAAGTTTTTGGGTCTCACAATGCATGTATATTTCTGATGCATGTTTATGAAAGAAAAACTAATTCGCACTCCCATCTGAGGAAAGATTTAAAAGATAATTGTGTTTCCAGTAATTGCTGTTCTTCAAAATCTTTCATTTGCATGCCATGACCAGAAGAAAACGAAGTACTCTCTTTTAGATTGGAAAAATGTGGGCAGCACAAGAAAAAAAAAAAAACAAAAGACCATGGTGTGTTTGAAAATGCTCTCTTTTTAACAGCTGTGAGAGAGAGGCAGGTAAACTCCACTGTGGCACAAGTACTTAAATAGGCTTTCATGTGCTGAAGCAAAGTTCATTACCTCCTGTGAGAGCAGTATTTCCACAGGCTGCATCCGTTATGGTTAAACTCGGTTGTTAATGCTCAGTAATGCTCACCCTTGTGGCATTTGTCTGTGTCTCTCACTATTTTGTAGCATTGTTTTTTGAAAGCAGTATCCAAACATTTCCAAAATATTAGAAATATTTTGGAACTGGGCAAAACCCTGCCAAAAAGAATAAGTCTGTCAGGAGTAGGGGCTGGAGGGGATGTGGCTTGCACTGGCCCTGGCATGGAGAAGAGCACATTAAACAAGGGACAGGAGCACGGGGCAGGGGGCCTAAATGGGGCAACTGGGAGGATGAGCATTCCTTTCATATAATCTGCTGTCTATAGCTTTGAAACCTGTTGTGGTTGATACAGTAGGGAGTACATTTGCGAGGGGAACCCTGGAGTAGTTGTTTGCTAAGTCCATACGTGCTATTCAGTGGGTTCTAGTTTGCGTTCCAGGAAAGCAGTATCGCCAGATCTGAGAAAGAGGAGACTGCACATTAACAAAGAAGCCAGCTGACTCCCTGCATCAAACGCTCCTGGCCAGCCCTTCACCGAGGTCAGCACTCTTAAGCTGGACACAGTTTTGCCTGATAATATGTGGTCTGCTACAATGCTATAGAAGTAGTTGTCAGGCTGTTCTGTTTTGTTCTGCCTTTAGGAAATTATGCCATAAAGCGTATCTGTCTTGAAGTTAAAAGAATTTCAGTAACTTAGGATTTCTGAGAAAATAGTCCTCATCATTAGTAATTAGATAAAAAAATTCATCGCATTAGCAGAGCTCCTATTTACTTTAAAATTACTGGATTCAGCAATTTGAATTTGTCAGAAAGTCTTAAAAACTGTGTACAGGAAAAAACAACGGTGAAGTAAAGGATGAGAACCTAAGAGGAGAGAAATTCAGTAGCTGTCCTTTTCTTAAGGGAAGTTATGAGAAATTTTTCTGAAGTTCAAACATCATTTTTATCTGTAATAGTAAAATTTGTTGTGGAATTTTTTTAAAGGAGAAAGCAATGAATCTCCTACACTTCAGTTACAAAGAAGTCTTGCCAACTGAGGTTATATTCCATCTAAAAAACTTGTAGTCTACTTGCGTGGTGGATAGCATGTGTAATATCCAAGGATCCACTTAAATTCAAGGCTGAAAGCTAAAGAGTGACTTTATATATGGAAGTACTGTAATTGCCCCTAGTGGGTTCCTCTTTCCCAGGAAGTTTGGGACAAGCTATCCTGCTTGTTCCTTTCTCTTCCCTACAGATCTTGAAATGCCTTCCAACCATTACTGTATTTATTTCCTTCTATCCCTGTTTTAAGCAATAAGTTTAACAGCACCACATTTTCTCATTGCTTGGTGGCACTTCATTGCACCTTTGCACAGGCAGAGAAGGAATAGCAGGTTGGAAATTGCAAATTGTAATGCCTGTATTGGAACAGCACTAAGGAGGTTTGTAAACAGAGGAACAGATAAACCTGACATGATTCAGGGCTGGTGATAGCAAAAGGAATTTCAAGCAAAAATTGAGAAAGATTTGAAAGACTGTCTTGATGACAAGGTGAATTTCAAAGGGATTGGTATCTTTTCTTAAAAACATACTTCATACTATGATGCATGTGTTCTGCTCCTAAAGTATGTCTAATATTATGTATCACTAATTATTTTTAATTATTATTTAAGGAATAGGGCGAATCCATGCTTTTGCCAGCAATCAACAAGGAAGTTTTTACCTAGGGTCCTGGTCACCTTGTGTTGTCTGTGCTGTTGCAACTAAGCTGCTGCCATGATCTGAGGTAGTTAATTCAGAGCTACGCTAGGATTATCTGCATGAGCTCTCAGCAAAACTGGATTGCAGGGAGGGGATGAACCTTCTTTATTTCTCAGGATATGTTACTATCTTGAGCTGTGAGCTCTATTTTATTGCACTTTATATATTTGATTGGGTGTAATAATTCAACAAATTTGAGTCTTAATGTAATGGCTGTCATAAAGTTTTTTAGTAAAGAATAAGATGGAAAATAAGGACTTCAAATGGGATGAAAGGAATGCCATTCCTAACTGAAATTTGCTGCACTTAAATAGCAGCTGTTTACTGAACCTTCTGCAGTGAGGTCTGGCCTGCCTGCTGGAAAGGCGAAGAGGCAGCTTGCCCATACTTCCAAAGATGGTAAATGATAGAAGCATGCAGAAAAACTTCCCTTTTTTACTGTGAAACTTTCCATTAAAATGTATCTATTTTAAAAGAGCAAACCCTCCTTGTTGCATCCTTTTATGGCAGATATGGCGATCCTGCTTCATTATAGCTCTGTCCTCCCTGATGTGGGAACACTCAGTGTAATGTATGCTTTCTCAGTGTTCATGTTTTATTAATAGTAACTTCCTGGCTGTTCATGAAGAGCTTGGAGAACGTAAAGCAATGGTAGAAGCTAACAAGGGTGAAGTAGTAAAGCTTTATTTCTGTAGCGTGTGTCTGCAAAGACTCATTCTGCCTATTGCAGCTCTCCAGGGACTGTAATTGTTTATTCTGGGCTGTGGACTGATGGCTTTTCTAAGCTTGATGCCCCAAAATTGCTGTGCTTATCCGGTGTGCAGAGGAATGGTGGGGATGAAAAGCATCCCCCTCTCAATGAGAGTTGAAAAGGTAGATATAGAAAAAGACATTTTGGGTCTGAAGTGTAATGTGGAAGAAGAGATAGAGCTGCATTTTGCACCTCCCTCCTTATCTCTTCCACACTGTGTGTGTCTGTATGTTGCAGATATTGCAGATCTCTTCCACACTGTGTGTCTATGATGTTTTGTGTAGCTGGAGTGGAGCTGAAAGTAAGAAGTTTTCTCTTTGTGCTCATTGTCCCTTGTAGTGTTACACATATTCCTTTGGCACAGACTTTTGGTCTGTGGGAGACTCAGCTGCAGTGCCCAACTCAGAATTGAAGAGATGTATTTCAGTTCCTGGAGCAGCATCATGAGACTGCCTCTGTGTTTGTCCCATGGGAACTAATGGTGCACTTTGCTTTATGTACCCCGGGGCTGGGAGAGAGGAGCTTGGCAAGAGAAGTAGCAGGCTGTTGTGCCTGGTTTATTTTATATTGCCACTGCATAGTACCTTCCAATTTTCTGCATGAGGTTAATTAAAATAAATCAACTGTAAGCAGTTTTAAATGCATGTAAGATTCCAGTAGGATTCTGTTTATCTTTTCTTTTTGGAATGTACCCTCTTGCATAAATGGATTTTATTGAAAACAAGTAAGATGAAGGAAATCAAACACCATGTCATAGTAGCACAACAGGCCGCTCATGCTTTGAACATGGATTTCGCTGTACCTAGATATAATGTGTAAGCCCATGTATCTGTGACCTGCCTCATTTTTTCCCAAATACATGATCTATAAACATTCAATTTCTTTGAGTAAAAGTAATAACAGAGGTCAACTTGTTCAGCATGGATGCATCACAGTTGTTTCCAATGACAATTCAAATATTTTTCTGCTAAAGGCAGTATTACAAAAAAATTGATAGAAAATGACCCTCCCAATAAATTTTTCCCTATGTACAAATACAAAGCTGTGGCAATGAATAAAAGCAGAAAAATCTCCCAATCAGTCAATGTGAGAAGAACACAGAAGGTTCCCTTGGTTATTGTGCAGACATGAAAGGAATGAGGGCTTTTTCCATCAACTATGGTACGAATCCTGGACAAATTAAAGTGTTGTCAGGGAGTCAACTGTGCTCTGGTGAAGGACAGTCTGAGAGTATCATCCCAGTCTTGGAATGTCTGGTCCGGTCCTTATTCTGACCCCAGGGGAAGTAGTTGGGCCTGCAGAAAACAATTCCCATGAGAAAACCCAGATGCGCAGACTTATGATGTAAATTGATTCCCATATTGTCCCAAGGGCCTAGCCAAAAACCCTTTAAGTTTTGTACACATGAGAAGAAACTTGGAGTCAATCACTTCTGTTATGTTTGTTAGTGAATGAGAACGTAGACTGTTAAGCATCCTTGAAGGATAACTCTATTTCTAGAGTGCTTTCCTCTATGTAGCATTAGACCTCTGTACGTCACAAGTACTCTCTATTCCATTCCTTACATTATGTTTTTCTTGTAGGGAACATTTAAGGGTGAGGGTCATTAATTTTCTTTAGTTAGTGCCACAGCTCCCCTGTTATTTATATTGGATCTTCATTTGTGCCTGCATACTACTGTGTTTATGCAGCTGTCCTAGAGCTTCTTTCTGAGACCACTTCAGAAATGATTTTAAACCTGCTTCTCCATCTACGCTCCCTTTTGTATAAGCTCGTATGTTCCCCGCGTTCAAAAGTACTTCCCGCCACGCATTTTAACTTTTACATTGTTTTGATTTAGAGGTAAAATACGTGCAAAATGGATTAATTTTTATTTTAAAACATCTTAATTGCACAGCTTAATTAAACTTATACTGGCTTATTAAATATAACTCCTTTACAAATGTGTTTACATTTTATCAGGCATACACAGTGCAAATAAGCCAGTTAACTTTTCCTTTGATTTACACTCTGCATAGTGCAGGTGACAGGAAAATGCTTTAATACATAGGCTGGAAATATAAGAATCTTAATAATATGATTTTCACTGTGCTGCTTTTCAATATACTGGTTACAGGCCTACTCTTATTTTGGCTTTGATTTTTATAATCAAAGTGTTCTAGTAAGGGGAAGAAAGAAATGTGTTTAGAACAGTATCAATAGGTAATCTGCTTAGCATGACTTGAATTTGCTTCCAATGCCACTGTCACCTATGGATCTCCCTTGAGATATCTGTGACTTTATTGATGAATATGTGGCTTTATATCAGAAAACCATTTCCTGGGTTTATGTCCACCTCCTGTTGCTTTAGAAAATGTGCTTGAAGACAAGAGAAGCAAAGCATGCAGGCAAGATGAATTGCCTTATAATTTTATCATATCTTGGATATTTGCTATTGGTTTTTTTTTCTCCGGACAAGGAATACATAAAAACAATTTATTAGTAAAAACAAACTTTTGTGCTGCCAGAAGAAAGTTTATAAATGTAAACTTTACTGACTCATAGTGGAAAACAAACAAAAAGTCAACATTATTTTTCTTCTTTTTTGTTGTCTTTTGGAAAAATTTGAGTGTTGGCTCTGCAATATTAGAATTCTAGTCAAACTTTTTTGAAAGAATTCACAGGGCACATGCATCTAATTAGGATATCACTCCAATGAATGAAGGAGTTGACTGCTCCTCAGCTTTGTAGGTAATGCTGCCAGTAACTCTGAATGTGGGGGGGGGGGAAAACCCCAACCTTTTCCCTGCAAAGGTATTGTCACCTTCTAGGAGATTTTATATTTACTTTACATAGAACAGGAGGTATTTCTAATCTGTTTGTAAAAATGCTTTTTGCCTGACACCTGAAAGGCTGTTGTCCAAGTGTTTAAGTACTATATTTTAAAAAAGAGCAGGGAGTGCTTGGATTACTCTTGAAGTTGTTGTCATACGCATTTCCTCATGGAAATAAAGTGACCCTTTCAAGTTTGGCACATACTGTCCTTGCTAAGGTATGGAAAACTGTTGGATTTCAATAGCTTTCCTCTGAAAATACTCTGACGTGCTGTGTTTTTTAACAATACAGTTTACTCAGAAGAAGCTGACTTTTGGAATTCTCAAAAACAGCTTCAGTGTTCATTTCAGTGCGAGGTTTCCCAAATAACGAGAACAAACCCATTAATGTAATGAGAAAACGCTCTTGTTAAGCTGTTTTGGGAGCTCCTTTTTGGAGGGTGTGAGTCCAGGGTCCGTCAGGTTCACCCTGGCAGCTCTGACTGAGGAGTTGGTTCCCTTCAGCAGTCAGCTGGTGGCGGCAGCAGAGTTTAAGGGGTGGTTGTATGTGCAAAAACACAATAGCCAGAGGCCTTAAAGTCTTTGGGAGAGGGTAGCTGTTTTACAGTTTCCACTGCTACCTTCCCTTCTGTTTATTATTCTCTTTCTTTCTTTTTCTCCTCCTGCAGAATTCACCCCAGCCTTACCAGAGGGAGAGGCATTTTGGCTCTGCCTATACTATTAAGCCTACAACCTCCACAGACTGGAATTTTTGCTGTTTCATTGTCATCAGCGAATAATCGTGGTATCTCTTTGCTTTATCAAACTGGAAAATGGAAACGAAGAGAAATACAACAAAGTTGTTGCTGTGGCTGTTGATGTTCTTCTCTGATACTGTGCCACTCAGCTATGAGAAATCAATGAGAGAGCGAGCTATCGAGCTGATGCAAGATGCACGTTTAATCGATGGGTATATAAAATATGTTCATCTAAACCCTCTTTGTGAATCTTGACAAGTGAGGAGGAAATGCTAAAGTGTGTTTAGATCAGTAGAGACGTAGGCTGTTACTAGCACATAGCAGTTAGTTACTGTTGCAGTGATTTCTCCGAAAGGAATTTTGGTTTAGAGGTACTTACTATAGAATCACGTTATTCTAAATGCATTTGTCATTTTCTGGTCAGGTTTCGCCACTTAATTATTGTTTCCCTTTACATAATATCCTTGTCTCCTTCCTGTAATTTAATGGCATCTTTCATTAGCAATGACTTCTCTGCAGAGTTAGAAAGCAGGCATCATTCCTTGAAAGGTATACCCTTACAACTTGAAGGAATGATGTCTGTGGAGTGTATTTTAACCTGGGAACACAAACACTGATTTTTCTAGCACAGGCAGCACTGATTATTCTACTACAAGTACTTGCTTCTAAGGAGCATGGTAGCTGATTTCAGTTCTTCCATTCCTTCAGAAACGATAGGGAGAAAAATAGATACAGAAACACAACAGCTATAAAAATGGGAGAAGCGAAAAAAGTTTTTTGCTGTCCTAATTAAGAAATAAAGCTTGTTTGCAAAAGAAGGGAGACTTTAAGCATATGTTACTGCAAGGATTATTGGCACTTAATGGTCTAAGGGACTATGAACAGTGGAAGAAATTACGTTTGGGTTTGAAGGGAAACAACTTATTTCTGTCACAAGCCCTATTTGTTTTCAATTCTAGCCACAATGACTTTGTACTGCGGCTGAGAATATTTTACCAAAATAGACTCCGTAGAGTCAACTTAAGAGAACTCAACAAGACCCACACAAACCTTGCAAAACTTCAGGCTGGTTATGTGGGAGCTCAGGTATGTACTGCCATAGTTGTGAGTCTAAGAACACATTTTTACATTTGCCTCCTTCCCAATCACAAAAGTACTCCTGGCCTTGGTTTTGGCTCTTTCTTGAAAAATAAAAAACAATGAAACTGAAAAGCCACAGACACTTTTCCATAACATTTGTGTTTCAAAAGTTTGTGTTTTATAATCCAGGTACCCTTAACCAAAACAGCAGCATTTGTTTTGTGATAAATAAATTAAAGTAATCTTACATCCGCTTTCCTGCGTGTACTGTGGAGTAGCTGAGTGTGTCAGGAGGCTTTACTCATGTCTGCAGTAGATGCTCTTGCCTTGCATTGTAACTCTTCCTTTGGGGGGAAAAATTATAGTGGGAACTCCCTTTGTAAACTGTAGGAAATTATTTTGGTCTGTGCTCATGAGCTTCACTGTTAGCAAATGAAAGTTTCCAAGTTGAAACACAAGTTATCTAGTTTACTTGTCAATGTCTCTTACAGTTTTGGTCAGTGTATGTTCTTTGCAGCGCTCAGAACAAGGATGCTGTGCGTCTGACCTTAGAGCAAATTGATATTGTCAAGAGGATGTGTAACAGCTATGAAGAGCTTGAACTTGTGACAACTTCCCAAGGTGATGCTTTTTCTTGTAACAGAAATTTTTTTAAATGGGATTGCAGGAGGTATGTGCAAAAGACAGAGAGCTGCAAACAGGCAAGTTATCCTGGTTTAAAGAGTAACTTTAACTTCAGCTTTTCCACTGAACCACAATAACTGACTGTGCACAGTCCTGGCCTACTGCAGTCATGAGAAAATCTGCCATATAAACATGCACTAGTATAAGCTCCAGTTCTATGAAAATGTCAGTATTATTGTTTGCAATTTACAATAACAATTGTTGCTCAGAAGTGCTGGCTTCTTACCTGTCATGAAATTACTTTGGAATTATCTTCCTTTGTTGTTTCCAGGTATCTCTGACAGTAGAAGGATCGCATGTTTGATTGGAATAGAAGGTGGTCACTCCATTGACAGCAGTTTGGCAACGCTGAGGATGTATTATGACCTGGGTGTTCGTTACATGACTTTAACGCATTCCTGCAATACACCTTGGTAACTGATGTGCATGTTTTTGTGTGACATCTAATGCAAAGTGGTGGCAGCTCCAAAGTGGGGAAGATACGGATTCAGACACAGAGTTCACCTGTGAAAGACTCTGAACCAAGTCAAGGATGATAGGTTTTTGGGGTAAATTACTTGCCATGTGTCAAGTGGGAGACTGAAGGATCTGTTATGTAGTGCTTGTTATGCTGACAGTTTGGGAACTTTTAAACCTTGTTAACAACACGAAGATGGTAAAACTGCTATCCCCTTTGCTTTATTAGGAAAGTTACATAGGGCAAAACAGGCCAAAAAAAAAGTACTAAAAATGCATATGATGTAGATAAAAGAGGGTAAATGCTATGTAAGAACTCAGCAGCCAGCAGCCTTCAACACTGTCCTGTCTGGCCAGCTCAAAAGTGCAGGTCCCATAAGCAGCTACAGAGATGGGTACTTAGTTCCTGTATCAGAATATTAGCGCCTACTTTTTGCTGGATTGACAAAATTCCTTCTTGTACTGACTCAGGTAAAGGGGAATTGTGTGCAGAGAGGGCTGAAAAGCAGGCTTTCTGGCTGACAGGTAACTGACATTTCAGTGTATCTTTGTTCTCTGATGAAGGTTTGTTTAATCAGAAAATTTCTGACAAGCATCTCTTTGCTTGTCTTGCGTTGCTTTGCAAACATACAGCAGTCCTGAACCTGAAGGCATAACATCCAGAAAACAGTTATGAACATAAAAAGCACTGTGTGAACAAGATACGTATTATGTAGCTCATTATCCCTACATTTGGCTATGTGACATGGTAATGATTTTTATTGTGTGTAGCATAAGAGGTTTCAGTTTGCTGATATTGTAGTCTCCAGAATAATATGATGTTTCTCCTCTCTCACTCCCCTTTTTAAGGTCTGAATCCTCATCTAAAGGAATACACAACTTCTATCCTAGTGTTACTGGTCTGACTGCATTTGGCCAAGTAAGGATCTCTTTCGAATGCTAATCTAAGCAATCTCTCATGCAACTAACAACTTCTGGCCTTATCTTTTCAAAAGCAAATTGTCATTAAAAATTAATTACTGAACTAATAAGTTCTTGATAGTTAGGAGGTGATCAAGGTTCAGTCAAACCAAATTCCCTGTGATGTTCCTTAGGGTAAAAGAAGCACTAGATTTAATTATAACAATTGTTTTAATGCAGATCAGATGCATGAATTAATATGCGGAATTAGTGGGATGTGAATAACAGTTCAAATGACTTATTTTAGATTAACTAAGTTTTCTAAGTTTTGAGCATGTGGTGGTGTGCTAGTTAATTGTGAGTGAATAAATTACTATTAAATTAATAGGTAAATAGAAACCCATAAAGGCATAGCATGTTTAAGACTAGCTGATGGCTGAAGAATTTATTTATCTGTTTACATATATCAGCAAAACGGTTTCCTTTAAGGAAACTTAATACCGACACTGTTGTCTGTAAATCTGTTTTAGGAAGTGGTAAAGGAGATGAATCGCCTGGGTATGCTGATAGATTTATCTCATACTTCATATTCCACAGCAAAAGCTGCACTGAATATCTCAAAAGCACCAGTAATTTTCAGCCATTCCTCGGCATCTTCTATTTGTAATCACTCAAGAAATGTTCCTGATGATATCCTCCAGCAACTGGTGAGTGATATGGTTTTTGGTTTTGGGGTTTTGCTTGTTTATTTTTCTTAGTTTTGTTTTTGGGGTTTTTTGTTTGTTTTTTGTTTTAATGGCAATGTTTGGCTAGTCTGAGGCAAACTTGCACATTCAAGTCATGGTGTTTACTTTTCACTTTCTCTTCTATGAATTGGATTTATAAGCAGATCCCTGAGCAGCAAGTTACACTTTCTGAGACATTTTCTTTGGCTACAAAAATGAAGTGTTTGCAAATACTTTGCAATTCTGGTTGAGTTTATTTAATGTAGTCACTGGACTTCTGCTGTTTCAGGCTACATGAGACTATAATTAACCCAGGGTAAAGGACAGAGGGGCAAAGCCTTGTGTTGCCGTCTAAGCTTTGACTTATGGAGTGTTGTTATGCTCATTGATGGATGGATGTAGAAGGACTTATATGAGATGCCCATGAGGTTTGGGCACACGAATGTCCACTCATCACCTGTCTCTTCATATCTTTCAGAAAAAGAACAAGGGAATTATCATGGTGACTTTCAATGCAGATGTACTGGCCTGTGGCAGAAAAGTTGTTAATGTTTCCAACCTTGCAGGTTTGAAGTTAATATACTGTAGTTTTTGTGGGTGGCTTCTATGAATATCCTGGTATCTGTGTCATTTTTGAGATCATGTAAATTATACTGCTTGTTTATTCCCTTCCACACCTTACCCCAGCTCTACGTATTTTTGGAGCTAATATTAATTAAACAATAACAAGAGGTACAAGGTGTGTAGCTGGAGGACATGATGCTCCCAAATGGAGCCAGGAACCATTAATCCCAAAGTAGTTCTTACTTTCTGGAAAACATCTTAAACCTTTGTAATTAAGAGTGGAAAACATAGCTATGTATGTTTTGGGTATGGGTATGTAATGGGTAATGAAAAGTTTGTTGGTATATGTGGGCTACTTGTTGGGAATTAATGTGCTGTGATGATCATGTCTTTTTCCTTATTTGCATCTCATCAGTGTAGCTGTTATTTTGAAGATTGCTGCCTGATGTGCTTAATAACAGATAACATCTAGTTAAGCATCAGTAAATATCCAGAATATGTCAACTGCATTATTAAATTTTAAACTGTATTATCAGGATGTATTTTGACTTTTTTTTAAAAGGATTTGATTAAGAAGCTGTGATTAAGGAGAACAGTTACCTAGTGCCAATATGTTTGAACTGTATTATTTCTTCTTGCAGGGTGCTTAGATATTGTTTTCTTTGATATTTTCTTTCAGATCATTTTGACCACATAAAGAAAATTGCAGGTTCAGAATCAATAGGAATTGGTGGTGACTACGATGGAGTGGAACAGTGAGTAAAATTGTACATGCATTGACATCTGCTCCTTAAGTTATGGAGGTTTTGATTCCTTTTGGGGAAAAAAGAAGGCAGACTAAAAGAATTGTAGCAAGTTGTCTTGTGGTGAGTACTAAAACAAGTTTCATGAAAGCAAGGCACAATGATTCCTTTTTAGAACTGCGTGAAGCAGTCCTACAAATGTGGAAACAGATCCTAATGCCCTGTAAACTCTGCAATTGTGTGTTCTAGGCAGTGGTTTGCGCATACAGAAACAGTGATAGAGGGTGCTTTCCTCCAGAAGCCAAAGATGAATGACAGAAAAGCTGCCTCAGCCTTTAGATGGTAAATGGGTTAGCCCAGGAAGATGCTGCAAAACTCTTTCCTCCACTATTACTTTTTAGTGGGGAAAGTCCAAAGTGTTTCAGGGCTGTGAAACCACTCCTGCTTTTGGCGCTTGGGAAGTGTTTGAGGCAAGCAGAGCATGGCGAACAGCCTACAACATAATCTCTCTTGCTCAATCCTGGGCTAGTGTTGTTACAGCACAGGAAATAAATGCAGATTGGGTGGCATTTGCTGGCTTAACCCTAAACTGTTTTTTGCTTTTTATCTTTCTGTTAAATCTTCATCTCTTCCTCTTTTTTTTTTTTCTGGGGTCAGACACACTTGGGTATGAAAGTCACAGTCAGACTCACATCTGTAAAGTAGGACCACAAAAAGAGTGTGTCAGCTCCCATGAGAGTTAGCTAATCATAGCTCTGAAACTATAATCTCCAAAATAAAAACACAGTTTGCAACAAAAGGACATATTTTATTGCATGCATTTTCGCAAAGACCATCAGTTTAAATTGGTGGTGGAGTTGTTAAGGTCCTAAGTCCTGGTAGAAAGTAATGGCACAGATTTCTTGAGATATGCCTATCACCACACCTCCACAGAAAAGAAAAATAACAGCTATTCAGCTTTCTTTTCACTGCCTAAACTGCTGAATTCAAAACAATATTATTATTCAAATTGTATTTCCTTTGGAAAAACAACTTTGTAAACAACAGATTACACAAAATTGCCTGCAACTCCTTAGCTCATCATGTGTTTGCAGGTTTGCTTTTGTTCTCAGTTAGACAACCAAGTCCATCTGTGATGCAGCTGTTTCCTCTTACTCTAAAGGCCAGGTATAAAGAGTGGATTAATGCATATATGGGCTTGTTGTTTTGTTTTGTTTTGTTTTGTTTTAATATCCTCCATGCTGTTGTTCTGCCTATACACAAGTGCATCTTCATTCTAGAATACACAGTTTTGTTCTGCTAATGGGATCCTCTGTGGAGAAAAAGCCTTTCATTGTGTCCCAGTCCTGCTTCTGTTTGTCAGTTGAATTCTTAATTTTTTTTTTTAACTTCTCAGAGGAAGAATTGGGTCCAAAGTGAGCTCATTCCAAAAGTGAATATGTGCAAAAGATTAAGTAAAAATTATTTTCCTACATTTTTTCAGTGATGTGTGTTGAATGTTCTTGTGTAACTCTTGCCAACAGTTTCCCTGAGGGACTGGAAGACGTTTCTAAATACCCTTCTTTGATTGAGGAACTTCTTAGAAGAGGATGGAATGAAACTGAACTGAAAGGGGTCTTAAGGGAGAACTTTCTCCGTGTCTTCAGGGAAGTGGAAAATGTAAGATTAAAAACTAAACTGAATCTTGATTCTTACTAAGAGGGAGAGAGGAACTGTTGGTGCCTTGCTGCCTTTTTTTTTTTTTCTTTCTTTCTCAATGAGACCTATGAGGGAATGTAAGCACTTAATGCAGTAATTCCAAATGCTGGGAGAGAAACCAAGATGGCAAGAGAGTGTTAGCAGAATAAAGGAAAGTGAGAGAGAGTGGACAGAGCTCTTTGGAACTTTTTCTCTCTGTGGTAATCTGATAAGTACACATCACTGACTTCTAAATAGAATCGCTTCGTGGTTTGGAGAAACTGCGGACGTACCAGCGTCACAGTCTGGCTGTGTTCACTGATGCAGTAAGGAATGCTGACTCCTGAAAATCAATTTAATTCTTGTCATGGGATTGGGCAGCTATCCAAAGGGCTCCTGCCATGACCAGATCACTAACAAGCCATAAACATAACCAGATCACAACGAGCTTTAAGTGTAAATGGTAGAAGCTAATCCAGAAGGATGAGGGAGGAGAGGAGGGAAGGAGAGAGTGAGGACCCCCTAAATGGTAACTTTTTCAAAAGGCTCTGTTGAAACTTGCAAACTCCTTGCCTCCTACTGTTTTTATTTACAGGGGTAAGTAAGTAGACATTATACACAAAGCCTCACAGACAACATATATTTCACAGTGATTTTTTTCCAGTTGCCTTTTTGGGGTATGTTAGATGAACAGAAATCAGGGACTTTTGTACTGTTCCAGTTAGTCTGCCAAAATATCTACCTAATGCAGAGTTGCACATGTGGCAGACTGACGTTATGAAGAGGTTGAAATTCATCACACCTAACTGATCTGTGACATTTAGTAATTTTTTTCCTTCTAAATTAGAAACCTATGAAGCTCTGTCTTGAGACTGTGAGCTGACTTCAGGGAGGAAAGCTCATCAGTTTGCTTAAGGTTTTCCAGCTAATGCATCCATATGTGGAGGGAGCCAAGACAAAGAACAGCCAGACCTATGACTCTTGCCTGTAATGTATCTGTACTGAATTCTGGGAAGTGTTTCATAGTAATGCAAACATCAGGATAATGGTGTTGATTTTCTCACATTCAGATATGTTTTTGCAGTACAGTTTGAGTTGGTTCACTTGAAATAGCATTGAATTTGCTAGCTGCATAAAGCTTTTTGATGTTGTGCCAGTCTGGCTTTCAGGGGCAACCTTTTGAATTTTTCTAGGTGCGGAACATTAGTGGACTAATGGATGTAGATGAAAGTGAAATTCCGCAAGAAGAAGTACAAAATTCCTGTCGCCTAGACCTACGTAATCATCGACTTCAGGCAGCCAGGTCCTTTGGATTTCCTTCTGTGGCACAACCTTTAGGTCTGACACTTGTAATTGTATCATATTTCATACTGTATTATGAATCATAAGACCTATGGAGTCTAGAGAGAGATATATGGAGTGATCTGCAATGCAACTAGTTATCTGTTTTGAGTTTTGTTAATGTAAAGCTATGCTAAATTTTTTAATATAATTTCTATAAATTCACCCGCATACTTGAAAGTTAATGTAGATTTTAAATGTTGTAGCAAAAGCATTTAGAATTTGACGTGATAAATTCTGTGTCATCTTGGCTAAACCAGGACCAACATTGTTAATGAAAAGTATTCACATCTAATGAATAAATTCACTGATACATGACACATGGTTTTGGTACCCATATTGTGGCACTTGGTATATATACTGGAGTCCAGAATCGGCAGTTCCACACAGGAACTAGAGAATATGATTAAGACAGCTGTGCTGAGATGTTTTCAGATACTACTTTTTGTTAAATGATTCAACTTTCACCATCAGTTGATGGCTTAGAGAAGACTACCCCCCTGGTATATGTAGAAGAGTGTTTTTTTTGTTTTGTTTTGGTTTTTTTAAGCAACAAGATGGATGACATGGCTATTTCAATTAGGATTTCATGCCTACCGCTAGCTTTAAGGATCCATCCTGAAGTACTAAAGTCTTATTTTTGAACCCTGACCAGGACAGTGGGCAACTGGAGAGTTACTGAAGGGTGGAGGTCTTGCATTCAGGTACAGGCGACCAGGCAATGTTGTAGATGCTTTTTTATAATTTGGGGACTGCTGTTTGCTGCATGTTCATGAAGCTGGGAGCAAGAATAAGTCAGGACAAAGCAGGAATTTTGGCTATTCAGAGGGTGAGATCTTGTTCTGATATTTTTATTGCTGTCTGAACACTATGAAATGAGTATTTAAATTAAAATTTTGTTAGAATGTTCCACAGCTTTGTGGAAATCTTTTTCACATTTAAACAATGCTGTCTTATCAATAACAAGTTTTTTTATTTTATTTTTATTCTAGCTGGCTAAAATCAGACCATTGTCAAATGATTCATAGGTATGAGATTAGAAAGAAATCTTTTTATTATAAATCTTCTGCTGTTTCAGCCTTTGGAACACGTTTTCAAATACACAAGGTATGTGAGGTTAGAATTACTGTTATACAGAAGAGCATATATTGCAATAGGCCTATTCTTGGTAGGCTACTATGTCTCAAACCTGGAATTTTAATCAAATATCTGAGATTCATGACAAAATTGTAAGATGGCAGCACTGTATCTTTGTAGGGTCATTTCCCAGTGCTTGCTGCTAAATGCCTTATCATGATACTTACTGTTAATTGTGATTTTTATCTCATGATACGTGCTTTTATTTACTGATATGACTTTAACAAAATTTAGCCTTAGTATAGAATAAAAGAAAAGTCCTGTCTGAGGACAGCATTTGTAAACACACAAAGTCTTTAACAGCTGAAAGACAAGGCTAAGCATGAACAGAATGGAAACAGCAAGTCAGTTGTTTTCTAGAGTCACTTGAGACTGTTCCTGACATCCATTTCTGCATTCCATGTACAAATAGGGTTTCTGGAAGAAGGCTGTTCTTTTATTGCTTCAAAATGAAGCTTCATTAATTCTCCTGACAAGGTGGTCTCATTGATAAGTATATTCTGAATATACTACTGCCACTTACTGAATTCTTTACAAGTCATGTTGAATAATCTAGTTACATACAAACCAAGTTTTTAAGAACAGTTTCTCAATAAATACTGATCCTGGTTATGCATCTACAATGGGGAATTACTGCACTGACTCAAAAGTCTTGCCTTCCCGGTACTGCTTGGCTGGCATCAGAACTTGTTTTACTGGTAAAATCATGAATAGGGCAAATATTTACTTCCCATCGGTACTTCTGCTAATAGCTTCATAAGCCATTGGAAAACTGCCATCCATGGTCTCTTTTCACAGAATTAGTATTGTGAGAGTAATTTCATTACATATTTGAAATGTAAGATGCTTCCTTATTCCTTCCAGCCTTTTTCTTTCTACTGTGTTGTCACTTTCCTGCCTGCTAATTTCTACTTTTTTTTCCGTGCTTCAGCATGGATTAAAAATATATTCCTTTCCTTAAAGACATGGATAATACTTTTATGTGACTGATTCCACCATACTATAGATATTTGTAGTTTATTTCCTTGTTTTATCTATAGTGTATTGCACTTATTTGTTTGACTGCTTTGTGCAGTAAATAATTTGTAACCTTGTGGCAAAACATATACATGAAATTTAAATAAAATATTGTTTAAAATTGTGTATAGATACTGGTGTAATCTTACAAAACAATGTAAATGTTCAGAACTCCAGGAAACCCTGAAAGAACCGTGCAACTCTGCTGCAGAAGGAAGGCCACGGTATCACGAGGCTTTAGGTCCGCTCTTCACAGGGAAGGTAGCCTCCCTCCATGGCAGGCAGGAGAAAGTCAGGTAGGTTTAACCCTAGAGCATCCTGAATGTAGGCAGTCAGCCTCATCGTCACTCAGATACCACTTAACCTGTAGAGAAGTCCGAGCAAGTGCCTATGGAAAGGGAACATGGATGACTCAGTCATTGCAGCGAGTCCACGATGACAGTGTTACCTGCAGCAAATCACTTGGTCAAGCAAGTCAAGTCATAGAGAAAGAAGGTTTATGGGGAACTAGACAGCTTGCCTGCACCAAGGTTAGGATAACCTCTACTTCACAGCATTTCTCACAGATGGGTGATGATCTAGAAGTCCCTTTTTCCATTACTAGTTACAATGTTAATTCAGAACACTTCAAATAAGCTGCTTGTGTGAAACCAACATCAGAGTGCAAAATCATCACGGAAGAAACGGAATCTTGTGCATCGTGCAATGATTATGCACATGGTATCTAGCTTATCTAATAGATGCAGTTAGTTTATTTTTCTTAAACGATCAAAATCACACAGCTTGAAACATGGTGGAAAGGCATCTCATTAGAATTCCATTTCAAAAGTAAAATAATGTAAGATATGGCTGTGACTGCTGTCAGAAAAACCATAGTGACCTTTCAGTCTGAGTGCTAGTGTCTCCAGTCCTACTGACAGCAGCTTGTAGTAGTAGTCACAACACTGTATTTCCAACAGCTCAAGCATAAAATGATTGCACTCTGATTTCTGCCTCCCAATGCAGAGGATGATTCATCTCGAAATGGAATGCCTTTGCCCTGCACCAATTAATAAGAGCAATTAGAAATGCATGCTAGCTCAACTGACAGATTCTATTATGGCTAGTGGTATCAGTGAAGTATCAGATATAATTGAGATACCAACTTTGTAATGAGCTTTGTTGGCTGCCAAATGGAAGAATGCAAGTCATTATTTACCTCTTTTAAATAATGAGTTGTGCTAACATGGATTATGAAAACAGTTATTACTATTTCTGTAAATCTCAAAATCGATGTACTCTAGTACAATCAAAGTACTTTAAGCTGATTTTCTAAATAACACCCAAACTTCAAGGCATCTTTAACAATCCAAGGCTCATGCTTTCACATGTGTGATATGAACAGCCAAAAACTACAGGCATAATATTGATGCAGACTATTGATTTGATTCTAAAAGGTTGACGCCAGTGCCCTTCCACCAGTACTATCCTTTTCCAGACTAATGGGCTGTAGCATCCACAGAAATAAACAACTATTCTCACTTGTCTCATCTGGGTAAATGGTGATGCTAGAAACCAAGCCTAAAAAGCCTATTGCTGGTCTAACATATACAGCTGATCTGTTATGTAAAATCTGAGTAGTTCAGTTCATTATCTAACTTCTACTCAGTAGGTGACTTGTTTGGGCCATGGAAGGACTTTTGCATTTTTTACATTGGATACGGACTACTGAACTGTGCCGGTGCTTAACATCTGCATTCCTTCTTGCACATCATTGAGCTGCTCAAGCAATATGCCAGCATATTTCTATTTTGCAAGGTCAGTAAACATCATATATTAAATCTAACCACCTATATAAACATAAGTTTATTAACTTCTGTTTGATCTTAAACATAAGGCTCAGTGGGCATCTCCACCACAGAATCAACTTTGAAAAGCCGGGTATCGTTGCATTTCCATCACCTTCTGGAGTAAGGTGCAGTGCCATACCAGTTTATGCCAGTGTCAGCTTTGGCTGATGAAGTCCTACCCTGTTTCTTAGCTGCATGTTGTCTCTCCTGTCCCTCGTGACAGCACTGGTGTTTGTGTAACCATATGGTAAGCTGGTTCAGGGAGCTGATCTAGCTGAAAACTAACTGTTTTCCTCCCTCAAGTAGTGGGTTTCCTGCTGATCATGTCAGTGATTGGGTTAACTGTGTTCAGTGTTAGTGGCGGGGAGGAGCAGAAAAGCAGAGTGAGACTGCAGCAACTTGGATTTCTTCCATTTGCTATTGAAAGCAGCAACTCCTCTGTTCACTCTTCTCTGGATTTATACATATGGAAATGATCAAATTGCTTCAAATTCTGAAAATGTAACATGTCTAAACTACAAAAAAAAAAACCCTAGAAGATTCTTCCCACTTGCTCTTAAGATTTGTTAGATTTAACTCACAGACCCAGAGCAGTATGTTAGTGGGTCTGCTGAACTGTTTTCAGGACAGATTGCGATGCTGGATAACCCTTCTCGGAGTGTTTTGGAAGGCTTGCGTCAGTGTTTCAAGAACTATTTTTTTTTTCAATCTGGTCTTGATTTTTGTTTTGATATCTTACCTACATAGAACAACTTGAGATGGTGGTGGGTGCTCCTATAATTTTCCTTTTTTTATCTTTTGAAATCAGAGAAATAGAAAAGCTTTTACTAACCTTCATATTTATTTATAAGTTTGTTATGTAATTTCTACAAAATTTGTGGAAATGGGAAGCATTTTTGCCCCATTTCTGTATTTCACAGATGTCCAGTATCTTTGGTGGTAGAGCCTAGAACCTCTCAGTCACTTGGTCCAGTATTACCAGATGAACTGTTCGTAGCCTTTTTCACTTCCTGGTACTCAAATTGCAAAGGTGGCAATTCTTTCCCCAATGTCTATACTGTTTGAGAAATTATTACAACCTATGAAGGTTTTTTTCTTGCAAAGCAAAAGCAACAATCCACACCTCCTCCCTAAATCTCTGACTTCAGAGAGATATTAGACTTGGTTCAGCTGCTTCTGTCATGAGTCAATAAATCGTTTTTTAAAAAAAAAAGTAAACAAAGTTCAGCATTTAGCTTACATCACAGAAATGCTGCTGTTTCTAATCAAGGCTCTAGCCTTAATGATCAGAACTCAAATGAAAGGGCACTTAATTTTTCTCTGCTTCTGTTGCTTCTCCCCAAATTGTTTTGTAAACGTCACTAGGATGATTCTTTCCCCTATATAATGGGTAAGTTTTTTTCTCTGAAGCCCTTTCTCAGTACCTGATCTCACTGTTTTCATGAAGCATTTCTTTTTCCAGTTCTGCAATGAAAGAAAAGCATAGAGCCAGGAGGCAAGAATTCAAATTCCCCTGTGGGTTGTTGCTGAGAAATAAAATAAAGATTAAAATAGCTAAGATTAAAACTGAAGCGAATACTGGTTTTGTCAGACAAATCAAAAGAAGGTCCCTTTAGTCTGGAATACAAACATTTGGAAAAAACTTTAATACACCTTTGAATAGTCCGTTTGGATTAACTCTCCTGAGTATCCTCCTGTAGCTAAACTCAACATCTAAAGAATCTTGTCTAGGCCTGTGCTTAGTTTATTCTCTGAGCCCTTTATTAAAAATTAAATAGACAATGTGTCGAGGTTTAACCTGGCAGGCAGCCAAATACCACGCAGCCGCTCACTCACTCCCCCCACCCCCAGCGGGACGGGGAGAGAATCGGAAGGGTAAGAGTGAGAAAAAACTCGTGGGTTGAGATAAAGACAGTTTAATAGAACAGGGGAAAAAAAGGAAAATAATAATGATAATGATAAAATATACAAAATTAGTGATGCACAATGCAATTGCTCACCACCCGCGCTGACCGATAACCAAGTAGCGATCGGTACTTCCTGGATCACGCCTACCCTTCATATACTGAGCATGACGTCACATGGTATGGAATACCCCATTAGCCAGCTGGGCTGGCTGTCCTGATTATGTTCCCTCCCATCTTGTGTACCTAGCTCAGTCAGTAGGCACGGGAGCTGTCCTTGGACTAGGAGGGCACTTAGCAACAACTGAAAACATCAGTGTGTTATCAACATTCTCCTCGTACTAAATCCAAAACACAGCACTAGGAAGAAATTTAACCCTATCCCAGCCGAAACCAGGACACAATGACAAATCTATCCATGCTAAAAATGTAACTAAACTGAAAATTGACCCCTTAAAAAAAGGAAAAAAGAAAAAGCCACAACAAACCACTGAGTAGTATTTTTCCAGCATCTTAATCCTACCCTGAGAATTACTGCAAGGTTCAACAAATTTAGTGGAGAAAACTTTGATCCAGTTTGATCTTACCTGAATTGACAGCATCTGATTGAGGGGGGAAAAAAATCTCAAAGACTTAGTACTTTTTCAGTCTCTAAAGATGAGATTAAGGTATCTTTGTAGAAATGGCTATTCCATGTATCAAATACAGTTATGAGTAATTTTACAAGTGAGGCAGAAGTTCCTTGAAGTAAATAAATTTTGAAGATAAATGGTACCATAGTGTCCTCTTGTGGTCCTTTAATGTCTAAGCTGTGACATGTTTTTTAAGAGAACAGCAGCAAAATTTTCAGATGCAGTTAGCGTACAAGCTCCTGTACAAGTATAATGTGACCTTTCCTTGCCCTATTTTTCTTCTGGAAATGGCATATGGAGGATTGCACATTGCATCTCCCATAAGCACTTACTACTCTGTCCCCAGTTCTTTACATGTGGATGTACGTATTGTGGTCCTCGCCAAAGGACCTGTTTCAGCAACTGCTTGTCTTTGTCACGGATGAAATAGATCGTGATCTTTGTTAGTGAGAAACCTTTGCGGCCAGGTTGCCAATTTCTGGCCTGCTTTGTCTACAAGGCTGGTGTGATCCTCGGATGTGGAGAACCAGGAATGTGCTGAAAATGGAAGTTCACTATGGTGAAATGCTGGCCATGAACTTGCAGAATTTCTGCCAAGTGTCATGTCCAGGGAAGCTGTACCTCAGCAGTGGCAATTTTTGTTTTGTTATTTTGTCTGATGGTTGGCTCTGGGCTATTTGTCACCCAGGTTCCACTCTAGTGGAAAAAATCTTTCAAAACAATAAATAATATTTATGGATCCACTGCTGTGCATATCCCAGCCTTTCTCTTTACACAGTTTTAAATATCTTTATTTATGCTTTTTAAAAACATGTTGGCTTTAAAAATTGCAAGTATTTAATTCTTCCGGGTATCAGGACTTTGTGCCTAACTGTATGGAGATAACGGAGCAGGGTTTCAGTTTCCCAGAGATTTTTTACTATGTTGGATCTATGCTGTTTATAAATCTGCAAACCTCTCCTCTAACCAACAATCCTATTTCTATTCTAACTAGAAATTATTTTTTGCTGGGCCACTACCCTGCTACTGACTTGATGATCCAGGATATCTCAGAAATACTTTTCATGTCATATGGTTTAGAAATTTCCCATGGTTTCAAAGCATAAGTTCATAGATTGTCCCATTGACAAAGAGGAGAGAAGCATTATACTGGTCTGTATTAACAGAGATGCAATACGATTATTATCTAAAACATCAGAATGCAGGTATTCCACTCAAGAAGTTTTATGTATTTTGGATAAACACAGTTATGGATGTTATCTCTCAGGCTTCTAGGGCAGTGCATCCTGTGCGTATACCTCTAAGCAGGCCACGTATTCTGCCTGGGGACATAAACATTACAGTCAGCAACAACAGCAATAACCGGACACGTTACTCCACCAATGAGGCATTTCAAAGCTTCATTTACAGAAAGTTAATTTAAACTTTCTACAAAGCTTTTTGAGGTATCATGTTATTATAAAGCACTCCAAACACTGTTAGGGGCAACATGATTTTACAGATTAATTAAAAAAAAAAATCATCTGAATTGTAATTTTATGACATACTTATTTCTAAGGATGATACTTTTTGCTCGGCCTTGATTTTCTTAGTTAGAAAAAATAAACTAGTTTATTTAAAATTAGGCATCTCCCCATGAAATATAGGAAGAAGGGAAGATAAGAAAAGCTGCCCTCAAACGCAGTTTCAGATGCTGGGTCTTCCTATCCTTAAACGAATGGCAAATCACTTTCATTGAGAAGGAGTTGAATTGGTGTTACTTCTTGTTGTTTGTTTGAGGTTAACATCATGTATTGCACATCCATAAGCTACCAATACTCCAGAGCTCATTTAGAAGGGCCTTCCAATGTGTGTACTACATCCCTTGGTGAGGGCTGAGGCAGGCTGTTTCCTCTACTACATCCTTAAAAGCGATCACTAATGCTGATATTAATTCTATGTTCACTTTCTCCTAGGTTGACTGTATGAGCACCACCCGAGAACCTGTGAATTGCTGTCTGTCAGGGAAGGGATGAAACCTTGCACGCATAAGTCAAGTCTGTTTCTGTAACAGCCGATGCAGTGTGCAGAAACTGTCTCATGCTGGGCTGTAAAAGCCAAGCTGCTTTTTTTAATGCTTGAGTGGTGTCACCTATAATAAGAAGCGTTCAAGGCAAACTTGACCTTGCTTGCCTGCCCTGAGGATTTGTATCAGGCTCTTCAGCAGTTTACCAAACTACCCTTCCAGAAGACTCAGAGTTTCTCATACAGCCTTTTTCTTTGAGTCGAGTGGCATAGTTGTTTACTGTGGAATCGTACTGACCTTTCAGCTGGAAGCTTGTATCTACTTAAGGTAGTTCACAAATACCCAGTGGCTTACTAAGTAAGAACTGAACCGTGTCTTTTCTTATATGATTTGTAGGTAATAAACAAACAATTTAAAAAGCAGTTCCTGATGGGGCATCAGAGAGGAGATCATGGATTTGCTGATCTTTAGGCTGCTGATTTCACTGATGCTGTTAATGTACACTAGAGTACCGAAAATTCAGGCCTTTTCTCATCTAATAAGCCTTGATTCTGCTAAGCTGGTCTCAATGTTTTTCACGGTGAAACCACCAGACTTTTTCTTAGAAGTGCAGTTTTCCTCTGTTAAGAGTGGGGTGGAGGGTGGGGTGTGTAAAGAGGGGGAAATTAATATTATTCTCTTTGCTCTTCCTTTTGTTTTCACTGACTAGTCTGTACCCATATGAAACCATAATCCCAAATTCTATTTAGCTTTGTAGAAAACAGGTAATTTTCATCCCCGTTATTTAACGAGAAATAGCAATGTTGTCTCAGGCTAGTTTCATTCCAGCCTCATATTCACATCAGACAACTTTTAAGCTTATGATGGCCACTCATACCATTCAGAAGTAACAATCAGTATTCATGCTTAGGAGAAAGAAGAAAAAAAAAAAAGTCAATCACCCACGTTGAAATTTCAGTTCTCTTACAAACCAGATGCTAAACAACAAAGCTGATACGGGTAGATAACTCCTTACCTTTAAATATGGGCTTTCTAAAAGTCAGTAAAGAACTATTGTCTTTAGACAAAAGAAATACTTTTGCTTCAATAAACTTGAATAGTTTCCTAGGGCTAAATTCTCTCCTAAGACATTTGGATGTAGTTTCCATTCCAGAGAGGGGAGTTGCTGGTCTATGTGCATGAGCTTGATTTTATTTATTTTTTCCCCTCATGGGGTACAATTTTAGTGCCATTGATTTCATGATACTAAAACGTTTTGTGGTGGCATAAATGCATTTTTTGATGCCTAAAGACAGACAGCTCCTTGCCAGACCTGCTTTCAAAAGCAAGATGAGAAGGAAATGCCCAGTTTAATTCTTCTTCCTGAATAAGCATGACTCCAAAAACATTAACTCTTGAGACTTTTTTCTTATAATCCCTGTCTCCTTTTTCTAGGACGGCTTACTAGGACCAGACACTTTCACTCAAAGCTTTATAAAGTGGAAAACAGGAAAGAAGACGACAGAAGACTAAGCATGAACTAACTTGCTTAATGGTGAGTTATCATCTTGCCCTTTTTCTATATAAAATTCTTTGCCCCCTATCACTTAATAATTAATTTTCCTGTTTTCTTGGTGGACTCTAGCTTATCACGTCATACGTATTATGAACACTAATGAAACATAATTCAACCAAAGGGGGTTACACAGAAAATGCTAGTTTTTGGCCAATTGTTCTACTTTTCTCTGGGGGAGAAAATATTGCTGGAGATAAGACAGTGGACTAAGTGGTGCACCAGGATGTTTTCCAGTCTGTCAGAACTAATGCTTCTAAAATTAACAGAAATGCTTTCTAGATCATCAAAATTGGCCTAACTTGCCCATAGAAATTGCTGGTAAAACTTTACAGACCTCAGTGTGATTGTATTTACAAATGTGCTCTTTTTAGGGTTACTGGGGAAAAAAAAAAATCTCACCCTAGGTCTTCAAGATATCATGAGTTTTGAATAGAGGAAAATCTGGTGTTTTTTTAAATCTCCCCCAAAACTGATGAGGCTGTTATTGAGATATACATGCCCACAGGAAGGTCATCGTTGTTCTCCTTAACAGAGCAAAAAGACAAAAGTAAAATGTAGGTTATATGAAAGCACAGGAGTCTTAGAAGTCTTTCCACCTGTCTGATCAATACTAAGAGGTGTAATTGCTCTGGCTTTCCCCAGAGGTGGTCTACCAGCAAGTTTGTGTTAAGTGAACTGAGAGACCTGTACCCCCTTGGCAGCAGTCACTCCACAGCATGGATCCTTCTTGTTTATTTCAAACCCCAACTAATTAAAAGTAGACTTATTACTCAGTTCTCGTGAACAAAGCATTCTCCCTCTTGTTTGTCTCTCTTCTGCTCATTACACATTTTTCTTTCTCCCAGTGGCCTGGGGGTTGCTTTGTCAAACAGGCTGGACAAATTCAAAAAGCTAGGGATAAGGTTCTTTGGAGCACAGGAAATGTCTAATCTTACCCTCTTGCTCTGCTCTAAGCTTTATATCCTCCCATAGACTCCTATGCAATCCGAAGACAAAACTTACATCAGTACTGGATTGACTTGTCACTGTTCACAGATTTCTTGATTAAGGAGTATTTTAGTCAAAAATCTACAGAACTAGTTTGAGTTGATATTCCATAGTAAAATGCACAAACTGTTCTCTAGAGCTTTTTTCTGACGATTACATAACTCGCCAAAACCGGATCCTTTTACTTTCAAGGCTAGCTTTCAAATACAGACAATAAATAGCATTATCAGCTATTAATTCATGTTTTTTAAACTCCATGTGAAGGCTACTGTATACGAAATGAAGGCCAAGATACCCATCGCTGGCGCCAGCTTTTTCAAATGTGATGGCAAAATTGAATTTTGCTCCCTTGGGGACAAGAGGTTGAGAGGCAGGCGTGCCCTGGGCTTTCTGTACCTGCCGCCACCGAGGCGGCCGTCCCAGCTGCTGGGAAGGGGCGGATCACCCCACTGCCTCCATTACTGTCACAAAACAATGGTGCAACCCCGGCTCCCAGGCTCCTGCCTGAGCAGCAGGGCCACAGTTCATCTGCCCTGGCAGTCTGCTGCCTTAGCAACTGTCTGCTTTGCATAGAGCTAGAAATACCTTTGGCTCCAGCCAGAGTTCACATTTCCCCAGTGTAGTATTTTACCCCACGCTCCCCCCCACGCCTTTTGTGCAGCCATGTTTCCTGTTTCCCTTGGGCTTGCTCCTTGCGCCACGTTATTTCTGAGGGTTTCATGCAGCCAGAGAGCGAGCACAAGAGAAACCACCCCGCTGCCACCACAAACACAGGAAGCGGGGACAGCTGCCGCAGCTGAAGTTAACGATAACTTGCATAGAAATAAACCCGTTCTCCGGGTGACAGCATGCCTCTACTCAGTTTGTTGTTGTTCAGCCCAAGGCCAGGTTTAACAGTCTGCTGGGAGTCATGAGAATGTTTAATTGGCGCGCTCTGCTCCTTCAAAGCCTAGCAGGGCACCCGGTTTATCTGCCACCGTCTCACTGGCTGGTGTTTTCCCCACCCAACCCCTCCCGGGGTTTCGCGACCACCCGGGCCCTGGCAGGACGCACACAGGACCCCCCCACGCCGCCAGCGGAAGCGCCGCTTGGCCCGATGCGGCCTACCGGGGCCGCCCGCCCCCCGCCCCGGGGATCGCCCCGCAGCCGCCCGTGCGGGCCTGGGCGCGGCGCGGCAGCGCCCTCTCCCCATCGCTCCTGTCCAGCAAATGGCGGTGGGGGGGAGGGGGTCGGAGGCGGCCCGGGGCACGGCGGGGGGAAATTTCCTCCCCGAGGCGGCCCGGCAGCGCCGGCAAGGGAGGGCCTCGGGCGGAGGGGACCCGCCCCGCCCCGCTCCCAGCGCGCCGCGGCTCCCGCCGCCCCCGGGCCCGGCTCCTGTCACGATAACTGCGGGAGGAAGGCTCCCCCTTTCCCGCGCTGCCTCGCCGCCTCCGGCCCCTCCTCCGCGCCCCCGCTGCTGAGCGCGGCCGCCCGGCGGAGCGACCCCCTCCCCCGCGCCCGGTCCTCGGGTCCTCGTTGCGGGGCGGCCCTGGCCTGCCCGCCCGTCAGCCCCGCAGGCGGCGGCCGCCGCCGCGCCGCCCCGGCGCTCGGAGGGGAATGGGTGGAGTTGAGGAGCGCGGTTTCCTGAGAGGAAGTGACCGCACGGGGCAGGAATGCGCCGCCGGCTCCGCGCCGCGTCCCGCCTGCCTCGCTGCGGTGCCGCGGGGAGCCCTCGCCGCCCCGCCAGCCATGCCGCACTTCACCGTGGTGCCGGTGGAGGACAAGCACCGCGCCGAGTACGACAGCGTAGAAGGGCTCAGCTGGGTGGACTACCGGGAGCCGGCCGCGGCGCCCGCCGCTGGTGACTCCTACGACACCGTCAGCTCCGACGGTGAGCGGGCACGGCCGGGGCGGGGGGGCGGCGGTGCCGGCCGCTCCCGGGGGGGCCCGGGGCGAGCCTGGCTCCCCCGCTCCGCTTCGTTACCGCCGGCCGCGGCAGACAAAGGCGGAGGCGGCGAGTGGAGCCGCGCCCGGCGGAGGAAGCCCCCGCGGGGTCCGCCGTGGCGGGCGGCGGCTCCACTGCAGCCAGGGCCGGGCCGAGTTCCCTGACGAGGCCCGAGGGGAGCCCGGCCCGGCGGATGAGCGTTGTCGCCGACCGTCAGCTCTGGCGGCCCGGGCCGAGCGGTGGCAGCGCAGCCCGCGTGGCTGCGGCGGGAGCCCTCGGGATGCGGGTGGCCGGGGTGTCCTCCCGCTGCGCAGAGGAGCCGAGCCGGGGATTCCCTCCGCTCCGCAGCCACTTGTTGATAGCCCGGGGCGCAGCGGGGAGCGGGGCCGGCACAGGGGGACGGGTGTTATCGTTGCTCCCACAAACTGCAGTCACCAGCGGTGATAAGAGTACGTGGAGATACGCTCAGATATTTTCAGGGCTCCTCTCCCAAATTAAACGGGTGACAGAAAATTCAGTTAAATTAGCCGACTGCTTTTCTTGCTTATGTCCTCTCAAAAAATGCGCCTGCCCGGCTAGGTCTCTCTCTCTCAAACTGGGCCCTTGAATACTACAGCATGTGTATTGTGTCTTTGTGGCTTTCACAACTGCTCCTGCTAGGCAGAGCTGCTTTTTGTTAGTGGTTAATTTATTCCAATTACAGAAGAGGATCACGTAAGTAGGAGGGGATTTTGGGTGGTGAGAAGTATATTCTTTAATCAGGCAGCTGATATCAGTGCTCAGCCTGTCTTGGTGTTTTGCTGTGACGTTTAGGTATAAATCAATTTAAATACAGTGAGTGTTTCTAGTGAGAAAATGAAGGACAGTCACATTTGGAGAGTAGAGTAGTTCTGGTAAAAGCTTGTTTTAGCTCTTTAGAGAATCTGTTTCTTTTTTCTGCCTTGGTTATGTTTAGTTCTGTAACCTTTAGGAAGAGGATCTTCCCATGGGTTCAGCTGGTGAATCTGACTTGCCCTCTGAATCATGCGTGACTCTAGGCAACAGAGGAAAAATCAGTAAATACCTGACCTGTTCTTCCTTGCCCGTACAGTCAAACTTTTTGAATGCAAATGTTACTGGATGCACAATAATCCCTGAAGGCAGCCTGCACTGCTCAGGCCTGTGCTCAAGGAAGAGAAAAGGGTTATTTTGCTGGGTGATACTCAACTGTCATGAGATCAAGGTCCAGTTCCTGCCTTGCCACCTTGTTCAGTTCTCTGTGAATCTGCGCTTCATTCTCTTTCTTTCTTTGCATAGTTTTCAAAGGAATTTTAGATTTCATATATCAAGTAGCTTTCATAGGCCTGGTGTCCATTATGTCAGTTCTTCCCAGTTCTAGCATGGGCATTTTGGAATGATGAAGGGTAGGTGCTTTTCCCAACTTGTCTGTTATCACAGACAATTTGAGGCTCTAGCCCTAAAGGCTGCGCAAGGCCTTGACTTCATTTTGTAAAAAAGGTCTGTTTTACTCTTGGGTTACTTAACGTGTAGTTCATGTGTATGAAAGTAACAGGTGTTTTTCACCCATCTCAGCAGGTTGAGGTGGAGACCTTGTGGAGTACTTTTTCCACTAGCTAACTTTGGCCGTGGGTTGGTAAGTGTGACTTCTGGAAACTACTGCCATGGTGGATAAAGGAAGGTCAACTCAAACTGCCTGTCATTTGGATATGAGACTGCCTGTAGGATGTGTGCAAACAACACACTTCAGGATACTCAGCTCCCCGTCACAGTCTATCAGTAGTTGGCAAGCTGTGATCTCTTAAGTACTGCTATTCCAACTGCAGCACAGAACCATGCTGCTGGAAGTTAGCTGAGTCGCTTTATTTTAAAACTGATAAATATCTAGTAACATCTCTATTAATATATGGTAGTTAGTTCTGTTTCTGTTTGAACTATAACTGCCTTCTATTTTTTAATTTACTTTCACAGTAATTAAGTGTTGTTTCATATCCTCAGGGTGTATGTATAAAGATATGCTGTCTTGCCTGCCTGTACTGACAAGCATGTTCTTCCCCACTAGCCTTTTCTGTCTCTTCCTAGGTTTCTTGGGTTTATGGCTCTGTAGAGGGGAATCTGAATTCCCTTGTGTTATTCCTTTGGTTGTTGGTGCTTCTTTCTACATCCTATGCAGAGTACTGTAGCCTCTTATACTGGGGGAGCATTGATAATAAGACACGGTGGAGATCGAAGCTGCTGTTGAAGACAGTATCTCACAGCTGTTTAGTGCTGGCTGGAGCCTGCAAACTGGAGGGAAGAGAGTGACCCTCCAGAGCCTTCTGCGGCAGCTGATTATGGGGCTCATGGAGGGATTTGTTGGTGTTGGTGATGCCCCTGATTCCAGATAAGGTAAACTTTGTTTGACTTGAGCACACAGTTTCAGAGTTTTAGGTTGTGGCCTTATCAAAATGCATGCGATTCATATTGGCACTGCATGAATGCACACAGAGCTGCCTGAGCAATGCCAATTCTCCAGTCTTTCTGGAGATCAAGTAGCGCCACCATAGTCAGTATGAGGAATTGGTTGCAGTTGTTCTGGTGAATCTTCTCCAGGGAAGATTTTCTTTCGTCAGCTTGCTATTCGGAGCCTTCTTTACAGACTTCTTTGGATTGCGCAGTTTGATTGAGATGGGTTAAAGTGAGTCAGTAATGATACGGCCCTTCAAGAGTATGGTTTATCATGGTAATGTAAGTCTGTTTATAGCTTGTCTCTAACAGTGTGCAAAGTAGTGGCTTTGTTGTCCAATACTCCTTGCACAATCTCTTAGGCTGTTGCTTATGATTCTGACATTCTTATTTCACTCTGACCTTTCCACTCCAACCTTTATTTGTCATAGCCTTGGTTTTGAATGTTTTTTCTGAATTTTGCTTTGTTTAGGGCATCAAGTGATACGGTGTCATCTAAACATTACAGACATGAAGCCATTCTGTAATAGAATGTCTTGTCAACCGTTTCCATAAGAAGACCTTAGTCAGTGTGCAATAATTTAGCCTTCCCAGATAGCTCCAGTGCTTGCTTGTGAATAAAATCAACCTTTTTTTTCTAAGCAGGTTCCACTGGCTGCTACTGCTTGTAATAGATTTTGACATCTTCCATTTACAAAAAGAAGTACAAAGAATTATCCTGTGATCCTATGATAAACATGTGAGCCCTGCTTTATGGATCGGCAGGGATGAGAAATGTGAATTTGGCATCTCTTCAGTCTTTGAAATAATGCCAGCACATTAGGTTGGGTACACAGAATAAGAAGAGGGACAGTGGGGCCTGAATAGCATTTAAAAAAACCAAATAAGCTTTGCTTTAATAGGAATTTCAGCTCCACAGTGATTGCGCAGCCTGTTAACCAAAGTGCGGCAATGTCATGTGTCCTGTGGGAAGTTATTTATCTTCCTGTGACTTTTGTTTGTGGAAATGAGACACTAATCAGCTTGGTGTCACTAACCAGCTTTGGTCAGCTGCCACCCTTGGTTTTTGCCAATGAATTGCTTTGCTTATGTTCCAGTTATCACATGGCTTCCTTTCAACCCAGAGTTTTCTAACTAGGCTTGAGACCTTTTCCTCATGCTTACAGTCTGCATCAGTATGTACAGTGCCCTTGTGCAGCAACAGATTATACTGGTCATTTGCAATAAGCTATTTTCCAGAAGATGGATAAAGAAAATTCTGGTGTGATAGCAGTGCGCTTTTACTTTAAGCTTCTTCTTGTTTCACTGCTTTTTAATATGTGGTAACTTACTAGTAAAGGTTTTAAGTCTTTTGCAAGACTTGAAATAAAGCTCACAAAATACGTCTGAAGATACTTTCAGGGGATACATAAATGGGGATACATAAATCATTTCAAAATTCCTTTTCAAAGCACTTAATTCTTATATGTAGGTGTTTTGGCAAAGTCCAGAGATAAGATAAAATTAGTCATATAATGAATTAGATACTACAGCTAAATAGGAGTGATGGAAACGTGTCCAAATATATTTTAGGTTATCTTAAATTCAAGAACTTCTGCTAACGGCAGTGTGGGTAAATGGTGCTGTTACAGTAGTCATAGCAGGATATTTTTGCATAGCCTCTGTAGCATGTGCATCTTCAGCATTTTTCATGTTGCCTCAAAACTGCAGAAAAGTCATGGAGGAGGGAGCCTGGGGAGGAGTTGAGGCAGAAGCTCTGAATTGTTGGGAGGAAATTTGGGAGGGAAGAAAGTAACCTGAGAATAGAAATACACTGATGTCAGTGAACTGTCTCTTCTGGTGATTTGTTTACTGTTGTCTTGCTGAAAATGGTACGGAGACTGCATCTTCTTCAATTTAGTTGCATTTTGATGAGGAAGGGGGGGGTTTTCCTGTTCTGTTAAGCTTGACATCTGTTTTCCCTCTCTGTAAAGTTTAATGGGTAGATTTGGAGATATTAAAGGTGTTCTGTCAGTGCTAAATATGTCAGTATTTGCTCCTGCTTCATAAAGGATACTTGTGAGATACTCGTAGGATACACAGCAATGGTTATAATTTGAAATGCAGATCCTGAAAGAGGTCTTAGCAGCACGGTCATCCTTGTGAAGTCCTGTATTTTTTTCTTCTGTTTGTGCAGTCGGCAGTTAGCACAGCACTGATAGCAGTGCCAAACTCCAGAATACTTTTTTCAACAATACATGTGCATAGGTAAGTGGACTCTTGCTTCAGATAAGGAAAGATAAGAGTGCAGTATGTGAAAAATGAGAGTGGAGAAGTGCTTTGTGACATGACTAGCTGTTTATAATACTTGGGTGGGTGAAGGAGATGGTATATACTTTCTTTGTAGCCCTGTAAGCAAAGGAATTTCTCCGAGAAGCTCATTTTAGTGGAGTCCATGGTGGATACCTCAAGTTTCTTTTAGCAGCGTGCAGTGTTGTAAGGTTTAATTCATCTATAAAAATGCTTGTCTAGGAAAAGAAACAAGTTCATGTTACTGCATAAACTGTTAACTTTTGCCAAGCATGTCTCTCATACCTCTTCTAATTTGTGCGGTCATTAAGACACAACTGGAGAGGCTGCAGCTGTCCGGTACCAAGGGGATCTTGGTGCCAACTGCTGGCGACCAGGACACTTAGCTAAATATAGAAAAACATGGGCCTTTTTGTGGGTTCTCTGGTATTTCAGTTATTTGGAAAAGCTCTGGGAAGGATCTTTGTGATATATCTGAGTGATTTGAAAGCAACTCCCGTAACTGTGTATGTGTGGGTCTGTATGTTGCAAAAAATTAAGAGAAGATAAAAAAAAAACCCAAACCAAGAACCCGCTGCTGGTCTTTTGTAGCTGCTGATTTTTTGTGTTTTGGAGAACACCTGTATTAGAAGGCTAAGCAATTGCGCATGAAAAGACATGGATTTTGCCATCTAATTCTGCCTTCAAATGCTTGCTCCTTTTACCTTGCTAAGTGCTCATTTCAAACTTGAGTTGAGACTAAGTTTGGGGATTTTTTTTACATGCTGAAGCTATATCTTTTATTCAATCTCTGAACTTTTCTAAACAAATTCAAATAAGTTTTTGGGTTTTTTATATTGTGTTTGTAGTACATATTTCTCTCATGTATAAAATTGATCTGTGTGTGTTATTCAATTTCCCCTTGCAAATTTCTTCAGTGTTTCACTTCCTTAAAGAAAATAGAGACATTTCCTTTCTTTTCCCCACTGCAGCAAAATTAAAGAATACATTTTTGCATGCTCTTCAATGTAAAGTTTAAATTTGCCTTTTGCTCTAAAGTTCTGTGTAGAATGGAGATTAAGGTACTTTGCAGCCTCGTTGACTAGGAAATGTAGCCAAACATAATAAATGTTGTTCGCTGAAGTTAAAGAACAACAACAACCTTGAGGAAGATCAAACCTAGTGATCACTGCTTTCTTATTAAGTGCATGTAACAGAATGAGGGACACCCAGTGCCACAGGGAGAGAAAAGCTGCATATGGTGAGTTTCCCCTTCCAAAACCAAGTCAAAGATTTACACCTGTTCTTGACTGTGATGTAACAAATAATTTAATGTGCAGACTGATTCATATTACAGAAAAATTGCTATGTGGGAGCAAGATTTATTTGATCAAAGGGTTTATGTCTTCAACCTGTTGGTTCAAGGTTTTTCTTTAAACACTTTGATCTGTGACCTGAACTATGGAGAAAAAAATGCACAATTTTAAGACATGGTCTAAAGCATATTGGAATTACATTTTAGGGACATTTCCATTGTCTTCAGTAACCTTTGAACAGGAAATTTTAAATCTCTTAATTGTACTAAGCTGATTTTTATTCTCACAGATAAAGTTTCAGTATTTTTTTGTTGTTTGATTTAGTAAAACCTCTTTCTTAATTATTAGTTTTCAATAGGCATCTGTTCAAATGATGCCAAGTGATCCCTTAGCAATGAGGAGTACTGTTCTTGTTCTTTCTGTTGAGCTGCTTTGGATGGTTTCTTTCAGTACACTTGGATTTTGTCATGCATGGAGAACTGTGATCTTTCACAGTGGCTGCTGTAGTGAATGCTAAGCAAACAGTATCTTATTTATAAGCAAGCAAAATAACAAAATACCATACACAAAAAATATTAGTCTTTTAGTGAAATCAAATACGTGACATACATTTAATACGTTCTGTCTTTAAGTATAAAAAGTCTACATGACCAGGAAAAATACAGCTCTTGTAATGCATGTAGGGTAAACTTCTCTGGATTTTGGATATGATAGCATTTTGTATGCTGTTATGTGGTACAGGTCCCCTTTCTTCTGCCATCCTCTGCACACCTGTCTGGAGGTTATGTTGTAGGCTGTCTACTGCCTATTTGTCCTCAGGGACTCTATTTTAAATAAAACATTGTTTCCCAAGTCTCAAACTGTCAGGTCTGAACCACAAAAATAAGTTACTGGAGTTAGGGGAGTAGCATTTTTTCCTAATAGGTCATGTAATGGGGCTTCAGATTTTGTGGTAGGTATTAGGTTTGGCCTGGAAAAGACGGCTGTTTACTTTCCAACAGTCTTAATTCATGTCTGAGCAACAGAGGTATAAGTTAGAACAGTTCTGGGAATACGTTTTTGTCAAAAATTTTTGTTGCTATTAAAGGTACTTGGTGGAATTTTTTCTTAATCATCTTTTGATCTTCATTCTGCTCTGTAGGACAGGTGGAGTTTGACGTGCAGAATAAAGTGCTAATTGCCCAGAAAGAGCTTTGACTCAATTAGCTTAAGGATGAATGGGGAAGGTTGATAACTTGGCAGTTTTGCCAAGTTAGGTGTGCTTTACTGACTGGAGGCAGCCTAAGACTTGTCGGAAATGTAAGTGAAATGGCATTTTGCTGAGCGGAAGATGAGAGGCCAGTGCCAGGCTGGGCTGGGCAGCTGTGGCAAGGGGTGAGGGAGGAGATTGCTGGTGCTGGTGAGGGGATTGTCATCATCCCACCTTTGTGTTGGTGGTCACAGTGCTCTGACAGGACACCGGGAAGCTCATTTGCTTACAGCATGGCTTAGCAGCATTTCCAAAGGTATTCAGATTCTGGGTTTGCTTAATGTCCCCTGGAAGTTTGTCCCCCAGGTCCATCCCCTTGAATCCAGAATGGTTAATTTGCCCCCTTCTCCCTGCTCCACACAAGTGACCTGCATTGCCCTAGAAGCCCAACTCTTTCATTGATTGACACGTGGTCTGTCATATAGTTAGGATGTAGTCCATCGATTACTTTGAAAATTAGAATCAAAGCTGTAAGCTGATGTTGGAAGCTGGCTTGCAGGGAACTGCAGCAGAGATTGTATAACAAGATCCTGGGAAAGGAGAGATGACGCAGAGCTCTGTGTTTAGGGCAAAGGCATGTTGTACTATGTATAGGTTCAAGCTAATTATGCCTGAACAAAACTGTATGCGTTTTTTTTCCTACAGTCTAATTGCCAACCTTCATTTTCATCTTCCACCAGTAGCCAGCAATTTCTTGTGTTTATCTGAGGGATTTAGAACATCATTCAATCATTACAGATACCTCCTTATTGTGAAGCAGGTTAGACCATCCAAACCTTTGCCTTTCACTTTCCATGTCAAAGGGAAAAAAGGATTTTTATGGTGTCCCATTAGAAGCTGCCCACTTGCTGAGTTAGAGTAACTCCTAAGGAGGGCAAACTTGTTGAGACTTGCTCTTGCATACTTTAAATTGCTGATTGCTGCAGTAAAACACAATTTTGATGCCCTGGAGTATAATTTTGTTTCATAAAATTATCTATAGCAATGCTACTTTGTGTTATGACCCTGTCTCTGCTTGCAAGCTGAGCAGCCCTGAGCTTAGTTACTGTGTGCAAAGTCCTCCTCTGAATTTCCATGTAGAAGGTCAGATGTGAGTCAGGACTCGGAGTAATTCAAGAAGACGGTGTAGCTGCTGCCGTCTCTGATGGAGGACGGCACATTACTGTTTCTCCTCTGCCTTCTACCTTTGCCTTCCTGATCCACTTCTAAATAATATAACTGACATCATTTTTACTACTACTTGCTATAGTATATATTTGTATCCAGAGCTGATTCAAAGGACAAAGGTAGAGGTTCTTTAATAGTCTTGCAGGTCTGATTTAAGAACCTACTGCTCCTGAATGTTTTCAGCTTTCTTCTGCTAAGGTTTTCACTGTCCAGCCTGCGATTTTACAATATGAAGTGCTCAGCAGCAATACCACATGCCCATCCCCCCCCAACAGGATCCCTTCCTTTCCCTGGATTCATATTTGTGTTCTGCACCCTGTACTGGGACATGGTCTCCAGGGCACAGCTGTTTTTACAGCATCACAAGCCAACCCTTGCCAAACTTAATCCAAATTCAATTCCCACGTGGATATAACTTATGTCTTGGCTACTTTGCCTAAGCAGAGACAAACCATTCACTTTTGATGTGGCTGTATGTTCCAGAGAATGCGGTGCCAATGTCAGAAATTAATTTCAGGGACATTGCAGCCAAGCATGAAAGGAGGTAGAGTTCAGCTATGTTTGGTAAATCCCAATACTATGTAACCAGACAGTGGGATGATTATCTGCCTTGTGTTAAGATGTCTTTAACATAAATGCAGGGAACTTTAAAGCTGTAACTCAAGGCAGCACACAGAGAATAATTTAATTGCAGTATTTCGCCTTTGCCCTTTTAAGACGCTGTATTCTGGACTTTGTGGTTTGGTAGAAACGTGTTTAGCAGGAGTAAGCTCACTGTTATATGTCCCTGACCTGCATTGCCCTAGAAGCCTAATGTAAGTCTTCTGACTTACATTCTGTTGCATGTGCTTGATTTAATTCCTGACTGGTGGAGCAGGAGACAATTGATCTACTGTTGCCCATTGCTCTTTGAAGAGTTTCCGTAAGCTAATGTGCGGTACTCATTTTGGGCTGATGCTCTTGCAAATTGATGAACTTTTTGTAAAATGATGATAAAAGCCACTGTGGCTTCTCCAGATATCTGTCTTTGTTTTGGTCTGGGCTGTGTGTTGCACAGTGTGAAATATTTTGTGCTATTTTGGAAGACCTGTGAGCTCTTTATAAAAGTGTGTTTGAATATATGTATTTTACAAGTACTGTGGTTTGTTGCTTATCACGTGCAATGTCAGAGCGCTTTCCACCCTCTAAAATGTTCAGTGGGATGGAGTGAATGCCTTGGCTTGGAGAAGTCTCATGCTGACTTGTACTTTCTTTAAGTATTGTGACTGGGGTTACAGTGAGTTTTGGCTGTTTGTAGCAGTTCACACTGAAAGTTCAGCTCTTTATCCTTGGAGCATATACAAGCTTAGCTCTTTTTTGTCTTTCTTTTGTTTTTTTTTCTTTTCTATTTTCCTTAGGTAAAAAATCTCTCACGCTTTGTTTTCACACGGAACAAAGTACTTCTCAAATGTAAGAAAAATCTGATACTCAGCACTTTCTATATGAGTTAACTGAAAACTTAAAACATTCAGGGCTTCACAGTAAGCTATAACTGATTACAGATGTCTTTCTGCTCTCTTCCAGGAATGGATAGTAGGTGTCTGTTAATGTACATTGTATAGTATGTAATGCATAGAATGTACATACGTTTAAATTTTCAAAGTAATTAAACCTCCTTTTTCTGTTATTTTCTGTATGTCTGGAGATGTTTAGCACCCTGGCTCATATCTCCTCTATTTCCATTTGTTCCCTGTAGGAAGTTTTTTGAGCTGGTGGCAATATTGACTTAGTGGTCACTGTTCCCATCTGCTGGTTCTCACTCCATGGTTTGTGCCTGTACAATTGTTTCTTTGGCACATGTTGAGCTGGAGAAGGGAGCAGGTATGTCTGAAATTGTGGTATGTATTGTGGGTTGTTTTTTGGAGTTTGGATTTTTTGTTGTTGTTCTTCTCTCATCTTTCTTACTGTGCAGCCATGGTCAGCTGAACAGTTATAGGGCTGAAAACAATTTTCCATATTTGGTATCGGAGAGAAAGGTGAATTGAATATCGCATGGAATCTGCATGCTGGTCTCATAGATGTATGCTGCTGTCTCTCAGAGAAAGTGTGAACGTTTTACAGCAAGGTAAGAGGCTTTTCCTGAGGCAGGGAAAGTGCTAGAATGCTTCTCCCTATATTTTGATACAGGGTGTGCTCTGAGGTGCCTTCATGCATGTGAAGGGACAGAGTTTCAGGGAGGATAGTCATGAGAAATGATTTGGAGTCGTTCCACATGAAAGAATCTCTGAAGTGGATTACAGTGAAGTACAAAGGTTGTTTTTATAGTGTTTTTTTCAGCTGGCAATGACAAGTTATATTACGAAAACTCTTAAGTGATGCGAGTTCCTAAATCCAATTTCTCAAAAGTGACTTGGCATCTTTAACTACATAGGTGTTCTTGGTCATTGCACCTACTGTATAACGTAGACAAGTCTCAGTGTGGTGTGCGCTGGTATCCAGGGGACTTCCTTATGAATGAGCGGAATGGAGTGGGTTCTGGTAATTATGAACTGCTTAGAATCATTAAGTTAGTATTTACTTATGTATCTTATATAAACCTCCATTTCATCATGCTGATGCTTTTTTTTTTTGTGATCTTGCATATGATTCGTCCATTAATGGGTAATCATATCAAAAAGTATTGAAGATGGAAAGAAATACATCACTGTTTTCGCTTGAAAGCTGAAATGCCTGCAGGGCTGGCATCACAGAGCTATACTTTTCGTGGCATTAGCAGGTTCAAAACGCTGTCTGATTCCACACTCAGCAAGCAGCAGTTTTGTGGTACACGCTTTCCTGAACAAGTGTGCAAACAGCTGGCAATGTGCCTCTTAAATGTGGCTGGGTTTGGATTTCACAAATAGCATTTTCATTAGGATCCTGACATTTGTGTATTTTCTCAGTGTTGAAAGGATTATAATGCCAGGATTATATCCGTGTCGGCTTAGCTTTCTGTAAGAAACCCTTTTGCTTCCTTGAAGAGATCAGTCCCGTTCAACATTGCAGCCAGCAATCAGTTTGTCAGAAGAGGTAGAAAAAAGTTCTTTTGGGAATACGATATTATTAAACTTGTTCGATCCTCAGGACTTCACAGAGAAGGCATTTACTAAAGCATGTACTAAGAGCAGAAAGAAGAATAATGGTAAACCAAATTACTGAAAATGGCAAAGAGCTATTGCTAAAGGGTAAGTACTTCATGTTGATACTAATATCTACAAAGGATTATAGTGTTCTGAAACTATCAGTGTATCTTAACCGAAGAATAAAATCATTGCGCTTTCTGAAACACAGGATTATTAAATTGCTAAATCCTTTGAATTGTGTAGTACCAGTCAACTTGATTGGTAAAGCTGTTCTCTAATCTAGTTTTGCAAAGTACAGTAGAAGTTTGATAGTAACTTCACAGGTTTATCTAGGGATAAGTGAAAGATCTGTGCTTAATTGTACATTTAATTTTGTACTCTCGTGCAGCCTAACTGTTGCATAGGTTGTTGTCTGGGAAAGCTTTGGCTGTTTCTTTCATGCAGAACACAAACAAATGCAGTCTTTAGTACTCTGAACTGTTTCAGAGGAACTAATGTGTTATCAACAATACAGCTTTTTAATTTACTTTTTGGTAAAACTGTGCTTTGTTTGTGTCACTTTTGTAGATGCCAAAGCTGTTGCTGATTACAAATATGTACATGGTATCTGCAGTGTAGTGTGTAATGAATTTTAAGAAGCACACCTTTACTTGTTGGGTAAAATTCAGCAAACTCAGAACTTTGATGACAGTGTCAATTTAACAGTGAAGTAAATAATGTTATGTATTAATCTGAAAATGGTGAATGAACATTCTTAAAATACCCATGAATGGCAATAGTTCGGCCTTAAGTGGCAGTTTCTGATGGAAGCGTGTGTCTGGGTCTGGCATGTGAGAGTTCAGCGTCGTCAGTGTAACTGATAGTTTGAGCCTGTGTTTAAAGTACAGAGGATCTCCTTGCTGCCTAAAAGCTATACAGGTAAAGATCTGTCTTTTCATTCTGCTATTCGTTCCTCTCGTACAGCCGTATTGTTGCATGGGTTGTTATCTAGTGCAACTTCGGCCTTTATTTTCATAAAATAGTGGGTCAGCCTGGAATTCACAGCTCGTGCTTTCTGCCACCTTCAGGGAAAAAGACCTGGTAACCCAAGGTTTTAAGTGAACTGGCATTAACAGATTTCGGTTAATTATTTCATTACCAATGCCTAGTGTGTACTGTGAATGAGTTTTATCTAACTAGATGCAATGCTATTTATTTCCTGTTTCTCCTATTTCTGATGTACATATAATACTTCTAATTAAAAAAAAAACCACCTAAAACACTCACCTCCACCCCCAAGAACGTAGTAAAGTTTTCAAAATATTTTGAGAACTGTTTTTTTTCTGATCTTGGAATGTCACTATCAATCTCTTACTACTGCAAAATAACAAAATTCTCGTTTTCAGTTTTGAAAAACATGAAAGTTAAATCATGACTTTCTGGTTTTGCTTGAAAAAAGTGCTTTGGATAATATTGACTACTTTGTACCTAAAGTGAAAATAAGTATTCTTCATTAACAGATTTGTGATGTCAGCTGTCTGTTCTGCTGCCATAAATGAGTTTGTAATCAGAATTTTTGTTTTAGAAATGCTTCATGTTTCTGGCTAGCTGTGTGTTGTCCATAGAGAAGCAAACATTTCTAATAGGCTGTCTTTTTAAAATTATTTTTAAATAAGATCTCTACTTTGGACTGTTACTGACATTGGATTAAGATTTTTGCTAAGCAGTTGAAAGTGAGTAATTTAAGAAAAGAAGCAATATCTTATTTCTGTTTATGAAATTTATATATAATGATCTCTGCAAAAATATAATTGTAAATTGAATAATTTGTTGTAGTCTCCCAAATGAACCAAGAAATAGGTTTCATAACAGTTCTGAGAGTGAATAAGAGTTTTGTTTAGCCCAGCCACAGGTGAAGAGCCACATAAATAAAGTGTATAAGCAGATTTAGAATGTATTTAAAATCAAATTGTCATCTACATGTTTCTTAGGTTATCTTAATATGACAGTCTCTTGATATACTTCAACAATACCCTTGAATGCTTTGCTGCTGTAATGTGGAGATATCGGTGTTCTTGAACAACTAGGAAAGGCCACGAAACTTGTTTAGGGTTTTCTGTTCTTCAACAGTACTCAGTTCTGCAAAACTGTACTGCTGGTGGACGATGAGAAGAATGCTATCGGAACATAGCACAGCCTTTTGGAGGGAACCAAGTTTTATCTCACAATACAAGTGCTTGGGAAAGTAGTATCATTGTTAACATCTGGAAAGTGCTTTCTCAAGAACTGTGTTACAACAGTTTCTTTTATAGAAACAAACAAACCAAAACCTCAAAGTGTAATAAAAATGGACATGGACAGCTTTTTATATTAAAACTTCATCCTTAAGGCTGTGAACAAATGTCTTCAAAAATAATGTTGTGACTAATAAAATTACCTGATTATGCAAGGAAGAAATATTCTACCTGAAAATAATTTCTGTTTGCAGCAATCCCATTGTTCCTCTAGCATATCCTATCCTGTAGCATACCTATCTGGGCTGTATTCATTTGCTTCTAGGTCTTGTAAGAAGAGTAGGTGTAGCAAGCCTATTTTGTTTTTGTGGTCAAAAAATCAAACTGAATTCTGGCCTAATTACCAGTTGTGTAGAAATTTGCAAAATATCTTGACACATGAAAATCTGGAAAAGCATAAATAAATCGGAACAGAACTAACTTGCCTTCCAAAGTTGGATAAATTTTGCATACCTTAAACCATATATAAATTAGGTTTTAATTTAAGTTAGGTTCTCTTTAGAGGTAATTTGCAGCATGCCAAGATGCGTGTACAGGAGAGGCACTCCAGGGATCAGCTAATTGAGCCATCTCTTTGAGTAAAAAGCTAGCCTACATGATTAGTTGAATATAACTACCTGCTGCTTAGATAGCTGAAATTAGGTTAAAGGAAGTCCACACCAAGTTCTTGGGTATCAACTCTAATTTCTAATCTTAGGTTCTAGTGTTATTTGTAGATAGAATATTAAAAATATGAATGATTGTTGTTTTTTTTTTTAAATTAAAAAAAAAAGCCTAAGATTATTTAATGTTCTCTGTGCATGAAAATGGCTCAGTTTGTGTCCCTAGCTATCACAGGCTTTGTGGCCAGTGGTGCTTATAAAATAATGTCTGAATGACAGAAAAAAGTGGTGTTAGCTGCTATCCAGTCTATTTCATTACAATTCTTTTTTTTTACTGTGGTGTACACAAAGGAGTCTGTACATGCATAGTACAATTACAAGTGAGATATTAGCTCTTGCGCTGCTCCAGAAATTAAATTACATTGAGGGAAGGAGTGTTAGGCTGTCCTTTGAGCTGGTTTTCTAGTAAGTATCTGCTGTTTGTCAGTTACAAAGAGGTAAATAAACCAACGAGTTTCTTTCTTTGTCCAGCCTAGCATTTCAGTTCAACTCTGATTTGTACTCTGATTCATGCTAAAATTCTTTGAAGAAATTTAGCCCCTCAGTTAACATTTAGCTCTTGATATTTCAGGCGGGGAGGATTATGGCAACTCTGCATGCCATCATCACAGGTCACAGCCATATCTGGAGCTTTGCCTGCCTAGCAAAGCATGTCTGAGAGTCTGTGCATTCCTCTTGAGATCCTATGAACATGGTGTATGTGCCTCTACCAACGTGCATTTAATTAGCTCGGATATATGCCTATAAAAGCAAAGAGGCATAAGTGTGCTATCAAAGTTCAGCCCTCTTGGGAATCTTTTTTTTTTAATGTTTTAAGCCTTACTGCAGCTTAATTAGCATTCCTATATTTTTCACTTCTGTTATCTGTGCTGGCTAGACTAAAGCCAGTCAGACTATGTCCATCTGTGCCTTCAGCATGCCTTAACTTGTTAGGTGGATAGAGCCTCCATAAGAACTAGATGAGCGTCTCTGAGTTAGTCACATCCAAATGGAAAGATCTGAAGTTGTTTTAAGATGTACTAATTTCCACTTATTTAACTGAACATGATGAAGTAGGGGAGTGGTGGTTTTCTTTAAGGGAGTTCAGAAACTGACAATAGAGGAGGAGAATAAAACCTCGACAGGTCGAGTCATGCAACCATTCCTGCCACCTTCTCACAAGGATGATTATTCTTTTAGTAGTCTGCTGAGTAGACTTTATCACTGTGAAGCTTCCTGATCTTTCTTTACGATAGTCTCACTGTGCCTAATTGTTCAGCTTTCATTTATCCTTACTAATCTGTCTTTCTTACATAGTTACTTTCATGTATGTGTTTTGTCTGTAATTCTCTCTAAATTCTGGTTTTCATCCCTCAGTTACTAAAGAAAACACAATGGCTTGCACAAAAGACTTGCACTCGGCGTGTTCAAGCAGTGAAACTGTGTCTCTCTGGCCTAATCCCCTTCCAGAAGGAAAGCAGTAACGTGAACACTGTCCTCTGTGTTCTTAATCTTTTTTTTTCCTTGCCTTTTTTTTTTTTTTTTAAGTAAAGACAACATAAACCTTTTGGAGAAGAACAAAATAAAACCAGTCAGTAGAATATCCGCTACAATTTTGCCACAGTGTTTTTTCTTGGCAATGAGATAAAAGTTAGGCAGAAGTTTGGACATCCATTTATTGCTTTTATTCTGTCTCCTGGGCTAGTGTGTTTGCATGTATGGGAGTATGCACACTTAGGATTTTTAGCTTTTGTTCCATGGACCATCTTTGATGTTTTATGGAAGTCAGGTGATCCACGCGATGATGAACCTTGTTCTACAGACCTGTGTCCATAACTGAGTAGGGGAGCTCTAAAAAGTTCAGGGAACTCTGGTGATGATGTTTAGATAAACTGTATAATTGTGGTGGCTAGAAATAGAATTATTTGGTTTGGAAGAGAACTGGTAGCATTCAGAAATAAAATGCCTTAATTACTGAAAGATAATGAAGACTGAGAAGCAATGAAACAAGTGAAGAGGAAACATTAACCTACTTGGAATATAGCTTGCCTGCCTCAAAAATTGAGATTAATTAGAGACTAAGGCAAATAAATTATTCTCTGTTGCAGAGTATATAGTTCCCTCTTTAAGAAATGTTGCTTGCAAAACAATCTTGCATGATGAAAACTAACACCACATAGCTACTGTCCAAGACCAAAGACTTGATAACTAAGAATGTGGAAAACTGTACGCATGTCACAAGATGGTGCTTGCCCAGGAGACTTCATGCTTGAGAATGTAAACTGTCCTCGTGTGAAGCTGGGGCAAGAATTCCCCGGAGTAGCTTTCCGAGGTCACCTCCGCTCTCTTCCCAAACTGATGGAGATAACAAGCTCTTCCCATGCAAGTAAGTCTCTTTGAAGCTGCTGGTATTGTTCATTGGCAGACGGAATGTACTAGACAAGTTTTTTTATTGCAGTACGTATTATATACTGTGCTGCAGTCCGTCCTATTCTATTTTGTTAAAGTACATTCGTGATTCTTGTTGAGGAAATGATCATCTGCCATAGACTTTACTCATGAAATTGGAAACAGAATATGGAAAGAGAGAAAATGAGATGAACACTTGGCTGTTGTGATTTAGGACGTGTCTGAAAAGTAGAGATTGCACCGAACGTGCAGCTGTGGTGAAGGTGATTTTGGCTATCATTTAATTAGCTGTATTTAACTTACCAGTGTAGTACTCCTCTTGAATCGGCACACATCTCTGCAGCACCCGGTTCTACATACTGGTAAAGTTAAAATAGGATGTCATTGTAAAGAACTTGAATATAAACTTATATACCTTTGCTTCCTCTTGAAAGTGTAGAGTGTTTGAGAGGGGGTTTAATGTGGTACTTCATTGGATCAGTAGAATCATGCAGTTTGAAAGTTCACTTTTATTTTTGCATTGTGCGCAGTAATTCATAATCTGTATATGCTTTCAGGATAATGGAGCTAATGGTGTGAATGTGGTAAAAAGCCAGCTGTATTTCTCCATCATCTGAACTTTTCCATCGAGAGAAAAATGCACCCTAGCAATTGCAAAAATAATACTCTTATTTCCAATCACTAGTTCTACTGATTTTTCTATTGCAGTTTGCTTTGTTTGGGCTTCCTGTGTGCAGGAAGATGTATAAAGCAAGCACACCACGGAGTCAAATTCGGAGGGAAAGTCTAATGGGAAGGAATTGGGTGATGCTTGAAAATGCAAATGGAGAATGAGAGAGGAGCTGGAAGCTCTTTTTGAGAGAGAGCGGGCTTCTGAAGAGACCAATTGTGAAAAATTTACTGGAAGTAAAATGAAGATGCATCTGAAAAATAATGCCAATTAACTTGGAGATTCATCTTAAGTCACTGGTCTTTGTCAGGCTCAGAGAGATGGTATGAAGTAATCTTTCTTAACTAAGGATAGGTTATATTGATGACAGTAATGAGAGTCTTGGCATTTTGAAAGAGCAAAACAATAGTCATCTTATATAAAAATCTGAGATTGAATGTGTGAGTTATCTTGACAACAGTGTGATTTTATACATAAAAAGAGTGAGAGTTTCTGTAAGCATTACAAGTAAAGGAACGCCCATTATATTTTTTTGAGACAGTAATAAGTTGCATCTGTAAAGTAAGGTTCCTGAAGGAAGAACAAGGAAAACTAAGACAGCAAAGAATTGATTTAAAAACCGCTAAGTGATTTAAAAAAAAAAAAAATCTGTTTGATTTTTTCAAACATTCCGTTGCCAGAGCTAGTATATAGGAAATGAGAAAACAAAACGAAGTTACTCATGACCTTGCTGTGTTTGGTAAGTGTAACGATGAGAAGATACTGCACAGACAAAAGTCTTGAATAATCAAGTAGACAGTATTTCTGTTGATGTTGTCATTATAATTTGCACCTGTGTCCAATTTAAAACCTATATGGCAGATAACTCCATTTCCTCAGTAAAAATCGCAAATGTACTTCAACCACAATAGCATAGAATGAACCGCAGCACAGCTTACAATACGTACTGCAACAGAATTGATCTTGTATACTCTTTCCGCCAATATAGATATAACAAGTACAGCAAGCAAGTAGTTTTTGCAGATTTTTAGTAAATATTTACCTTTGCTGAAGGTGATAAACATTTTATTTTGATGCTGTGTTGCTAAGCTTATATTGCTAAGCTGATATTTTTCTGGTCATGCAAAAATACTACAATGTACAGCAATGCAAACATCTCTTACATGTAGGTGGGAACAGCAAACAACCTGAGCCCACTTGTGCAAGGCAGCTGCTCATTAACATTTTGGTGTTAGTCGTCAGAGCTGTGAGAAAAGCAATAGGCATGTAAACACAGCAGACGGCTATCTACAAATATTTTTGGTCAGCTAAGTGTTTACTTCCAGAAGCTTAAAAAGACTTCTGTTGTTTGTGAATATTGTTTTTCCAACAGTTTTGTTCAAAGCACCTGTGAGCAATTTCCAGCGAATTGTCCTTCTTTCCATGCATCCCTTCCCCTCAGTAAGAATAATACTGAACTTTTTCATAATTTTTTCACTTACAGCTATTACTTTTGTAACAGTGCGGTATATGCTGATCACTGTGTGTAGGGGCAGAGTCTTCTATTTGCCTGTTCATTTTATAAGTTGATTCAGATTTCAAAATGCAGAGATACTTTCACTTCAATTATATTAAAATAATTTAGTGTAGCCATGTTGAACTGATTACCTTAATCATTGAAAATATGCACCAAAAAATCCAGCTGTTTAGTTTCTTGCTTTTTATGTATTCAGTGTACAATACTACTTTAACTTGCAGTATTTTCATTTGAGATAATCAGTTTTTTCTTTCATTTTCAATTTCTTTACTGGTTACTTTTTTGTAAATAGAAAAAAAAATATTCCTTGGATTGATCCTTTCTTAAGGAGATACTCTTGGAAATCTCTTTAGTTTGTATTGGCTGAAATAGCAGGGAGTGAAGAGTTAGAGGCAAAAGAAAGGAATTTTTGTTTGTCTGGAGCCACAGGTCCAAGAACTTCTGAAAACTGGAATCAATTTAATCCCCCCCCCCCCCCCCCCCAAGCTCATTTTATACTATAGTGCCCTTACTTTTTTTTTTTAAAGTTACTACTTGTTACAAAAAACTCTACTGATCTTCCATGTTATCTTTTTTTTTTAACATTCTTCATTGCATATGTGAATGCTTTGCTTTTACTGCACCTGATGTTAGGTTTTAACTTAACAGCATAACAGTAGTCTGAAGAACACACAGTCTAAATGTTCAAAATACAGTAAGGGTAAAGGCATCATGAAGTGAGCACATTTGATGCCTAGGATCAGTGGGCATAGTAGAAAACCAAACAACAACAGAAAAAAACCAACAACAACAAAAAAAGGGGGGGCTTTGGTTGATATTTGCCTGTATTGTAATAACAGAATCTAGTCTTTGAATTGTTTGGTCTTACGAAATCTACCTGATCTGTTTGGACATACTGCTCAAAAGTTGCTCTTAGCCTTAGTAATGATTTCTAAGTGCACGAGAACTGTCTTTTCACTTGTCACTGTTCTATATAAGAAATAGTTATAAAAGGGAACATTAGAGAATAAAGGCACAGATAGTGGTGTAGCTGTGACCCTACTTGTAAATTTTTTTTATTTTACTCTATTTTAATGAAAACAGAGGAGTAGAAATAGAAATAACTCTACCTTGAGAGTAACACCTCTGATACTGATAAGATTGCATAACTTTAGATACTCAAAAGAAACGGATTCAATTGACCAAACAAGTTTATTCCCTATGGTTTTTGTCAAGGTTACAAAGTCTGTCTTTCTGCTCTTATCAAAACCTGCTGCTTTTTTTCTTTGCAGGTCATGGCAACCATAAAGAAAACAGTCCTTTCCTGAACAGTTCAGAAGCTGGCAAGGGAGGCGATTACTATGACAGAAATCTGGCCTTGTTTGAGGTAATTTCTAACTGTTTTTCATACTTCTAATGTGATTTGTGATCTTCCAAGATGGGAGGGATTGAGCACATCGTATTAAGTGGAAGATAAGCATTGCAAAGGTCCAGGCAGTGGGGTGGGTACCTAAGTCTCACTGCATGGCAAATCTAAGAGCCATTGGTGTGTTTAGGGGTGTATCTACGAAGTAGCAAAACATAATGGTACTGGAGGTGACCTGAATAATTTAAATAGTGAAGCTGTGGCACTGTGGGCTAATCAGTGTGGAAAATGAGCATGGGCTGATTTACTGTGTTAAGAAGGACCGTGTTATTCTGTAGGAGAGTGCCTAAATTCAGGTATTCAAATTAGGCTGGATGTCCTGTATTACAACTGCAGCATATCGGTAATACTGATTTCTCCCCCACATGCTTTTTTGTGGGTGTATGTCTGCTGTCCGAAGTACCAGTAGGCAGAGATATCCTGTGTGATGAAAAAGCTCAGATATTATGACCGCTTGGGATTGTGAGGCAGAGAGGTATGACTGTTTCCATGTGGAAGTAAGGAGGACCAGACTCTCATGCGGGAGGCCAGTTGGACCAACCAGGTCCAGCAGAATCCTCCTCCATATCCTCACTTCACTGGCACTGCATTAACTGCAAATATATCATGGTGTGCGAAGACCGAGTTTCTGAAAAACATTTTCAGTGGAGTGGTGCAGAGGGTCTTTGTATGGCTCTGCAGCTGCTTTCCAGCTGGGCCTCTGAGTTGCAGCTTCACAGCAATACTGGCAACATGTACCTGGTGTTTCCCCTTCTGGGAACTCGGTGTGGGGCAGCCTGAGCTGGCTCTACACCCCGCCAGGTTGGCGCCTGCAGAGTTCAGCTGCATGGCATAGAGCCTGGACAAGTATAACTAACCTGCTGCTAAATAGGAACTCACCGTGGAAATGCTACAACCATGTTTGCAGGCAGTGTGCTTGAGCTAAAAGACTTCGAAGCATGCTCCTAGCTGTGGTGTCTCCTCCCTGCAAGGGATGGTAAATCTGTGATCAGCACTTGCAGATCATAAAGAGTTGGCCACTTGTGGCATGGCTGCTGCTAGTCATACCCGCCTTTTTCATAAGCGGTAACTCAGTACCACACCAGGGCTGCAGGCTCTTTCTGTGGTACTAAAGAGGAAGAGGAGAGATAGTGTCCCAAAGACCATGCTGCTCAACTGAACAGGAAGCATGTGTTGCCCCAACCTCTTTCTGGAAGGAATTGTAATCAGGTTTTTAAAGATGTGAACTGCAGATGAGATCAGAGGAAGGAATAAGAAAAGGGACATTTGGGGTCAGTTTCTGCCACCAGGTACAAAGCACATAATGCTACTGATCCTACCAGAAACTGCTTGTGATGATACACGAAGATTTGATAAATCTCCAGACAGTGAAATCTTTCTTCATTGGTTTTTATTTCCTGTGTAGAAGGTTGTTTCTCTTTACCATGCATTACTTACTGTGCAATTAGACATGTAAGACATTTTAATTTCAAAGAGAAAGGGGAAGTGAATTATTTTGTTCTATTTTTTTTTCTTTCTTCCCCTTGAACTTACTTTCAGAAACAGAAGTTGGATAGGATGAATGTAAAGGTGTGAGACCTCCGTACATGTGGCTTTTGGGATTTTTATCTAGATCCACATAAATTAGATTACACAGTTTGAAAAATGTAGTAGAATTATCAGGGTGCATGCATGCCTACAATAACTGGAGTTTAATCACTAACTCTCTAATTTATTTGGCAACTTGACCTTTTTAAAAGTATATCTGTTGATGTAAGCTGACATTAGAGATTTGTGGTTACAGTCCCAAGGCTCAGATGTCTTCTTTATTGCTGTAATTCATGTTTTTCAGCACCTAAGGAGAAGGGTGCAAACCTGTTGACATAGCCTTTTCCCGTCAGATTTGCCGTCCTTTCAGAAAATTAAATGCTCTCATCACTGGTTTAGGCACAATGAAATATTCTGTCATCCCCTGGATGATTTTCCTGGTGTGTTCCCTGGCATCCTCAGGCATGCCAAGGAAGGTGTGACCCCAGCCGTTCTCCATAAATGCTGGGAATTGCAGATGTTGACTGGTTGTCGTCTTCCACAGGAAGAACTTGATATACGACCAAAAGTGTCATCTCTGCTTGGCAAGTTGGTCAACTACACAAATCTTACCCAAGGTGTTAAGGAACATGAAGAAGCAGAAAGTACTGATGGCTCGAAGAAGAAAGTATCAAAAGTAAGTAAAGATTCTCTCCATGGCCAGCTGATGAACAGAATGATTCCCTAAATGATTTTTGGGGACCTGGGCTTCTTTCTGTTTTATCTTAACCTCTGTCACGAGCCATGACAGTGTTGCAAAGGAATAACATAGAACTCTGTAGGTAACCAGATGTTACCAAAGAATTATGGCAGATGTAGTGGTTAAGCACTGTGCACTACAGTGCAGTTACATACGCTTGGTATGGATTTAGATAAGGAGGATGGGCTTTTAGCGGTGAATCGAATAAACAACAAAACAAAAACCCCAGCTTTTTCCTAATGCTGTTTTAGCTGCCTCACAGTATCTGACACATCTCTACAAGCCTGGTAGGTATGACACTAGACTTGCAGGAGACAACACCCTTCTAGAGTGGTGGGTGGAGGTCGAATTGGACACCCTGGGGCGGCTCAAGTGTCATTCTGGTGTTAGGCACTTAGGCAACTGAATTCTGCCCTAAAGGATCTGCGTTTAGATGGTTAGCCCATTTGGGCTGGCCTTGTAATAACTAGGTAGAAGGTGGGGTTTGATTGTTGGTAGTTAGATTTCTATCAGGAGGGCTATGTTCTAACTGCTCTTCTTGGTGCTCTGGCACTCAGGCAAGTGTTTCAGTTACTGCTTAAACCCTCAAGTGGTATAGTTGCATTTTACAGCACTTGTAGGCCTGTCAGTTTGCTTGCAAATTTTGTCAAAGGAAAGTTTTCCAAAAAACTGAGATAGCACTTGAATTCTACAGATTTTATAGTACTGCCCTGTCAAAGTTTGAGCCATTTCAGAAAGAGATGGCAGTGATAATGTTGAAAACCAGCACATTGTTCTCAAAGAGAATGCATGTTACCCCATGCTGAAAGCCGGATTCCAGCTCCCTTACTCACACTCCAGTTCCTTACTCTGCATGGTTTTACACTGGGGATAAAGTTGTTTAGTCAACATGAAGCTTAAAGTTCAATTTTATCTGAGACCACATGCACTGAAGTGCTGTAATATTGTCGTTAGTATGAGATCATTACAAGACTGAGTGAAGGTCATCTGGGTGCCGTAACTGTGTTCTGGTACTATAAGCTTGCATTAAAAAAGTAATTTAAACATTTTAACTGTGAATTTCTTTTCTCTGGTACTTGGTGTTATACTAATTGCTGAGTCTGTCCAAAGTTTTTACCTTCTCATTACTAATACGAAATATCAGCTGCTTCTCTGTTTTAGCATGCTTTTGGTGGGAATAATGTCAGGCATCAGGTGTTAATATGGTGTTACTACATAATCTAAAATAATTTTCAGCCTCTTCCTATCAAAAGCAGATGGGTTGTTACCCTAACAAAGATGGAATGGAGGGGGATACAATAGGTACAGTCCTTACTATTTTGAGAAAGTTCTGATTACTTTTGCTGTTTATTTCCTTATTAATTGCCTGACCAGAATACCAGGGTAAGATGCAGTCTGATCTGAAAGCTAGTCACTTATTTCCCTGTTGGAAGAAGAATTGGGAGAATTTGGTGATGGGTCTGTAGTGTAAAGTTTGTTAAAGCAAATGCAGAATAGCTTCATAAGGTAAAAATGGGGCAAATAACAGGAAACTGAGAAGTTGTTTTAAATCCCCAGTAGAGTATGATTTATATAAACACTTGCGTATTTTCAAACTGTTTACTGCCATAAAAAAGGACTGTTGTCCTTACTAAAGCTATGCTTCTATGGTAAAATAGTTTGGGCTTAATACCTGGATTGTCCTGAATTATGCTTTCCCGTGTCCCAAAAATGTGTGTTTGCAGACTTTCTCAGATGTTTTTTGTAGAATGGGTTGGGTAACCATTCCAAAAGTGACAATATCATCCTGTGTTAACATCTCAGTATTTTCTGTGTAAACACTGCAGTTTCCTTAAGTGAATCTTTGCCTAGCTTGTCTGTCTCTGGGATAAATTACATCAGCTGCAATATCATAACTGTAGTTTGAATTTCTTCTCTCTCTCTTGCCATAAGCAATATGAAATTTTAAACGTCTTGCAAAATATAAGAAGGTTGAATACTAACTTGGCCAATAATTATAACTATTAAAAACAGGAAATTCAAAAGCAGTAACTGTACAATGCTATGGATTTAAGATATCCAGAAACTGTGCAAATGAAATTCTTCTACACGTTTGTTTTTAATCATCTTTGAAGTATAAATCAATACACTGCTGTTACCTTATCCTTCCCATTTGAGCATTAGTGCAGAAGCATGAATATCCACCCCAACACGGTAGCAGGTTCTGTTTTTAAGCGCCAGCATTTTTAACTGACTCGTTGCTGATTGCTGTACTGGGTAGACTCAGCAAATATGTACCCAGCCAGTGTGACAAAAGGTAAGCTGCCTGTCCTGATGTGTCACTTACTGGAATTGGCAACTTACAGACAAGAATTGGAGCAAGGAGGGTGAGCAGACTCTAGATCTGGTATTCAAAAAATGAATGAAGAAAGCAGTCCTTACAGTAAGTGAATATATAATTCTCTATCTGAGCAGGTAAGACAGGTCTCTTGGTGAATACCTTTATGTGACCTAGCACACCCACACCCCTGTCTGCCAAATCATATCCATTCAAATAAAAAAAAAAAGCAACCCAAAAAGAAACCACAAAAAACCCAAATCAACAATAAAACACAGACACAAAAAAAAAAGAGACAAGGCAGTTGTGTGCACATGAAGGAGACAAATCTCCAAGGGGCAGTATTGAAAAAATGAGATCTTTCTTCCAAAGTTTAAGCTTAAAGGATTAGAGAATGATGTGCTTTAGCTTGTGGAGATCACTGTTGTCAGCACCTGCTTTCTACAGTGGCAAGACCAAAAGAGACCTGAACATTTCCACAAGCTCTGGAAAATAGATTACGTGACTATCCCCCTTCTAATCTCTTGGAATAATTGCTACAGAGTTTGTGGAAGATGCAAATGGAGATCAGGACAATTTCAGTGCAAAACAACTTAATATAAACATATTACCCTGTTTCAGCATTCCCATTAAATATTTTTGATAGTAGTGTTCTGTGTTAGATACACGTTAGATAAAATTGACACTACTCCATGTAATAGGGTAGAAATTGGGTTGCTTTTTATCTTTTCTAAATACAGTCTTGTATTAAAGCACTTAATAGACGCAGTGGTATAAAAATATCCCCTTCTCAAGATGGAAAAAAGTAGATTAACTATTTTAGTTCATGTATCTTTAATCAGGCAGTTAATTTCTGTGCTGCTGTCTGTCCTCATGCTACAGAGCAACCGCAAGAGCTGTCATTACCGATCAATGTCCCTGAGCCCTGCAGCCAAGTGCTTTAATAACCCATCACGCTGGCACGATGGAAATAGTGTCCTTCAGACTCCGATCAATATTTGTATCAATTATGTGTCTGCAGCTGATTAGAGTGAACGGAAACATGATCTGCATCACCAAAACTGAGACTGTTTTCGAGATTTTTCTGTCCCTTCTTGGTTGATCTAAAACAGCGTTCTTCAAAATGTCTTTGTGGTTTATTTCCTTTATGCAGCATGGGGTGTTTAATTTTTTTTCATTTGGTAGCTGCTGAGACTGAACATAATACCCTTCTTATTTCAGATTGCATTCTGTTGAGACTTCAGCACTGGTTTAGTATCACTTACTGATTATAAGATGCTATAAAAGAGAGTGAAGTCACTGTAGATTACTGGTGTTAAATATTGCTGTGAACAAGCTGGTTCAATTAGTATTTGTGGATCATTCTTTCATACCAGTATTTTTTGTTTCATGGAGTAAGAAAATCCAGAGTAAACAATTATGCCTGAGGTACACTTACTAATACTGTGGCTTGGGTTTTGTCTGTGGGCAGACACTTAGCATTTCCTAGGCTGCTGTGCTCTGCAGTAGTGTCGTAACTATACAATTAATGCACAATTTCTCTTCCTCTGTGGCTGAAGTTAGCTTGTAACTTGATATGCATAAGAGGCCACTTAAGAGAGAGGGGGGGAAGATGATGAACAGTAGAGCAAAGCTGCAGGGGCCACTTAGGACAGGAGATAGGAAAGAGCTGAGCTAAGGTGAATTCTTATGCAAAGGAAGCAGGTGTTGGGAGATGTGTAAAAGGCAGGCTGAAAACTCACCTGCTTTTATAGTGCTTGGAAATCTGTCATGTAGAATATGTAACTGTGCTCCACTTGCTTCTCCTGCATAGGAGCAATAGGTTGGGCTTCTTTCCTTTTCCCAGCTGCCAGTTTTGACAAACTCTTAGAAACTCCTTTACCCCTGAGATACCCACACATCTGATAAATTCACTTGATGCTGGCTGCTGGGTTCAGAGATGTTGTGAGAGGGGTGACTGATGGATGAATGGTCAGATAGATGATAAAATTATGTGGAATATCTCTTTGAGATGCAAAGAGTATATTAATGTGACAATAGGAAGCCCTTATGCAGGGCAAAATCTGCCCAGTGCCTGGCAACATTATTTAGTCCTTTCTCAGTTAATGGTTATGCGGTTGAAGACGCAATGTGAATCAGATGAAGGTGTTTGAATCAAAAGTATCTAAACCCCCCTTTCTTGAGGAAACAGGTACACTATAAAGAATACCCTGAGAAGATCCTCCTCCACTGTAGCATTGGAACAACTCATTTAAAAATCCTTACCTTACCCTGATCAGGATACTTGTGTACAAGTTCATTTCTGTTAGTATCAGAAGACAACAATTCTTTTTGTCCCTATACATAATCTTGGCAAAGCTGCTCAGGTTAGTTCTATAGGATGGTAATTTTTGTACAAATGGCAGGTGACGTTTTGGGGATTTTTTTTGTACTGTGGCATTGGAACAGCTGAGTAACAGCTTTCTGGCCCCTTGGTGGTAGGTCTCATAAGGTAAGTCCATTGCAAACTGTCAGCACGTGGTTCTGTAGCCCATTTTACTTCAGGAGATTCACCCGAGTTGAAGTGTGTATGGGGAAAGTCTGATTGATCTGATTTAGCTTTAGTCACACGAGGAATTCAAAGTTGACTTCAAAAAATTCAGTCAACAATTCCTGGCATTTCTAACAACTGTTCAGATCATGTTCTTAGGCACAGTTTTCTTTCATCGCCGGCAGGGCAGATTCCTAATGCAGGTGAGGAAATTTGAATTGTAACATGTAATTGCAAGTTGAAGCACTAAATTCCTAGGTTGGTTATTTTGACCTGGTGGTGTTATAACCATTTGATTTTTCTAGGAGTTTGCTTTGTGTAATGAAATATACTCTTGTATTACCTTAGGTAACAAAATTTTTCCATAGTGAAGACAAGGCAAGAACAAAGTTTTGACAGCCATTTTATTGCTTTAAGAGTAATGTGCATGTCCTAAGTACCATTGCTTTTGATTCATGACTAATTTGTCTATAAGAGTGCGTGTTACCTATTTATTTTTGCATTTAATTAATGCTATGTAGTGTCAAATTTGAACATGTGTGGTTACCTCCCTTTAATATCCTTCTCATTTAGGTGATTGTTCATGGGTTTCTTTAAATGCTGTCTATCTGTAATATGTTTTGGAATTCAGGTTTATTTATAGAAAGAAGTGTGAAAAGGGATGAGCCTTGGAGAAGTTACATTCTCTATTCCCCCTATGTTTCAGCATTCTGTATAATTTTAAATGCAAAAGAAAACCTGAGAAAGCAGAAGCAATGACATGTCTTGGCAGGAAACCACAGAGATTTGGGACTCTGAATTGCTGCTAGTGCCAGGTGTGCCAATGCAGGGAACACTTTCGTATTTCTTGAAATAAAACCCTGGTCAGTGGCATGTTGATATCATTGTTTTGGATCTGACTATCCTCTGACAATAACTATTTGGGCAAAAGAGAATTCTACGAAATACTGTGTTGAATGCCAGTCGTGCAGTTTCTGTGAATTCACATAACTAACTTGTATTTTCTCAGTCACTGTCAAAAGTAATTCAGAGTCTGATCCTAACATAAAACATAAGAAAGGTGGAAGCATTAGTTTTACATATAAAATGGAAGGAAATACATTATGCATGTCTCCAAATTGCTTCTAAATCTTTTCTAGTTGTAACATCACAAAAGCATCTTTTCCATGAAGCTAATTTGTAAACTCTGGGGAGTTACGTGGGGCTGCAGCACTCAATAGGTTTTATACTAGAAACTCTGTGATTCTACAATAAAACAAATACATGTATGTTCTGTTGTTAGTAATTGGTGTTAAATGATGAGTATAGTTACTTCAAATGTGAAGATATGATAGATATTGTTCAGAAATTCGTGGGTTTGGTGTTAGGAGTTTGCTTCATGTTTTGTGGAAGTCCAGCACGATAGTATTTGTGTGTGTCTACCTTATGTTTCCCAGATTTCTACCATTTGAAAAACTGAAGTTGTAGGGTTTTTTGGTTATCTATGCTTTGAATAATTCCAGTTAATGAATGTCAATGAACTTTTTTTTCAGTCACCCAGCATGGGCACCCTGATGGGGGTGTATTTACCATGCATGCAGAATATCTTCGGGGTTATTCTCTTCCTTCGGCTGACTTGGATGGTAGGAATGGCTGGAGTTCTTCAGTCCTTCCTGATTGTATTACTTTGCTGCTGTTGTGTAAGTACATAGGTAAAATAATGCATGTGACATAACCTCTGTGAAACTATTGAGAAACTTGGAGAGGCTGCATTGCAGATGCATGTGTAAAGAAAAGCCAGATTTATGCTAGATACTTCTGCTATATTTGTAGCCATGTGATTTCTTTTTTTTTTTCCTCTTTTTTTTTTCCTTTTTTTTTTTTTTTGCTGGTATTTCTAAACTGGCAAAAATGGTGTTTGTTCAGCAAACAGCTGTTTTCTGTGCCTGTCCCAGGTCGTGGCTGCCTGCTTTGCTGGACTAGCCTTTGTTGGAATTTCAGCTCTGCAGATGGAGGGACACCTGCTTTCTTTTATCTTGCTTTGTCTGCAAACACCCATTATTTGACCCGATAAAGCAGTGGTCATCTCTCAAGCAAAAGTCTCAACAGCTTGATGATTAAATTCCTGCTACCCTTGTTTTCTTTCAGATAATGACCTGTTAAGGCAAAATAAATAGAAATATTGTATCCTATGTGCAGTGGCAGCTTTGCTCAATGAAGAAATAAGTTATGTTTTAAAAAATGTTGTTGACACAATTGCTTCCTTTTCCTTGTTTTCCCAGACTATGCTGACAACCATATCAATGAGTGCTATTGCCACAAATGGTGTTGTTCCAGGTAAGTATAGGTAGCAAACTTCTCATTTATGTTTAAATTAAAAAAAAAAAAAGTTGCTATAAGCTGTTAACATGGTTTTATTCTAGAAAAATCTGCTTAAGTCAGAATAGAAAGCCTGAATTCATATCTAGTATTTCTTCTTAGTATCAGTTAAGCTAAAGATTAAGTTACCCCTGTGCTAACAAAACGATACTTTAATTGAACCCCCCAAAAAATAGATACACAGCGTATAATTTTGTTGTATTCTTGTTGTGAATTTTTTACAATTTATAACAATAATTAAACGGTAATTTTACTCTCATTTTCTTGTTTTGTAGCTGGTGGCTCCTATTTCATGATATCCAGGTCATTAGGCCCGGAGTTTGGTGGAGCTGTAGGGCTGTGCTTTTATTTGGGAACAACATTTGCAGGAGCAATGTATATCCTTGGTGCCATTGAGATTTTATTGGTGAGTAGTACCGGAGTAGTCCTGCTTTTAAGGCAAATAGCATGTAGAAAATACTGTAGTATTCACGTCCCGTATTCATATAAACATTTACCAGAAGGTCTCCAGTTCCTCAGTGTCCAATTCTGTACTGCTTAGTGCTTCCCTTTGGAAGTTGCACACTCTGTGGGTGCCCAGAATGGAAGCTCTCCTGAAAACATAGGTGGAAGTGTGACTTAATCAAAGACACATGCTCATAATTGATAAAGTTGGCTCAATTGTACTACTGAAATAGAATGGGCAATATCCCTTGACTTTTCCTATAAACTGAAGATTCCTGTTAAAGAGCATGTTGCAAATTGGAAAGTGATTTACATTTCTAGTATAGGTACAAGATCACTACAGTAATATAGACAGAGTTCTGTTCCTGTGTTCCTTCAGCTTGCTTTCTTCTTGTTTCAGACATATATTGTGCCACAAGCAGCAATTTTTCATCCATCCGGTGCCCATGATGCATCCAGTGCTATGCTAAACAACATGAGGGTGTATGGAACTGTATTCCTTATCCTAATGGCAGTGGTGGTCTTTGTAGGTGTGAAATATGTTAACAAATTTGCTTCCCTCTTCTTGGCCTGCGTAGTAATATCCATACTGTCCATTTATGCTGGAGCTATCAAGTCCATCTTTGATCCACCTGAATTTCCGTGAGTAATATTTCTGGATGGGGGTACAGCTTTGCCTACAGGTCTGGAAGGTGTTCGGTGGAAGTTACTTAAAACTTGTGCCTAATACATTGTCAAAGCTATCTTTTTTGGTTAATTACCTCAGATTTTTTTAGCTGTATATAGTGACAGTGATAATCTTCCACACACAGAGCTCGTGGAATAGAAGTTTCTTAGCCTAAAATGAATCCATTATTACATTCTTTAACTGTTTTGGTAGAATGAAGTCTCGTGGTGAGTATACAGATTGATGGAGACTGACATTTCTCTGCTTCCTGCAAAGACAATCCAGTATCTTAGCCTACGGCTGTTGACTTAAATTTTAACAAGAATTTTGCTGGGTTATTTGTGGCAGTTAGTAGGAAGCAGTTTGGCAGATCCGTTTTCCCCAGGCCAGTCAGACATGATGTGCTGCCTTTGTGGTTGGAAACTGTGGTGGTGCGATGCAGCTGCTTGCTGAGAAATAGAGCATCTCTTAGGAATGTGGGAGGTGTGGTGGTGGGGCCATGCTGAGGCTCCAGCGAAACTTCCCCTTGGTCTGAAAGCAGATTAGTCTGGCATACGAGTAGCCCTGCTCTGAACACAACGCGTGCTCCTTAGCATGTTGGCAGTTAAACATGTAATACGGTTTCTTAAACTCAGAGCTGGCGCAGCAGTAACGTGGATACATGTGTTTTACCAGAAATGCAACTGCTGACAAGAGATGAATGGAACGGAAATAGAGTAGTTGAGTCTGCATAATTATTCACATCTTAAAATGTTGTGACCATAACTAAGTACTTGCAACCCTCAAGTGCTCCCTTTAGATATTTAGGGCCCAATGATTATAATGTTTTACAACAGTGGCAGGTTTAAAGCAGTAAAAATAAAACAATGTCTCTACCTCCCCCTCATTATCTCTTGGATTGTTCTTGAATGTTCTCCCTATCTTTCTTCCTTGGGCTGTATTCCTTTTTCTTTTGCTGAAGTAACTAGATACTGTATTTATTTTTAAATCTCGAGGGGAAGGCTTCTCTGAAGTTACAGTTCACAGGCCTGCAAACCCTACAAAAATGGCCCTGTCTCTTCCATTTTCCTGGCTTTAGTGATTGATAAGACCTGTTGAAACAGTTAAACTTACTAAAATGGAAAAAACAATTTTTTTTTTCTGTGGGTGTTTTCCGGCACTGGGAAGAGAAGCTGAATGAACTTTTAGTGGCAGCAAGCTGTTATGTAGTATCACCATGTCTTGGGGAACCGTCATTGGAGAAGTGGATTAAAAGTTTTCAGTGGTTAGGTGAAACACACAGGCACTGGAGGATTTTAGCAATTATGCATGGCATCTTCTGACAAAAAGAACCTTTGCTTATTGTGATTGAAATGTATGTTCCTAATTCTGAAGCTAAAATGTCAGGGGTCATTTGAGTGCTACTATACAGAAACTGGGATAATGTGATTCCAAATATCTTTACATATTCTAAATATCTAGTAATTTGAATGCTAGTATTTTTCAGATCTCTTCCACTCCAGTAGTTCTGTTTAACTGGGGAAAAAAAAAAAAGTGGCCTAATCTTTCCCTTTCATTGTTTAAGGTAAATTTACCAAATTCAATAGATCACACTGATGCGGCTTTTTATACCTCTCCCAAAATTGTTGGAAAAGTAGCTTTATACTTCTGACCCTTAAAGGAAACAGATACACAGTCTTTGTCCTGCTACCACCCTCTCTTTGAAGCTGAGAAATGATGTAGCAGACTAGAGCCACTTGAAGTTTCCATGATAGGAAAGAAAAATTATGGGGAAGGGCAGATTTCATTTTCCTGGTACCATGTAATAACACTGGTTTTCATGTTTCCCTTCTAGGATTTGCATGTTGGGCAACAGGACTTTGTCAAGAGATCAGTTTGATGTTTGTGCCAAAACCATAATTAAGGATAACATTACTGTGGCCTCCAAGCTTTGGGAGCTCTTCTGCCACAGTACAAACTTAACCACTGAGAACTGTGATGAATATTTCCTAATGAACAATGTCTCTGAGATAGCAGGAATTCCAGGAGCTGCTAGTGGTATTTTAAAAGGTATGATAGAATATTTTTTTCCCTTAGAGAGGAGGCATGCTGAGCAGTTGAAATGGGTTGAACTATTCCCTGGTTAAGAAAGAGGGACTGAAGAAATGTAATTACAGTGAAGAAAATTATCTTCAGTAAAGAAAACCAAGTCTTATAATCTTTAAAAAGAGTAGATGGCACTTTTGTCCTGATACAGTACTTATCTGCTGTAAAATTGATTTAAATTTGCCTTGTACATTTAATAATTTCAGCAGAAAGTCAGCTGTAATTGTGAGCTATACTAACATGAGTAAGTTGTTAAAATTTTTCAGAACTCTGTGTAGCTACTATGACTCTCCATTTCAGACAGGTTAAGATTATGTCCTGAAAGATAAGACTACTTATATAAAAATAGTGTACCTGCTCCTGAATATATCATTGGAAAGTGTTCGTTATTGAAATGAACTCCAGAGAACAGTTGCTTTGTGCAGGTGCTGAGTGCCTGAGGTTCCTGTTTTCACAGAAACCAGTAGTCTAGTTTCTAAAATGGACTCAGCATTTATTAGTGAAATTTCAAATGCCAACCATATAATTCTTCCACTGTCTAAAGAACAAATCCATTTATATCTAGGAAGCTGGTCAATATTGCTGCTTTGGATTCTCTGAGCTACTATGTATGGGTATGGTGGTTCATTAAAAATAGTCAATGTATGTATTGGGGTTAAAATAGGTACGAAGTTAAGAGTGTTACATTTAGTAATATTAAAGGATAAGATGCACTTAGACTTCTGTAGGCTATTCATACATGTTTATTGTTTTTGTTAGAGATTCCCTTGAAAGCATGCAATATAAATTTTCTTTCATGTAACTTGTATATGTCTTAATTTGTGTTGGATCACTGAATTGTATGAATTACATTTGCAATCTTCAGTTGTAGACCCATGATAATGAGAACAGGTTTGAACTGAAACATGCTTTTCTTTTTTGTGGTGTGATAACAACATGGAAGACAACTTATGGAGCAATTATTTGGAGAAAGGAGAGATACTGGAGAAAGCACATCATCCATCTGTTGACGTAGCAGGCCAGAAGAACAACCTTCATCTATATGTGCTTTCAGATATAGCTACTTCATTCATGGTGCTGGTTGGCATCTTCTTCCCTTCAGTGACCGGTGAGAATACTGGGACAAGAGGGCATCTTGGGTCCCAGAGCTTTCTTCTCTCCCTTGATCTTACGTCCAAAATGTGTTTTCAGGTATCATGGCTGGTTCAAACAGATCAGGGGACCTCAAAGATGCACAGAAATCCATTCCCGTTGGAACAATTCTTGCTATTGTCACCACATCACTAGTCTGTATCCTTTTAAAATTAGTAAAGTCCTAGCATGTTGTAAGTGACTTAGATGAATGACTGAGTCCTTGAGCTGAAAGCATCAGAATTATTATCCTGTTGTTTCCCATCCCCCTTTTTGTGCTGGGCTTTTTGGTTTGTTCTTTTGCATTTCCATTGCTTTTCTTTGCTATGAAGCAGTCTATAGCTTTTCAGGCTGGTGGAATAAAGATATATATTTTTTAGGATGCAGTGGACCATTAAGATGAGGGAAGGCTTTAAATGGGAGAGATCATAAATTTCAGTTCCTTAAAAAAAAAAAAAAAGCCTTTTAGTTTGAGTAACATTAAGGAGTATATGCTTTCTTGAACATTTTAGGGCAAGATAAACTGAAGTTAGAAATTAGACTAGGTGCTCCCCAAGTGTTTTTTTTGGGGGGCGAGGAGGGAAGGTTCATGTGTAGAGTCAGCTGCTCACTGGTACCAATGAATTTATGTATTTATTTTGAAGTCAGTGAAACAAGATCAGCTTACATCAGCTTATAGGGCTGTACTTTTTCTTTTTTCCCCTTGATTTTTAACACAGTCATCTGATTTAATGCTATTCCATGATTCTTAGACACATCTCCAGCTGGCATACGTGGAAGTGTTACAAACACCGTGCTCAGTAGTGAGCTCCACGTAGCTGTGAGCGACTCGTCGTTTCCTGCCTGTTTCCACTGAGACTGGAGTACTTAATTTGCAGAATATGAGGATGTTCCTCATACCAGATTTCTAGTTGCTGAGTGTGTGTTCAGAGGAACAGCCTTTGTCCCAATAGAAGTTGCTGGGTTTTGTACGTGGTTAAACTCTTCAGGGCTTAGGACCACAGAAGCTTTGCTTAGGAAAGACTGCTAATCTCTTCTCTCCTGCTAGAGATGAGATGAAGCCAAGGTCTTTCAGCTTCAGCTAGCTGTTGGCGTCCTAAACTACAATTTATCAACGTAGGAGATTTAAAAAAAAAAAAAAGGGAAAAGGCAATTAATAAGAACAAGGACTTCAAAACTTCTTTGTAAGAGCTTTCTGAATAAATCCCACCCAAAGAGCAGCTGGCAGAGATGGTGACTCTCCTGGAAATTCTGCTGGTTTGAACCTGTTTTTTGCCAAAGCTTGCCGAGCTGTAAATCAGGATCCCAGCTCACTTGTCCCAGCTTTTTAGGAGCGCAGCCTTTTCCAGGTGTTACTTTGGGAACTGACCCTGTACCAAGAAGTCTGCATTTCCTGTGAACATAATAAATATTAAAACAGGTCACAGACGTAACCCCCAGCTCTAATGTTAAAATATTTGCAGGTCAAAACTTATTTCGTGGTGTGTAACTTTATACGTAGATACTAATACGCCACCCAGTGGAAGGCTTACACCATAATTTTTAGGAGTGATCAATGTTTCCCCTTTTATTACTCTTTGTATTTTACAATTGTGTTTCAGGGGTAGAGGGTGGAGTTTAGGATTTAACCATTCATGTAAACTTAAATCACAAAATCAAAAACTTCTCTGGAATGCCAGATACAAAAACCCTGAAGTATTTTATACTCCCCAATGCAGAAGTAGTACAGTTCAATAACAAACTCAATGTTCAAAGACTTATTGGTGATGTGAATGCCATTAGACCACAAAATGAGAAAGTGCAAGGTAATGGTTTGCTATATGTTCAAAATATCTTCAGACACAAGAGGAGAGAGAAAATAAATATATTTTAATATCGGTTTCTGTTCAGATTAAATTGACATTTACGTATAAAAATATTTCCTTTGAAGTTATGTCCTTTATCATAACATTTAAAACTATCTTTTTTAAAAATTGAAACTTAGAATAATAACTTTGTCACTGTGTCTGTACTGTAGGACAGAGGCACATGTTGAACTTTCCACAATACTTTTTATGGTTGTTTTCATCTGCCATGTGTAAATAAATCCTACTTCCTTAGCACACTCTGTACTCAAGACTTCAGTTGTGTGTTATTATTTGGAGCCTGCATAGAAGGTGTAGTCCTGAGAGATAAGTAAGTTTTACTGCTTTAATGCTCTCCTTTCTTTTTCTTTTTTGCAGGGAAGGTGTGTTCTTTCCCATCTCGCCTCTCCCTAAACCATATTTGTATGTAAATTGTAAACAATGTTTTGGGAATCTTCTTGTATTTGGTTCGATATTTTGTGGCATGGCTCCCTCAGATTTTCCATCCTACGTCTCTTCCACCATCCCCCCCGCCCTGCCCCAAATCTGTGTTGTCTTGTGTTGGCGTACCCTTTTCAGTTTCCAGGGGTACTTGTTCAAAAATCAGATTCCTAACAGTAAACTATAGATTTCTATTTTTTCTTTCTCTTCCCTAGAGAAGGAAGATACAAAACAACAAAAATTCTCTCTTTTTTTTTTTTTTCCTTTTTTCTTCTCCAGATGAACCTTAATTTTTTACCTCGTTTGTTGTCGTCTTTTTGTTAATTACCGAGTTTGGCAAAATTACTCTTTGCAAACTGTTTTCTGGCTTCATTGCTGTCTGAGGTACTACTACTGATTTTTGTAAAAGTACTGGTGACGTCAATAGCATATGCCAAATAGCTGAAATTATTTCAGCCTATGGTATGTTAGCAAATGGCTTGCCAAGCTGCTCTAATCTTTCTTGTGCTTGCTGACCTCGGTCCCCTAAGTCAATGACTAGGATAATGTACATTCCCTGACCTATGCTAAAGAAAAATCTTAAAAGACAGGCAGATAGCACAAATCTGTATCTGTATATGTTGTATTGCTCATAGTGGTATTCATAGGAAGAAGTATTTCCTCATAGCATTTGTGATTATTTTCTTGCATAGAAACCCAATCAGACATCTGTAACTAGACAAAGTTTGACATTTGGTTATCTCTGCCCTCGGATTATTAGTTATCAAACATTTCTGTCTGTAAACCCAATGACAGTGTTCGCAGTACTAGAGTCTACAAGTGCTTTTTCTGAAAACTTCCCTCACATTGATGGACTCTTTCCAGTGGACAAGCAATGAAGTGCTTGTGACTATAATTGTCTGGGGAAAAAACAAACAAACAAACAATAAACCAAATGAAACAAACAAACAAAAAGACCCCAAAGTCTTCTATAAGGATGTCTGACACTGGATTGTGTTGGGTATTTTAAACATTAAACTTATTTTTTTGTTAAGAACTGCATCCTTCTAGGTGGAAGTAGAAAATAATGTTGTGATAATAACGTAACGGGTTTATAATATATAATCAAAAGAAAGTTTTTGAATTGTTGAAATCACGCTGCAGACACTTCCTATCTGTGTATTAAAAGTAACTCAGATTGTTTATATATATACTTATACTTCCTATATTTCCTAATCAAGAAAAGACATAATATTTAAATGACATCTTAAAACAGACCGAGAAAACCAAGCATGAGTGTCAAAATACTCCTTTGAATCTGAATGTCTTGCTGTTCTTCTCTGCAGGTACGGCGATGCAGTGAATAAGAACTTAGTGGTGGGCACCCTTTCGTGGCCCTCGCCGTGGGTCATTGTGATAGGATCCTTCTTCTCTACCTGTGGAGCAGGTTTACAGAGCCTTACCGGAGCCCCCCGGCTGCTGCAGGCAATAGCAAAGGACAACATCATTCCTTTCCTCTGGGTTCGTACATTTTTTTTTTTTAAAAAAAAAAAAGAAACACAAACAAAAAACCATTTTGTTCATCGTAACTAACCAGCTATTTGACTTTATGCTCTTGGAAATCAGATTTATTTTCCCTAGTTTGCCCAGCATTGAAGTGAAGGTCTGTTAAAAACTAGGAATATGTTTAAAGGAGTTTGACTAGACATATATGGTAATTTTATGAAGAAGTCTAACACCTAATTCAGTGAAGCACAGAAAGCCATTAGAATAATTTGACTCCTTGCTCTAGAGAAAAAAGTATGTAGGAAAATTACTATTGTTTTTTAAAATGTAGTCTTTTTTTTTTCATTGTAACTTTATGAAATGCTTGGAAGATATGCTAAATGTTTCTGTTTCTTCAGGTTTTTGGTCACGGAAAAGCGAATGGTGAACCGACGTGGGCTCTTCTGTTAACAGCATTAATTGCTGAGCTGGGAATCCTTATTGCTTCACTTGACATGGTGGCTCCAATTCTCTCAATGTAAGAAACAGGGTGGTTGCTATTTGGGGGGTGGGTGGGGAGAAGAAAAGAGCGATACTCCTTGAGTTTTGCCAATTTGATTGTCTTTCAGAACCATATCTTAAACCAGTGAAGCAAATTACCGGAGCCTGAGTTCCACTTTTATTATTTCTGTGAATTCTCTGGCTTTAGGTTCTACATATAAATCTATTTGTTTCTGCTCTGGAGTATTCTGTGAATAAACATGGTTTTAGTATATTGTTATTTTGTTTGGGAAAATGTTATTTTCATCGCAGAACAAAGATAGCGTTGATGATGTGGATAGATCTAACTTGATCCGATTAAAAAACTCTTCTGACTACTTTATACTGATAGTTCAGGCTAATAAAATTCAGAGGAATAGTCACAGGTGACAGAGCAGCTGTATTTTGACTGTAAATCATTCATGTGATTATAATACGTGCCAGAATTTATAAACGTGTGTGCTAAAAGGTTTTGCACTTCTTTTGCTTCTGCAGGTTTTTCTTGATGTGCTACCTCTTTGTTAATCTAGCATGTGCAGTACAAACACTTCTTAGAACTCCAAACTGGCGGCCCCGATTTAAATACTATCACTGGTAAGCAAAAGGCCAGCACGCTCAACGCCTACTCTGTGATCTACAGTGTGGGTTTTAGAACTCTCTCCATAAGGCTTGTGGGCATCTTTTATTCCTCTGGATACCAGTTCTAGACAAGAGTACATCAATGTAATACACGTAGAGGACCAGACCCAGATATTTAAAGGCATGAGGGTTTCATTCCAACAACAGGATACTAAAACTGTTGGGGACTACTTTTACTGCTGGTTCAGAATAGACAATGTAAAGAAAAAAGAGCAAGAGAATAATTTACTTGTTTTTAAGCTTTTCTACCCCACTACTCGCTAATATCTTTGCTTTTTGTTTCAGGGCCCTCTCATTTTTAGGCATGAGTATTTGCCTGGCACTGATGTTCATTTCATCTTGGTATTATGCTTTGGTAGCTATGCTTATTGCAGGCATGATTTACAAGTACATTGAATACCAAGGGTAAGTATTAACTGGATAGAAAAGGGTAGGATGGAGATTGGGTCTATTTTTTATGAATTCTCTCTAGCCTTCACATTTGGAGAAGGAACTGTCCAGAGATATGACTTAGAGGGCTTTCCTTATTAGTTCATTTTTTTCATTGTTTTACTGTGTCAGTGCTAAACAAAAGCCCCTGAAGTGCTTTGTTTTAAGCCTCTAAAGGTGTTTGGTGAAACTTGAGAGTCACAGGAGGCAGAAACCTGGTTGAGATCTATCCTTCTGCTGCCTATCAGGCATAGTTACTTCAGGCCCAGAACACCTGAAGGTAGCCATCTTATTGCAATTTATCTGGTGCAAAGGTCTGTCTAGAACAGTCCTTGAAAAGCTGAATCTGCAGGTTAGGTTGCCTGAGATTGTTAATATCTGATGGAGTCAGGCTGTAGTATGGCTGTATAAATTAATTTTAACAAATCAGGTATTGAAATGCCTGTTTGTTTATGCTTGGGAAGTGTTCTCTGTAGTGGAGTGTTGATTACAAATTAAACACAGAATCGTTGTGGTGGTGTTGTGGTATAGGTTTGACTGAAACATTTGCATTTCTCTCGTGGTATGTGGTAAATATTAGATACATACATGTACAAATGATAAATATACATGTGATGCATGCTATGTATCACATTATTAAACTCATTATAAGGTGGTGATTTCTCTATAGCATGACTGTCAGTGTGCAATTAAATACTTGTGAAACCATATGTGGGCTAAATGGTGTGTTCTTCATAGTGCGGAGAAGGAATGGGGTGATGGTATCCGAGGTCTTTCACTCAGCGCAGCAAGATACGCCTTACTCAGACTGGAGGAGGGCCCTCCACACACAAAGAACTGGAGGTACGCATTTTAGACTAATAAAATGCACTGTCATGATTATCTACTTACAGTTAAGGAATTAAACTGGACTCCAAACAAGACACTTACGGTCTGTGTGAATGAATTTAAATCCCCAGAATATTTTAAAAAAAAAAAAAAAAAAAAAAGTGTTGAGTCTGCGGTGAGCTGCCCTGTCACTGCCCAAGTGTGTGGGCCCTGTATGGGCAGACCTTTCTTGTCTTTTGGATCTTTAATCGAACTCTGAGTTGGTGAATTCAGAAGTGGAACTTGGGGAAACTGTGGAGATCTCTGAGTACAGAAGTCCAGAGGCCCATGGTAATTTGCACTGGGGGCACAAAGAAATCACTGCTATCATTCTAGGATTAAAAACCGGAACAGTGGCCAACATTTCTCCCTCTGGCTTTGTGCATTGAAGACAGATTAAGAGAGCAAGAACCCTCCTCTCAGTTATGCATTGCGCAATTCTTAGGCTCTGAACAAGAGGACTAGGAATCTACGAAAGAAGAGAGTTTTATAAATCCTTTTATACTTGCTCAACCATAGCTTAAGAGAGAAAATAACTTAATTGATGTGTAGCGATACCTTAAGGTACAGAAAGCAGGTGGGAACTGTGTTTAGATTCATGTTTCCCAAGTGTTTGGCACAAGTATGCAGATAGATCTGGAAGGACAGCCTTTCAGTATGAACACAGTGTGTGCTCTAATAGTACTTAAAAGAGCCTTGAAAATCAACCACATAAATAAAACATTAATGCAAGCCTCTTAAGCTAAGTACGTGAACGGGTTTTACGACTGTCAAAACAACGCAGCAGCAGAATTCCTTCACTGCTTCAAATCTGCTTTGAATCAATAGAAATAAAATATTAATTAAAACCCCTCTAATGTGTGAGATACAGCAAGAATTTACTGTTTCAGAGTTAATATTCAAGCACAATTAAACTGATGAGAGGCAGTTTTTTAGAAGTGTTTTTGTTAAAGCATTAGTAAAAAATACATTCGCTTTTTTATCTTCTGTAGGCCTCAGTTGCTGGTGCTTCTGAAACTTGATGAAGATTTGCATGTAAAATACCCTAGATTGTTAACCTTTGCATCTCAGCTGAAAGCTGGCAAAGGTTTGACTATCATAGGATCAGTGATCCAAGGGAATTTCTTGGAAACTTATGGAGAAGCCCAGGCTGCTGAACAGGTCAGTGTTTTAAACAAATTCCTAAAGTAAAAAGGGGTGAGTGGGCAGATAACTTAGAAGTTTCATAATCGTACATGGAAAAAAGCGTATCAGTAAGGCTTCCCTGACATACAGGACTAGTTGAGTAGTACTACAGCTGTTCAGTAAAGGGCTTGCAAACATGTTTCAGCTGCCACTTGTGGCTTTGGGGATATAATAAGATCGATGCTTGCAACTTGTGTAAACAGCCTTACTGCATAAAACTGTCTTGATTTATAAGAAAGAATTACTATGGAAGTCTATGTATGCTGATAATGGAGGGAAGAGGACTATTTAGTTTTCTGAACATACCAAGAAACATTTCAATAACACTCAATTATTACAAGCTTGGCAAATGTGCTATGTCTCTTTCAGTGTGGTGATCAATTTATTACAAAAAGCGTTGAAGGATGGTCCTGAAAATTTGTTAATAAATCATTTCATCTTCTTCACTGTGTAAACATGACATCATAACCCTGCTTACCTCTGTATAGTATCAGCACATCACTGTTTTCTTCCCCAGAGGCTTTTTATACAGGAAAACTGTGATAAAGGGAAAACTAATTCATAGGCCTATGTGTTGACCCAGTTTGTTTAGTTTTTAAACAAATAAAGGGTATGGTGTTCTTGATAAGTGGGGGGGGTTTGGTGCTTACATGTGTAAATTGAATATAATAACACAGCATGTTACATAGAAATCTGAAACTGGAAATCCGAATGAAGTTAATTAACCTTGGGTTTAAAAAGGTGAGTGTTTTAGGATTAGAAAATGGAAAGTGAGATGGTAACACAGATACCACTAAGTACTACTAGGAATAAGAGATTATAGCACAAACCAAAAAACCCTTATCTCAATCTGTTAGAAATAATTATGTTTGGAAGGGAACTATGTGTGTTTTAAACAAGTATTATTCACAATTAGTGGGTATTTTCTCTTCTGGTTTATTAAGGAAAGCGGATGAGCAGAACTTTGCTTTGAAATGTGTTTTACCTGTGGATGTGTGAACCAGGAATTTACGTTGTAATCACATGATAGAGAAATACTAACAGTTCCTCTTGGTTGTGAGGTTTTTCCTTGTCTGTCTTGCAGACTATTAAGAATATGATGGACATTGAGAAGGTGAAAGGATTTTGTCAAGTAGTTGTAGCCAATAAAGTTCGAGAAGGAATTGCCCACTTGATCCAGTCCTGCGGACTAGGTGGCATGAAACATAATACTGTGGTTTTGGGATGGCCGTATGGCTGGAGGCAAAGTGAAGATCCAAGGTCATGGAAGACATTTATAGGTGAGCTTTAAAGCTTCTGTGTGATCAAACATTGTGAACAGAGATGTTTATTACGTATATGGTACACACGGGGGATTTTAACAGAATCCTTGTGAAATTGGTTTTGGTTTTTAGTCTGTTTTTTCTAGTATTGATTGTGAAGTAGATAATTTCTCACAAAACTGCTCTATGTTTGAAATACCACTTCTTGTAGGTAAAAGACTTAGGAAAGATCTTTAAAGATTAATCTAGCAGCTAAAATTCATCTGTCTAATGAATGGTTTAAAAATTACGGACTTGATAGATACTGGGGTTTTTGGCAAATTATAATTTGTTTCCTAGATAGTTTGTCTTTTCACTGGTCCTACCCTATCCATCTCTCTTCACTACTGGAGCTAACATTCTCCTTGCCTATATCGCTCTCCTTCCCCTATGGGCCAGCTACTTAACACAGTCAAATTAGAACAGACCAGATGCTTTCTCCTCATACCTCGCTTTGAAGGTTGCTGCTTTTATTTTAAACATGAAATAGGGCTTGTGTTCCAGTAAGTCTGCTTTATCCTAGCTTTATCATTTGGTCCGACCTGTCTATACAAGCCTTACTGTGCATACTTTTCTTTATGTAAGCAATGACTTTTATGGTTTGCTGACATTTGCTCAGTGAGTAACTTTTTTATTTTTATAAACCATAGATCACTTGCAGAATTGGAAGTAACTGTCTGTTTTTCCCCTTTTGGGCAGGTACTGTTCGCTGCACAACTGCAGCCCATCTAGCTCTGCTGGTTCCCAAAAATGTGTCTTTCTACCCCAGCAACCATGAGCGTTACAATGAAGGCAACATTGACGTGTGGTGGATTGTGCATGATGGAGGCATGTTGATGTTGCTTCCTTTTCTTCTCAAACAGCACAAAGTAAGGAGCTAGCCAAAGAATGTTTGTCACCCAACTACTTATGTGTGCATTAGTTTAAAGAAACAAATAGTGGAGCCTGTGTTGATAAATGAGAGTGGATATATTGACAAGTTTCTGTTTCGTAGAGCAAAATATTATTGGTTCAAATACTGAGAGTTTGCATTCCCTCACCAGGTTTGGAGAAAATGCAAAATGAGAATTTTTACTGTAGCTCAGATGGATGATAACAGCATCCAGATGAAGAAGGACTTGGCTACTTTCCTCTATCAACTCCGAATAGAGGCAGAGGTAGAAGTGGTAGAAATGGTAAGGGATTTGAGCCTGTTTTTCACTTGATGATGCAAATGGTGGTATTTGGTTATGACTTGATTACAAGCACAATATTTTTTTCTTATTTCTGCAGCACAATAGTGATATCTCAGCATATACTTATGAGAGAACTCTTATGATGGAGCAGAGATCTCAGATGCTGAGGCAAATGAGGCTGACAAAAACAGAGAGGGAAAGGGAGGTATGTCATTTGTGGTTGATTGCTGTGGGCTGCTGAGGTGGATGACACAAAGTGCCTTCCTAGTAGTGTTTTATATAGCTGCTGCTTAAATTTAACTCCTGTGTTTTAAAGATGTAAGGAAATACTTTTAGTGTAGTTTTTTTTTCCCCAAAATTGCATATAGTCATTAAATAGCCTGGCTGTACTTGCAGAAACCATGCTAGAAACTATTTATTTGGGGGGAAAACGATGGCAGTATATACGCTGTAGAAACAATTTGTGTGTTCCCCTTTGCAATGTAAATGATACTTGACCTGAGGACGTAAGTCTCAACCCTTTCTTGACCTTGTTTTTGCTTTATACGGCATGTCCAGAGTTTGTCTCATATTATAGTATATCCTGTTTTCCTGCTGAAGATTTCACTCCAGTTTGGACTGTTAGGACACGTAGCTATGAAAGGTGCAGATGATCTAATTTTTCTGCATGTGTTTGTCCAACTTTTTTTTGTTGTCAGTTTTGAGTCAGACTTGTCCATTGTTTCAGACCATGTCATGATGTGAGCTAGACTGTCTTTTTTTCTTGTATAGGTACAGGCCTCTGTTAGTCCAAATTCTGCACGGCTTACACCCATCAAAACTGTTTAAAGTCAGTTTGGTATGTAAGATTATTGTCTAGGGCAGATGTGTGGTATCAGAGCTGTTCTAAATGCTAAATTGACTGTACAAAATACAGGATACAATGGAACAAAAAGTCTTTAATTGCTTAAACAGAACCAGAAAATTAGTCTCTGAGTTCACCTTGTCATTCATGTGCCCTCTAGGCTCAGCTGGTAAAGGACAGACATTCAATAGCACGACTGGAGAGCCTCTACTCAGATGAAGAAGATGAGGGAGACCCAGTTCCTGAGAACATCCAGATGACCTGGACAAAAGAGAAATGTGACGCTGAGAAGCGGAACCGAGGCAGTGCTGTGGGAAGCTTTAGAGATCTCATCAGCATTAAGCCGTGAGTCTTGTCTAAGTCAACAGCTTGCGCCTCCTGGAACTCTAGATGTGCTGTGCTTTTATTATCTTTTGTCTCCTAATCCTTGGTCTAGACTTGCGCAATAAACATTGAGACCTGACTACTGAAAACACAGCAGTTAGCCTCCTGAGAAATCTCTAACCAATTAAATGTAGCACACATCCCTCAACATTTTACTTGGTATAGTCAAATTCTAAATTGGAGCTGTTAAATCCTATTACAACTTTTCTCCTGTCTCCCAAATACCTCAACAAAACACACAATTAAAAACCAGACTGATAATTTCCCTGATCTAATCAGAATTAAAAAAAAAAGACTGATAATTTCACTATCTAATGTGTAGCGCGGATGTTTAAGCAGCAAGGAAGAAGCTATGGAGATGGTGGTGAATGACTGTGAATAGAATATGTGTGTGATAAAACCCTCTAAGACAGAGTTGCTGTTGAAGGAGCACTGGCATGTAACAACAGCCTTAGTATTACCATGTGCGTGCCTCTTGAATAGCTACACGTAAAGCTCTATTTGTGGCTTTGTATAAAAACACGTGAATCTCTTGTGACCTCTTTGATGTACTACATCTTACACGAAGCGTTCACTCAGTCAGCTTTGCATACTTGGCAAAGTTCCAGATTTTTCTTCCTTCAGTGAGAATTCAAATCTGGTTTAGGATGAATCATACGTAGTTTATATACTGTAGAAATTCTGCTGAATTTGGTGTTAACTACCTGTACTTTTTCCTCTTCCATGCTTTCAGAGAGTGGGAAAACTTGTAAGTTTGTTATTTAACTTAGAAGTACATTAAGATGGTTGAGAGGGAAGACTTCATTTTCTCAACTAAAAGCAGGAAAACTATATGTAATTATGGAAGAAAAGAAAAGGAGTTAGAGTTGAGCAGTCTTAGCAATGTTTTTGAAGGGAGCAGGATTAGCCACTTAAGCTAAGTATCATTATAAATAGCACATAATAAACTACAAGAGCTGTCCTCACTAAGGCAGGATAGAAAACAATTACAGGTCTGAACCTATTTTCTTAAGCAGAGTGTGACACAAGAAGTGGGAAACATTACTCATTTAGAGAAGCTCTCATTCCATGACACTGCTATGATGTTATTTCTGGCAGTTTCTGGACACTAAACAAACCTTCAAATCACTGGGGAGAGGCCAATTTTAAATGTCACTTAGAGAATACCAAACCTTTAGTTTTCCATTACGTTTCCAAAACCATACGTAGTTAATAACAGTATATTGTTTCTGGTGCTGGTTTCTTCCTCACTTCCTGTAAACATAATCTGGCCTCTGTGTTGTCCCTGGCTTTCCGAAGCTGACATCATGAAGACAGGGGATGTCCTTGCTCTAAACTAAATAAGAACATGAAATAACAGAGAGGTAATTCAAAGTGGGTAAATTGTGTTGTTACTGCAATACAAATTATTCTTACCATTGCATCTTCTATTTTCTGTATATATGAAATACTTCTTTGCAAACCTAAATATTTGGAAGAGCAGCAAGGTTACTAAAGACTTTCACTCATAACGTGTAAAGCTGAATTAACAAAACTACAGACTCATATTTGGTTCGTTTCTAGATTTTAATATATTAAAATAAAGAAAAAAACAAGTGGAAAATCGTCAAAACTGCAGATATAGTCTCCCTTTGATAAGTCCATTTCTGTATTGTTTTTCCTTTTACGTTACCAAAATAATGGTTGATTTCCTGTAGGAAGGAAGCATACCCTGGCTCAAAGTCCTCAAAGGATACTTTCCAGTTCTGTTACTGCATGAACTGATGTTATTTTGTCATGATATATTCTGAATAATTAATCCTGTTACCTCTCTTAGCCTGGATTCTTAAGCAGCAGGCTTATGAGATCATGCTGCATCTATTCCCTTCTCTCCCATAACTTCTGAACCAAGTGGCTACTCAAATTTGAAAGCATGATTGAGATTTTAAAGATACTTGGGTCATAAGTTTTTCCTGCAAATAGCCAGGCAGAGAGGTTGATTAGTTTCCAACTGAAGGAAAGGTTAAAATCCTTATTATACACCAGAAAAGCCCCATAAGCAGGCATACATCCAGCCATTTGTAGGCTGCGTTCCAGCCTACAAATCTGTAGGAAACAAGGCTTTCTCTGGAGATGTCAACTGCTGTTCAACACAAAAAGACAAGTGCACTCATGGGAAGTGGACTGAGCGCAACGGTGCCAGTCCCCTACTCGGTTCTGACGGGTCTCTGAGAAGGAGTTTTCCGGTGCTGAGTCCGGAGAGGAGACCGGAGAGGTCTGTGCTGCCATGGGAGTGAGGGCATCTGGAGAGGGCTGCCGGAAGGGAAGGCTCTGCAGTCACAAGTGTCCACAGTCAAAGAGCATGTCCCCTTGTGCAAATGCGTTTCAACTTCTTATGCAAGACTGTAAATCATCTTTATAAAATACGCTTCTTGAAGAGCAATGTAACTTTGTAAACTGGAGACTTCACTCCAGGGATCTTAAAACCGATGGACTAGCAGTACCTGAAGAACTCTTTGAAATCTCTTTTGTATCTTCATCATTAAGTTCGAAAAATTTTACTGTGTGTTGAGTTGGCATTTAACAGAGTATTTAGGAGATTTAAGGTATACTTTTAAGAGCCTTTTTAATAATTCCGTTTTGAGAGGCATGTTTCTACCAGTAAGTCTGAATGTGCTTCTTCTACAGGAACCAGTCTAATGTCCGAAGAATGCACACAGCAGTGAAGCTAAATGAAGTTATTGTAAATAGATCCCATGATGCCAGACTTGTTCTCCTCAACATGCCTGGTCCTCCAAAGAATACTGATGGTGATGAAAACTGTATCCTTTCAGGCAAGGCCTGGTCCACGTAGAAGATCTTCCTTTAATGTGTGCTCTTGAATTCATTTTGCCACGAATGCTGTCAAGCTGTAGCATGCGACAGTGTCCACTGCGTGGAGGGTACTGGCTTGTGGCTGTTATGTAGTAATTGCTTAAAGTATAAGTTGCCACTGGTTGCTCTGGAAGCCTTGTAGGTTTGAAATTAGTCTTGTCTAAATTCTTACTTGATCTAATTTATGTATTTATTAAATCAAATTTAATTACATTTACTTAATTTAATTCTCAATAGTGGATGTAGCAGATGTTTAAGACGGCATTCACAGCAGCCAGCGCTCTGGGCAGGGCAGTGTCTGAACTCGAGTGAACAGCAAGTCCTGAAGGAGAGGGCGTATATCAGGCATAGCTCACACATCAGAATTCAGGAGCTTAGCTCCAAGTGCGATACTCTGGAAAGATTAAAATTCAAACCCACAGTATTTAGGTACTTAGAGGGGTACCTGCACCATGCCTCTATGCAAGACCAGTGCTGAGGGTTTTGATCTGGTGAGCCTGTTGGCACGCAGTTCTCTGTCCACAGCTGCTCTTCAGCCTTGGTTTGTACCATTAAATTAGCAAGCCTTTCACTGGCCTGTGCCAAAAGATGTATGTCACAAGTCACAAATCACAGACCAAATGATTGTTTTCTCCTAAATCTAGATAGTAGTAGTAGCATCTGTTTCACAACAGTGTGCTGGCCAAAGAAAGGATAAAAACATTCCTCTTAGCATAAGGGGGTTTCAACCACAGCTACTACAGCTCAGGAGAGATGTTAAACTTGAGGTTATGGGGGAGGATGTTTATTCCTTCACCCTTCCCTGGAGAGGCTGAGCCACTGTGACTGAAAAACACTCAACATTCATGGAGAGCGGCTGGGAAGGGAGTGTGACTGTGTAACCGGGTGCCGCCAGCATCATGACGGGCTCAGCTTTGGGCAGTGACGGGTTCATTTTGGAGCCGGCTGAAACTGGCTCTGTCCAACATGGGGGCAGCCCCTGGTCTCGTCTCACAGGATGCCCCTACAGCCTCCCCGCTACCAAAACTTGCCACGTAAACGCGATACAGAGGCTGATCACTCTGTATTTTGGTTTTGATGCTTCTTTTGTCCTTAACTTCACCGAAACAGACATGGAGTTTCTTGAAGTCTTGACTGAGGGTCTGGAGAGAGTATTACTTGTTAGAGGTGGCGGCCGGGAAGTCATCACAATTTACTCCTGATTTAGTACAAGCTTCTAACGCTGGTCTACATTTACCTTCTTGGCGATAACGGACATTCCAGTCTTAAATGGAGAAGAAAAAAAGGTTTTTTGCCTAACTTTCTCCTCATCCAGTCCTATTCATTGTCTTTCCATTTGCTACATACATATCTTTTGGGATTGCAGTATTGTTACACCATCCAATTAGCAACATAAGTTAATTGTGAAGCTGCCGCATTATTCAGTTTCTGCTTTGGTACTCCAGCATTCGTGCATGTAGTTTTAACACTAAACCTATTTTTAGTCAGCACTGCTGTGTGCAGTATTTTTAGTAACTGTATGTAAAGTTAGGACATGAAAGCCAGTTACTGTAAAAAGATTTTAAAAGCTTTTTATATTAGGTTTGGGGGATAGAATTACATTATATAGCAGCTAGTTTCTGCTGATGTTCAGCTATAAAGCATTTTCTAAGAGCACACTAAATTGTAAGAGAGGACTGAAAAAGCTTTGTTTTTCTGGGTTTATTTCCAGAACTAAACTCTCAGTATTGGATAAGAATTTATACTTTTAATACATTTATTGATAGAGATTTAAATAAATTATGTTGATATAGTTGAAATTATGTATGTAGCTTGCTACAAATTGTGTTGCTTCTTAGACTTGAGGTTCTGTGAGGCCAGATCCCTATTTATTTTTGTATTTATTTGTCAGAAATATTGGATACGCAGATGCAGACTGTTTAGGATAACAGAGATCTCACAATAAATTTTGAATCATCAGTGGATTGAAGGACCAGTCCTGTGCAGTTCTTCCATGCTTTAAATTTCTTGCAGACCATCCATCAAAGTACATTGAGCATGTTGGAGTCCCGTGTGTAGAGCCAGGCGCTATGCTGCACGCACAGCGATGGGATTGCACTTGCACAAGTACAGGGGACCTGCTGCTTCATTGTATGCTTTATGCCCTTAGAGGAAACAGAAGAAAAGAAGACCTATATTAACCAATAAGTCTCTGGAGATTTTATCAAGCCCATTGAGTTGTACTTTATGTACAGAACGTTCGTATTTTTTCAATAAAATGTTGCATACACTTTGAACCTCTCTGTTCTGTGTGCTATGGTGAATTACCTAGGAAGACCCCGTCTGTCCTTCCCTGCGCAGAACTGCTGTCATCTGACTGCGGCGCATCAGCACCGGTGGATCCACTGTGAGGGGGAGGTGGTGGAGAGGTGTCGGTGCTCCCCCATATGGCGCAAGCACTGCACTGTGGAGGTGCCATCTTAGACTTCAAAGCAGGCTGGTGGCGTGTCTAAGCGAGTAAAGGCTCCTGGGTCTGGAGTTACTACCATATGCAATAGCCAGGTAGAACTCCGTATACCTGTAGACTGTGAAACACACACAAGCTGGTACTCCCTCAAGATGTCCGGCTGTCTGGGAAAGCAGTAATCCCAAACAAGGGACAACTGTGAGCTAACCTCTATGGGATGGATTAGTAGTTCGGGAAGAAAGGTGGGGATTGATGCGTTTCTCTGACCCATGTGCTCTTGCTAGTTGGTATATTAGTTCTGTCAACCCTGTTGGGATAGTACTTCTGGTTGTTTCGCTGATAATAGCATGACCAATTTGTCTGTGTGACAAAAGTCTGAGAAACTATCTAGGCCTTTATCTTGAATAAGAATAACATAATAAAAAAATGCTTGTTAAAAGAGTTCTATGGTTAAAGCCTAAGTTTGTTCTCTCTGTGAAATAGGACATACCTGATGGGAGCAGGATGGTATTAGTGCGTGCAAGATCCCTGCAAGACAACAGCCAGGAAACAACTCTAGGGTGCGCTCTCTACTGGGTATTTTTTATTTTATTTTTTTAACAACAGTTTTGCTTTTTTGGTTTTGAAAACCAAAATTCATTTCACTCACATTTTAAAACCAATGGAAAGAATAAAGCTTGCTTATTTGTAAATGGTGTGCTATTTGTAGAGAGATCATTTTTACATCTTCAGAGGCCTAAGTAGTAGTATGCAAGTGTACAGCAATCATGATAGTTAACACCTATTTGCAAGCATTCTTTTATAGGAGTAATATAAAAAGTTTATGAAAACTTTTTTATTCCTCAGACTTTGGTAGGTCTAACTATGAGATACTAACTTTCTTTTACCAAATGTAAACTTCTAATATAAACATGCTGAGAATTATAGCCACTTACTCCTTAGGAAATTTTATGCATTTGGATGACAACTCCACCTCACAAGAGGATTTCAGTGCTATCTATTACCTGAGCCAAGTAACCTGTTTGTGGCTTTATTATATTTTTAACATCCAACCAACCGAGTGAATATCCTTACAGATACATTAGGTTAGGTTTTCAGAGGTTATTCTATGCAATGTGGATTAAAAAAAAAACCTGATTCATCTTTGTGTGGACCCTAAGGATTAAATAGGCTCCAATTATGTGAGACACCTCTATATGGAGAAGGTTCAAAATAAGTTCCTGTGAGACTTGGCTTACGTTGAAGTGCAGAGTCTAGGGGTGGATGTCGGTGAAAACTGGAAGTAGCACGGAAAAAGTCATGTAAGGAAAACATCAATGAAAAAGGTAATTTCTAGTTGAGTCAGCTTCTGTGAGGGTAACCGAATGGTCATCTTCCATTCCTGTCCCTACTCTAAAACCTTTTTTTGGTAAGGAGATGAGAGCATTGCAATTAAAACACAACTTGACATAGTCGATTTAAGCTCTTTGTATACGGGTATAGAGAATTACACTTAAAACCTCTATGGTATAGTTTTAATAATTAGTGAGTTATTAAAAAAATCCTGCCGTAGCACAAAGATGTCACTTTGCTTTACCTTCCACCTCCAGAAAACTCGCAACCAAACCCACCTGCACGCCAAAGGCTGTCTCACGTTCTGTGAGGAGCCGTGTGTGGCCCCCCTCCCGTCAGAGGCGTTCCGCCTTAGCCACTGAACCCCACCAGAGGGCACCAGGCTGCCTCCTCTGGGGCTTCCCTGGGCGTGAAGTGCCACAGCAGTACCCAGATTACTTGGAAATTCAGCTGGAGCGGTAATTTTTCATGCTATTCATCTAAACAGTACTTCTTTGAGTTCTAGATGCACCGATAGGAAATGAAACGTGATAAATGAAAAAATTTCCATTTAAACAATACATCCTCCTCCCCTGTCCCCATTTCTCATTTTCTCATCTGCGTCATCCATAATAATGTTTGCTTCTTCAGTAGTTCCCTTGGGAAGGGAAAAACTGCCTCGTGCTGCGCTCTGGAGGTCAAAAGTTCTCATTCCGTTCTGGAGTAATTATCCCTCTCATAGTCACTGGCCCAGGTCTGTAGGCAGATGCTGCCAAAACAAAGTGCCGCTTTTCCCTGGGGAGAGGTACCACATCGCTCTGGATTTGCCACGTCAGACAGCAGCAGTCAGAACTACAGTGCAGTCCAGGAGGTGATGGGTTTGAAGAAAATTTCCCATCATAGTCACACTCTATATTCCAAGCTCAGGCAGCTCTTTGAACAGAACGCGCCTGGCCAGTGGACAATCGACTAAAATGCAGTCTATGGTTGGCAACTTCTGTCCAAACTTCTCTCTCCACCTTTAAAATAATGCAGGCAGGCCTCTCGCTGTTGGGCAAAGTGTCATAAGGGCATGTCTCTTCCTCTAGCCGGGGAAGGCACCTGCCAGCCAGGCAGATACTGCTTATTCCTGGCAGGCCTGATGGTCATTTCTTCTGTCAGTCCCTGAAGCAAGCCTGTCCTAGTGCTTCAAGAAGTGCTAGGCAGCCAGTGCACTTACTATGTGTGATGGGCTAAATCTGAGCTGAGAAATGGGTGAAAGGCTGAGCAAACAGGACAATTTCAAAAGTAAAGGGGTACCTGGCTAGTGCAGAGTGGCAATGGGAGGTGTCCCTAACTTACCTCTGCACAGGGCTTTTTCTGAACTTCTCTTTCACTTCTCTGCACCGCCTCGTGGGACTCCCAACATAGCTGTCAGTACTTGACACAATGAGGTCTAAGGCTCTCCAGCTTGCAATGATTTCTGCTACTCCCTGGCAATGTCAATAATACAGATGTCACTACTGAAACAGAAATGTGGCAGGATGTGTCCATGGCCCACAGAGATGGCATTGCTAACGGGTTAGTAACAAAGTTAGAGACCTCAGGCAGAGGTCTCAACCTTTTAGAGGTCTGTGTCATGCAAGTAGGACAGTGATTCTATGACATTAAAAGAAATGTAAGAGGGAGAGGATGAGACTGTGTGCTGCATGAATCTCATCCATTATTAAATAAGTAAAACAAAAATTGATCTATCTCACCAAAGTATTTTTACGGAAGAGGAAAATACCAGCTGGACCACTAATTTTCTAAGTGAAGGCAGTCAGGATCTATGACAGGATATTGTGGGTTAGCTTCAACAGGGAGATGAAAGCAGCAAGCTACCATTTTGATGCATAAATATCCAATGCTTGGATACTATTCATCCATTTTCTTTCACCCAACCCAGGAGGTGCCTGTGTTTCTGCTGTCAGATATGCATATAACCATTTAATTGTTGCTCAACATTCCTCTCAGCTCAAATCTAGGGAATTTCGTGAAAGGTTTTGAATTGCCACAGCTTGCAGTTCTGGAGGCAGTCCTGCCTGCCCTCACCTGCTGCTTCTTGTGTCTTCTACCTCTGCCCATTTTGTGCTGGCACAAGCAGTCATACAGCCATGTAGCAATGGGATGGGACCATGCCTTTTGGCAGCAGTGACAAGTTATGCCCATTTAAACTCCTCTTTAAACTGCAGCACTGGATGTGAGACAAAAGTTAAATGTCTGGCAAAGTCAGTCATAAAATGATGCTTTCTAAGAAGAACCAAAGTAGACAGTTCACCACGTATTTTGCCTGCCAGCTCCGAGATGGGAGATGTCCTCTTGATGTAGCTTCTTTTCTTTCCAATAAAATACCACTGCCAAGAAGACACAATATTGTCCATACACCTCCAGACAAGGCAATCTCCAAGGTTCGAATACAGTAAAGTATTCGAAGGATTTGAACCATAGTTGTCACGGTGTAGGGAATGTGCCACATACACTCTTAGCTGGAGGGTTCAAGAGAAACACCAGCTTCGTATTTGTGTAAGATGGGGTTGGCCTGTCCTTGGCACTTCTGCAGGAGGTCAGGGCAGTGAATCTGAGTGAAGGTAAGTTCTTCTTTCCAATCCCACCCAGACATTTAAGTTTCAAAAAGTGGTACCTTTGAAAAGCTCTTCTCCTCAGCAAACTGCAACATAAGAGGTGAGGTGAGCCTCTCTCAACAAATGCTATTTTCTATGTGATTTAATACAAGAGTATCTGTATCTATTGTACAGACTGTGACTCATATTGGGCAGTTGTGTACAGTGTTGTATATGATGTTGTCAATGCTAAGATGTGTAGTCCCTGACAACTTAGTCCTCTGTGCATCAACAAGAGGCAAAGCCAGCAGCCAGCAGAGCATGTGAATGAAAAAACAGTTTGTAGAAATAGAAAAAGAAATAAAGAACCCGAAGCTTATGAACCGATCTTGATTATTGCTCCTCAGTTTCTAATAATTTGTTTGTGCGAGTTCATTTTTGGTTGGGTCTTTCAAATGTCAGGCAGTTACTACTTCTACAGAAGAGCCGCTCTCAATCTGCAAGCAACAGCAAGGATTTTAAGAATTACAGCTTAAAATTGAGAGGCATAAATTCTAAATTCAAGACTTCATATAGGTAACAAGGTAGCAAGTCATACGAATGTAGTACTTTGCCAAACTTGCCTGCTTTATACAGCAGAATACATAGGATTTTCTTGTTACACATCTGAAACAATTTCCTAATTTTGTTCTGCCTTTAAATTTATAGCTATAATTAAATACTTTGATTTGCTTTCCATTAGATTAAAAAAAAACGGTTAATAAGGAATCAATTGCTGATGCTTTAAAAAAAAGAAGAAATTCACCACAGAAACATTAAAGATCTAAATGGAATATGTAAATCGTTCCCATCAAAATAAGCCGGCTACAATCAGGACTGAATGTATTTTTATTTGGCCCCTTTCATGTCCTTCACCAGAGTCCATACAAGCTGTTCCCACAATATAACTCTTTGTGGCGTATCTGCTCTTTTCTCTTTCAAGGACAAGTACAATTAGCTCCCTCAGAGGCCAGCTGTGCTAGGGGTGAAGCATGGTCCTGTTTCTTGTTTATGGACTTTAAACTAGCACAACTCTTCTCTTGCCAGAGTGGCCTCAGCTCTGTTTTTCATAAAAGTGTGTTTGGTTGGGCTCCACTCATTACCATTTTCAACAGCTTGCCTGCATTTATGGAGATATTTCTCACCTCAAAAGAGCTTACTGAAGCGGTCAGCCGGGCCAGCTAACTAAAATGAACATACTGCAAATAAAAAGCAGATGAGCTTTAGTCCAGCCTGTCTCTTAGGTGCATTCAGTTTAACTCCCGCGCCCTGTTTTTCACACACTAAAGCTAAAGCTGCGTAAGACTCTGCTGAGCAAAGCTTAGCAGCTACATTGTTCCCACAGTGGTGCATGGTTCTACAATGTATTTTTTAACTCAGATTTTAAAAACAACTACTTTTAAACAGGCTTGATTTACTCCTTGTGTTTGGGGACAGAACACTCCCTTCATCTACTTTTTTCCTTCTGCCAGCTGTTATGTCAGTAATGAATGGAAACTGGCATAAAATCCACATAATTGGGTAAAACAGAAGTGTTTCACCTCAGCATCTGTACAATCAGGTCATACATCTTAAGAATGCATACTGAGACTACATAACATTGTCTTGGAAATCAGTATGGCTACATCCTAATATGACTAAATCTGATTCTGATGTTTGCATCTTCTGCCGTCTCATACACAGAATTCCTCCTGGCTTCCTGTATGGGCTGTACCTTGGGTACAATGGCTGCCCAGAATGGCGGCTTTGGAGAAAGCAGGTTATTCTTTCTGTAGCGGTTGGAGATCTTTCACTTTGAAGGCTCCTTGACCCCCGTGGATGTAAACTTATATGCAAAATCAGGGAGATTAATTCAAGGTACAGCCTCTGATCTAAGGCACATGTCAATTTTTAATGTACATAAATAAGCACTATTGCTGTTGAAAACTGCGTAAGACAGATCTAGTTACTTGAAATGTGTCTCATGGCTGTAAAGACTAGTACTTGTTGGAGAGGAGGTGGACGAAGGATAAGTATGTGAGACGAGAATGCCAAGTCATAAGTTTTAGACCACATGCCCTCTAAGGCCATGGATTTATACCCTCGCACTTTCCCTCCCCTTTATCTTTCCTCTAATACCAGGAGTGGTGTTCATTTTCCCAAAACCCTCATTCTGCATGAAGTTAGAACAAAAATGACAGTAGAAGTGACAGAGATGCTCTTTACTATTATTTCTGATCTACACAGAAGTAGTAAGTGTCCCAGTAAGTTTTCTTTAAGTTAGAGGTAGTCTTATTTCTGTGTTAATTCGCCTCTGTCAGTGAAGTCTGCAGAGAGAACAAATCCTGTTAGAATTCACAGTGCTTGTTTAATTGGACATTTGTGAGTATGCCAAGAGTTTATTCTAGTAGGTGTATGTGTGGGGGACCCTTTTTCATATTGCAATTCAGTGCTGTGGGGTTACAAAATGAATAAATTTGTGTGTGTGATTTTACAGCTAATACAGCATAATGCACAACATTTATCAAGTTGCATTTAGTGTCGCAATCTAGTTAAAGAGAGGCAGCTCTTAGTGCAGAGTCTGTAAGGAGGAAAAAGTCACTCCTGTAATCTCTTCAAAGTCTAACACGATTAAGACACTGACCCTTCTCACACCAGGCTTAAGTATCAAAATCTAATTAGAATCTTGTTACTAACCATATGTCCACAATCAAATCCTGGGTACTACAACTTGCCTGTCAGTATTTTTAGGGAAACTCGGTAATGTCTTTAAATTGGGCACACAGTGGCAAATTTTCTAAGAAGCGGAGAAGGCAATTTAGAAAAAAAATTTAGAAGTCGATAGTCCTACAGATAAAACGTTTAGAGGACAAAGCCTACATATTTTAGAAAAGTTGCCCTTCTCTTAATGCTGACATTTCTTTTGCTTTAAGGTGTATCTCACAGATACTAAAATCGGCCAAGAAATCGATCTCACCTTTGTAACTAAAGGATTAGACATGCTTCAACCCCAGATGTCCAAGTAATTTTGTATACTGGCATCATCAAAGAAACCCATGTCAAACACTCATAAAGAGACTCCAAACTTGCTGCATTACAGTACCTAGCCTGTGACATCTATAAATTTCTTGGAGATAGCAGGGCTCACAGAATTAAACTCCTCAGGAAAGAAGACTCAGATGTCATCATGCTAGTCTGGGCCAATTTCTCAGTTCAATTTTGGAGTTTAAAATGAACACTTGATGTGCAGTTTAAAATCAGAAATTACTCCAAACGCAAAACTGTGAGTCAGAGTTACTGGATTAAAATGGAATTTGGATGAAAATTTTGCAGGCTGAGGGCATCTCCACAGGTTACTTGTACCACGAATAAAACAAAAAAGAAACCTGAACTAGGTCCAGGTACCTCTGCTAGGCCAAAGGAAGAGGCCAGAGTTTTTCTTGTGTTGAACTCTCCTCATCAGAATTACATCTGAAAACCTTATTTACTAGCACAAATACACAGTTCTTCATACTGCTTTGTTTACCATTGAAAACCAGACAGACAGTAGCAACATAAAAATCCAGTTTCTATTTCAGTCAGCAGGTCCCATAGTCCTGTGTTCAAATAACCATTCTTTTCAAAAGGACAGTTAAAATATGCTAGGTTTAATGTCGTCTTTGTTGCCATACCAGGAATGTGAAATAAAACTAATCTCCTGATGGACCACGTACATCCTCAGGGAGAAGTTGAGATATCTCATCTCTGCTCTCAGCCAAAAAAATCTCCGACTCCAACTCAGATGGCGTAGTGGCCAGTCTCAGTACACGAACTGAATGAAGTAAAAGAGCCTTTCTGCAGCCAGACTCAGCAGCAAGGAAACACCTCCATGCTTTTTATTCGTTGCTTTTTTTGTAATAAATGTTAAACATGTTATGAATGGACACAACTTCCACTAACGTCACTAGGAAAGTGACATTATCTATGTCATATCTCTAGCAGTCTCTTTAGCGACTTCTAAAAGCTTTCTGCATTCTGAAAGAAAACAAGGATGTGCTCAATATACTGACGTCATGTTTCTCAGGACATGCCGTAAGAATAGGAGCCTTGGGAATTTTTGTAATTTCTTGTTCCTGACTGGAGTTGTGCAATTAAAGGTTGCTCATTCTTCCGCATTTAAAAATGTGTTATTTATGTGCTCACTGGCAACTCCATGAAGTTTCATATTTGAACACCTGCTTTCAGGAAGAAGTTTGTTCTTCCTGGAATTGATACCCTTCAACAAAAGGTCTCTTCAACAGAACTTGCCAGATACTCAGCATATCACTATGACCAAATGTGAATAGAGATGGTCAGTAGTGCCACTCCGTAGTGGCCTATTTGCCTGGATACCACTGTTAGGCCTATCACATTATTGAGTTCGTTTCTGTCTCAGCACCTACTCTTGATATAATGTTGAGAAGGGCTCTCTTTCCTCAGTAAAAGGCTGATCCTTCTCTGCTCCACATTTTCCCTTGTTGGGCCTCCAGCATTTCCCCTCCAGTACCTTCTCCATATTGTATGTTTGCACTCTTTCTGAGATACCAAGGCTTACAGTCCAGCCTCCAGGTTGCCCTCTGCATGCTACTTGACTGTAGCCCCTAGCTACTTTGGATGCTTTGGACCATGAGAGCAACGAAACCCACCACTGGGTTACTACTGGTGATCTGGAAAGGAGTCCTGAATACCCAGAGAGGGCACCTGGGGGCACCACAGGTGATGCAGAATTCCTAGGTCCAGAGAACAGCAATGATAATTAGCTACTTGGGGTTTCTATAGGCCAGCGGTGACTGCCACTCATGTCTGCAGCTCTTCTGATGAGTATTAATACCACCTGTGGAAGGAAGAGTCCTGTTTTCTCAAGGCTGTGACTGTGTTCTTGAAGTTTCTGGCTAGTGCAACTTTTGACTTGGTTAAAATAGAGTCTCACGTATACCAGAGCTTCCTGCCTGACAGTGAAGTTCTTGGGAACAGCTGGTGCTGTATGCCAGCAGTGTCTGTCTGTGGGTAGTTGTTTATCTTTCACTGCTTTCTCTCTTTAGAAGTACTGGTTGTCAGCTGAGGCTTGTAAAGAACTATTTGCCTTACTGTTCCTTAAGAAAGCCAAGTCTGCTTGACACTGTGTTAGCTTCTTTGGTGCTTGGAGGGCTTATGATTGGTTTGATTTGGGATTTTGATTATTCTTTGATACCCAGAAGCCCTAGTGCTCTGCTGCAGATATCTGTTATTAAGGATTTTAAGCTGTTTATGGTGCAGTACTTCAAATGTCTATGTGAGAATTCTGCAAGACTACATCTCTTGTTCAACAAATGTGTGAGAGGCATTTTATGTAATACATGTGGTGTCCATGACTAAAGTTGTTCCTGATTCCTACCTTATCTTGAGCTCTTTGGAGGACTGAATAGCAAGCTATTGTCAAAGGTGCAACTGGATTCTTGGAGTAGCTATACTGTCTCTATGAATGTCTGTTATTTCTTCTGTCTTTTTAGAATAAACTCTGTAAGAACCACTGTGGGGACTGCTTGTGCCACCGCATATGCAGGTACCCACAGAAAGGAGTTTGACCTTAGGGACTCTGTTTGGAATGAGTTAACAAGCATGTGCATCTCTATTAGTAACTGGGGAGGAGGCAAGCACATTAAATACCTATAATTCTGATGGAAAAATCCAACTCTGCTACTCACTAGTTTATCAGCAGCAAATATGGAAATGGGCTCCCTGGTGTCCTTTCTCTTTAGTCAAATCACTTTTAAACATGATTATATGGTCCTGAAAGACATAACCAAGTTCCTGAAAGAGCAGCCCTATAAGGAGAGGAAACATGTGGAGAAGGTCCTCGGGTATCAGAAAAGAGAAGGGCAAGATATATACATGGTATCTTGTAGAATGGCGAGGTAAACCACTGCTTTTAAAACCTAAGATCTACATGGCAGTTTTATAGGCGAACTAACTGGGAAAGGTAATTAAGAAGAAAAGCCCAAAGCCTCTAAAGTAATCCATCAAAAACTCTTCCTATTGAGAGAGAGATGTGAGAAGCAGTTTAGCTACTTAATCCTATTGTTTTGGCTGCATTGGCCTAGAGATTTTTGTGGTGAAAAGCTAAGACTTAGCCTTCATACAAAGGATAAACTGGATACAGAGTAAACAAGCTGCCTTGCTTATCTTCCCTGCCCTGTTTACGTGCATACTTGCATTACTGTTGATAGCTCCTGCAGAGCTAACCAAACATTAGAACATTGCTTTCAGCGAGAGGATAGGTGTAGCTTCTCAAAACACTGTGCACTGGAAAAAAGTGCCTCGGGAAAAGGTGCCTCAATGAGAAATAGAAATGCTGCTGCTGCCACTTACTTGTTTTCGCGGTTATCAGAAGACAGAACAGGATTATTGAGGGAATAGCTTAGAGGCTTCACAAGATGCCCTGCAGCTAAAGAAAACCACCCAGGCCCTGCTAGACAGCTAAGCTAGTGACAGAAATCTGACTCCTGTGTGAGGGCTCACAGCTACAGGAGAAATGAGGCACTAGAGCGCCATACCTTTGCCTTTTTACTGTCAGTCTAAGCAAGATATGAAGTACTCTTCAAAAAAAAGCTGACTGCAGCTCAAGCAATAGGATTCCACAGCTTGTCATTCTAGCTTTGAGGTAATCCCAAAGAGTTTTCTCCTCTGCATCTCCAAGAATTTCTGGTGTCCCAGTATCAGCATCGAGCAAAGCTGCCATTGATTTGTGTAGGATCTGGCACAAACATAAGGCTTTTATTTGATTAAACTTGCATTCCCACAGTCACTGGAGAGCTCAATTCTTTAAGAAGCAGGTGTATGAAAGAGTGAGGAGGCCAAAGTAGCACAGAACCTAGTAAAGAGAACCAAAGACAAATGAATAAAAGGCAACCTGTTGCTACTACATGCTGTTGAGGGTTACTGGAAATACTGACACGAAGTCTTGTTTTGGGTGCAAAACCTGGCTAGTCTATGGGAAAACTGCTGTGGGAAATGATCAGAAGGGTATGGTGAACAAATATTACTTTGATGTCTAAGTTGTGGGATGCAAAAGAAGAAATTGTGGTACCCTGCAGCGAGCAGTTGATTTGGCTTTTCAATTATAAAATTCATTCTGAAACCATCATTACTGAGTACTGGCCTTGAAGTTTCTCAGGTTGGGAAGGGGAGGGAAGAGAAAGAGTTTTAATTGTGATTTGTAAGAGCTTGTTTGTAGCACCACACTCTTACATGGGTCGCAGACCGTGTACTGTGTTCACAAAGCATGTGTCACAGAACAGATGAAACTGCCAGTTCAGAGAGGTCTCATGTTATATTCAGTCCTATGTGTGCTATTGTACAGTAAGCCCTTATTTTTGAGCCTTTTAATGCGTAAAATGGAACTGGTCTCTCTATCTCAGTCTCAATAGCCTATATATAGCCTATTGCAAGAGATGTTAAGTCTTAAAAGCTCCAAGATAGATGTTAAGTCTTGAAAGCTCCACTGAGATTTGCTGGTTATTGCAAACAAAACACCCGTCCTATTTACCTTTCCCTAGCTTAACATTTGTAAACTTCTGTTAAGACTGCTTTCAAGCAAGTAGAAACTACACTCCTGACTAGCCCTCTTCAGCAACCTGTCCCTAGAAGTTCCAAAGACTGCACTCATTTATGAGCCTTGCAGGATAAATGAGATTTGTATCAATATGCGAAGGGACGAACTAAGGGAGAACTGATTAAATGTCAGAAGAACTTCTCTGATGTGGTGACATTATCTCAAATAGCCTAGTTCCTAAATCTTCTGTGATTATGAGAGCAAAAGTCTGGAACAACAGTTACTAACAACAGTCTACTGATAGAAATATCCTTGAATGTGGACAAATTCTCCTTTCCGGAGTTCACTGAAACAGTCAGGGAACCCACACACTACAACAGAAATGAGGAGAAGCAATTTAGCAGAAACTCTAGGCTGCAGTAATGGTCTTGAAATGGTGCTAAAAATAACCTGTATGAAATCTAAGGTTTGTCTGCACTGTTGTAAGAAGTTCAGAGTGAAGAAAGGAGCTAATGTCGTCCCTCTCACTGAAAGATATTATAGATGGTCTTGTATAAAGTTACTCTGAAATGGTGGTTCTAGAATTGGACCCCATTTGATAACTTCCAGGTTGTCACCTCTTAACAACTGCAAACTGATCTGGAGCATGCCTTGCTTTCCACTTTTTTCTAAAAACTGATGCTAGTACTACTTGTGTGTGTGGGGAGGAGGAGCATGATTTCTTTTGCTACCACCTGCTCTTCTAATGCTGCTAGAGCTTGTCTTCTTTTTGCTTCTATAAGATGAAGTCAGCAAGGCATGTACAGCATTGCTGCTCTGGAAAAAGCAATTCAGCTAGAATTGCCTTTGTTTACTCTCCTGCTTTCCTGTGCCCTCCAAATATGAACTATTGGAGTAGTTCTTCATGTGGCTAGAATTAAAGTGCAAATGCACTGGGAAGGGCTCCTATGCAGCTCCTTTTCCATGACGGAGCATGGAAAATACCCTTTTTTCCTCAGCGTGCCATGATGATCTGAGAGCTGTACTCCTTCTGTCCTACAATGCAGGAAAGAATATGCAGAGACAAATGGCTTACATGTAAGAGCTTTTATTATAGCGTTTTTGGTTGGCCTGCATAAAAGATGTGGCAATCAAATAGCTAGCTGGTTGTTATGGCTTAGAGGAGCAGTTCCTCTGTTGAGAACACATATTATTAGTAAACAAGCTAGTTCAGAGAGGTATGAAGGCTGTCACAGAGCTGTGAGCTATCAGTAGTGGTGCCCCCTGCTGTCACTGCTTCTGCTCATGGCTGTACGTACAAAAAAAAAAAAAAGTCTGGGTATCCTTAGCATAGACTTCTGTTTGAAATATTTAATTTTTCAGGATACTTTCAGTATATATTTTTTCTAGATGGACAGCTGCAGGAAAAAGCGGTATGCATGATTCAAGTATACCTAGATTTTTTTCTGCAATTGAAGCAATAGAAAAAAATCTTACAGTTGAAAAGTAAGGACAATGAATTGAAGGTGGAGCTGGGACAGCTAAAGCCAGCAGGATTCTGGTTTCTTTATACTTGGAAGACAGTAATTTTGCCCCTGCCAAAATACATGTTTATGATATATTTAGTGTGAGAACAACAATCAGAGTTGGCTGAGAGACAAAATTTCCACATTACGCAAAAAACTTTTGTTTATAAAAACATCTCCCAAATAGAGACAAAATGAAAAATAAGACCTTTTGTATGATGAAACTTGATGATTAACAACCTGAAATGAAGTAAATTTGACAGCATCCTTGTCTAACTGATTTGTGTTGCCCTGTTCCAGATGTGTACATGGTACGTATGGGAGTTATCAGAGAACAAAGTAGATCTTTGCCAAAAGTTTTTATGTGGAGTTTTTGTTCCACAGAATCATCACTTTGACAGCAATTGTATCAGAATAAATTATTCTATCTACATCCTTTCTTCAAGGAAGATGTCAAAGCACTTGCTGGAGCTGTATGGAAGAAGTGTAGCAATGTTTCGGGAATGCTGGTACCCATGTGACTGATGGCACCAATCTCTACTGTTGTACTGAAAGTTTGTTATAAAACTGGGAGCAGTTGTATTTCTTCCATGAAAGCTGCAAAGCAAATATATAGATGTGAAGTAATCAATGTTAAAGATGTCCTGCGAGCCCGTAGTAATTCTAATTTGGGAAGAATGTACTCCTGACAAGCTGTATGGTTGAAAAATTTAAGTGGGGAGACAACTGCTAATTTGATTGAAATTAAAGATACTAAATCTAAAAGAGCAAAAAGAAAAAGGAAGGAGGCAAATTCTGCCTTCCCCTCTACCCAAACAGCCTATCTTTTATTAATTCTCTCTCCAAATCTCCACTGAGATATGGAGTCTGTTCTCAGTGAGCTGCAGTCAGAATGTGGCTAGTAGGGCATGTGCTTCTACTGGGTGGGAAAAAGTTACGGTGGATGCTTACACTGATCAGAATTAAAGGTTGTGTAGAGTGGGCAGGGGAAAGGAAGGCTGTATTTCTATATAGTTTTTGTATAGTGTTTACTTTGTCTCATTAAATCTGCCTGGGATAAGAAATGTTTTTTACCCAACTAGGGCATGAGATGTGATGAAGTTTCTGTGGTAATCGCAAGCCTGTTGTGAACTTGGATTTATAAACTAATACCTATCACCTACGGAGAATGCTCCTGACTGTACTAAGAAATTGTCGTGGTTTAACCTGGCAGGCAGCCAAATACCACGCAGCCGCTCACTCACTCCCTCCGCCCCTCCAATGGGACGGGGAGAGAATTGGAAGGGTAAGAGTGAGAAAAACTTGTGGGCTGAGATAAAGACAGTTTAATAGAACAGAAAAGGGATAGTAATAATGATAGAATATACAAAATGAGTGATGCACAATGCAATTACTCATCACCCATGCTGACCGATAACCAAGTAGCAATCAGTTGCATGATGTGTAGAGGGGACCCTCCCTTTGAACATCCAGCCCAGCACCGGCAGTTGGGGTGCCAGGACGAGCTGTGCTTCAGTACCAACCACTTCCGAAGCAGCTTGAACCCCTTCATATGCTGCCAATATCTCCTTCTCAGTTGGAGTGTAGCGGGCCTCGGATCCTCTGTATCCCTGACTCCAGCACCCTAAGGGTCGACCTCGAGTCTCCCCTGGTGCTTTCTGCTAGAGGCTCCAGGTAGGGCCATTCTCCCCGGCTGCGGTGTAGAGCACATTCTTTACATCTTGTCCTGCCCGACTGGCCCAAGGGCTACTGCCTGAACTATCTCCCATTTAATTTGTTCAAAGGCTTGTTGTTGCTCAGGGCCCCATTTGAAATCGTTCTTCTTCCAAGTCACTTGATAGAGGGGCCTTACAATCAGGCTGTAATCTGGAATATGCATTCTCCAAAAGCCCACAACACCTAAGAAAGCTTGTGTTTCCTTTTTGCTAGTTTGTGGGGACATGGCTGTTATTTGGTTGATCACATCCATTGCGATCTGACAACATCCATCTTGCCATTTTATTCCTAAAAACTGGATCTCCTGTGCAGGTCCCTTGACCTTACTTTGTTTTATGGCAAAACCAGCCTTCAGAAGGATTTGAATTATTCTCTCCCCTTTCTCAAAAACTTCTTCTGCTGTGTTGCCCCATACAATGATGTCATCAATGTACTGCAGGTGTTTCGGAGCCTCACCTTGTTCCAGTGCAGTCTGGATCAGTCCATGGCAAATGGTAGGGCTGTGTTTCCACCCCTGGGTCAGTTGGTTCCAGGTGTACTGGACGCCCCTCCAAGTGAAAGCAAACTGTGGCCTGCACTCTGCCGCCAAAGGGATTGAGAAGAATGTATTGGCGATATCAATTGTGGCGTACCACTTGGCTGCCTTTGACTCCAGTTCGTATTGGAGTTCTAGCATGTCCGGCACGGCAGCACTCAGTGGCGGCATGACTTCGTTCAGGCCATGGTAGTCTACTGTTAGTCTCCACTCTCCATTAGACTTTCGCACTGGCCATCTGGGACTGTTAAAGGGTGAGCGAGTCCTGCTGATCACTCCTTGGCTCTCCAGTCGACGAATCAGTTCATGGATGGGGATCAGGGAATCTCGGCTGGTATGATATTGTCGCCGGTGCACTGTTGTGGCAGCGATTGGTACCTGCTATTCTTCAACCCTCAGCAAGTCCACAACAGAAGGGTCCTCCGAGAGACCGGGCAAGGTGGACAGCTGTTTAGTTTCCTCCATCTCCAGGGCAGCTATACCAAAAGCCCACCGATACCCTTTTGGGTCCTTGAAATATCCTCTCTTGAGGTAGTCTATGCCAAGGATGCACGGAGCCCAGTCACAACGGGGTGCTTCTGCCACTCATTCCTGGTCAGGCTCACTTTGGCCTCCAATAGAGTTAACTCTTGGCATCCCCCTGTCACTCCAGGAATACAAATGGGTTCTGCCTTTTATAGCTTGATGACATCAGGGTACACTGTGCACCAGGGTCTACTAGAGCCTTATACTCCTGTGGTTCTGATGTGCCAAGCCATCGAATTCACACAGTGCAGTAAACCCAGTTGTCCCTTTCCTCCACCTGGCCGGAGGCAGGGCCCCTCTAGTTCTGGTCATAGTATCCGTTTCTCACTTCTTACAAACGCGAGTCAAGAATTCCTTCGTTACAATCCAAAGTAAGATCAGCCCTTCTACTCTGTCTAGGAAACTGTTCGCTGGAAACTGGACCGTTGTGAGACAGGTTTTTCCTGAAAACTGGAGCAGCATTTTTCCTGGGAGAACCCCCCTTGTGTGACTGTTTTTCCTTGCAACTCAGGTACACGTGCCTCTAGGGTCAACGTAGGTTTTCCATCCCACTGCCTCATGTCCTCTCTGTGGTCATGCAGGTAAAACCACAGGGTGCCCCGTGGTGTGTACTTTCTATATCCTCTCTCTTGAGAAGAAGAACGCTGACTCTTAATGGCTGAGATACTGGTCCATACAGGCGAAGAATAGGATCTATCATCTTTGAGTTGCTGGACCTCCTGGGACAGTTTCTCCACAGCTGAGACAAGGGAGGAGGAGACAGTTTCTTCGTATTCCTGGAGTCTGCTAACCACGTCATCCACCGTTGGCGCTTCTTCCTCTTTCCAGCACAGTACTGCCAATGAACTGGCATATGACACTGGAGCGCTCCGTACCAACTTCCGCCACACGGGTTGTGTGCACTGGACTTCATCTGGATCTTTGGGCGTTTGGTCGTCGTCCAGGTCACTATAAACTACCTCCAGCACGCCTAGTTCTCTCAGGTACCGGATACCTCTCTCCATAGTGGTCCATTTGCTTGGGCGATATATAACATCTTCCTTGAAGGGATACCTTTCCTTCATGCCTCACAGCAGTTGCATCCAGAGGCGACTCCAGAGTTACATATTCTAAAATTAGCCATGTTTTTGATAGAGCAGGAGGCAACACTAAGCAAACTCTATTTTTGCTTGAGTACTATGTTGCCTCCAGGAAGCTTATGGGTTTTTGTTTTGAGTGGCCATATTACAGTTCCCAGTTCTTCCTGAACCCCCATTTCAGATGAGAACTTGGAGTTTTCAGTTTCAGAAGGGACAGGGTCTGCTCAAGGCTACTGTCAGCAATGAAAGCAAGGTAAACCCTGCAGTCGTGTGACTTCCTAAACAATACAGAACCCAACAGACCTGTGAGTTGATATGCACCACAGATCCCATCCTGGAAACCTAACACAGCAGGTGATGATACCTCTTTAATGATGGGGGAACAATTAAATTCAATTCTGGTTTTTTGGAGGAGTCCAGCCTCTTCTGTTTCACTTGCAGCAAAGTCTGGTTCTTGCAGTGAATGATGAACTATTATACCTCATTTGACAGCCTCATTAATGTGGTATTGTGGGATTTCTTTCAGTTCTAGGAGGGAAAAATGTATGGAGAAGTTGTGAAAAGTAAAGTAACTTTTATAAGGCCAATAGGGTTTTTGCAATAATGCTTTGTGGTGAAGAAAGGAAGTAAGTGCAAGGCAAGGAAGGATATGTTATGACAGACACAAAAGGGTGAAATTTGTCATGCAGTAAAGAACTTATTCCCAAACTATGCTTGCTCTACCCTCTTCCCTAAATATCAAAATATCCCACGGGTACTTTGTGTCAACTATTGTGACTTTTGTTCAGGCTTAGCACATTCAGCTAATAGCACTATTATCTATCTACAACACTCTTACATTAACTTTAGTGCTAATGTGATTATTGAAGAAGTAGGTAAGATAAAGTGGTGCCCTTGTTCCCTGCCATTAGGAACTTTCTACCACAAAGAATAGTGGAGAATTCCAGGAGGAATGCTGGCAGGACAAAATCCAGAGCAGTTGTTGAAGCCTGAAGAACCTCATGGAGTAAGGCTTTACATTCAGTGCATATGTACGATTGCACTGATAACTTGTTTTGTTCTATATTTTTCATTACTAGCCCTATTCTTATTCAATACTACCCTATTTCTTCTCCTCATGAGTCTTCATGTTCCACCCGGAAGATCTCTCAGCTTATGCACTGAAATGGCCAGAGATACAATTTCTGATATTTAAGACTTGCCATGACTATGACTTTCTTTAGCCAGAGAATGCAGTGTGAATATCCTCAGTTCTCAGAACAGCAGAGATAAAATAACTGGTTCATATATTGAGTTTAGGACAGCATATTGGCTTGCTCAAAAATTAGTAAGCTGTAAATGATGATAGGACTGAACTAAATCTAATTATTCTGTGAATGTGGGAAAACAGGATGCATTCCTTTCAAACTTGAGTTCTACATTTCAAATAGCTAGGAATTTTTTGCCTGGCTACTAAGATATGAGGTCTACTTCAAGAACTCTTCTCAAGCCTTCTAATTTCTAACCTAGATTTATTCCCAGTTTATAGCCACTTACTCTCATACCAAAACTACCCTTTAGCTTAAATAACTCTTCACCCTCACTAGGGTTTTTGTTCCTGGTAATATTTACGGATAACAACAGAGTCCTTTTGTTTAGCTTCAATTCAGCTGTTTTTTCTAGGTTGGCAGAGACAAAGACTGTAGAGGAGAGTTTACGGTCTGTAACAGCTTAAGAAGAAGAAGAAAAAAATAACAATAAAAATGGGAATACTGACTTTACTGAGATCCTAACAACAATTCACTAGATTCACCTGGTATTTGCCAATGCCATCTGACATAACACTGCATTATGGAAAAGCAATAAGGAATATTCGTCTGACCATGTTATTTGTGAACCTTCTCAGCATCACGCATTTCCCATTTTTCCTGTGATTCTATCTTGGACTTAGTCCTTGTTGCTACTGTTCTGTTAGGACTCATGAAAGAGGTTTGATGACCCATGCGGGGATTACAAAGAATTTTAAGACAAAGCTTGTGGAATCGCATGTTCCTCCTACCACTCAGTGTTTATAGGAACAATGAAGGTGTGTATTGCTAAGAACGATCCACATGCAGAGTACCAGAGCTAGGTGAGTGATCATAGCAGCAACCCTTTACCTCCTCCTGGAATAAGACATTTCAGACTTAGCTTTGAGCCAGCAGGCAATCCTGCTGAGAGGGCAGAGGGAAAAATGTTTCCTCATTATAATGAAGTTAAAACACTTCACCTCTGTCATTCTCATAATGGATACTGTAGTATGAATGGGAATGGAGAAATCGCTACATACAGATCACAGGCCATGACTTAAATCCAGTTTTCTGTGAATGCAAACTAACAATGTATGCTCTCAGTGCACTTTGTCATGCAGGAATGGGGATACTGGGAAGGTGGTAATTCTTCCACAAAGAACAGTGGAGACTCCCTGTGACGACAAGACTTCTTGGACTCTTCAAAAGTCCGGGCTGTATACAATCTTAGCATATCCTCCCCCTTCCAAAGATGCATTTTTCTTCCTGCACAGGCTTCCTGCTCCTCTTAAGTGGTATGGAAGAGTCTTGGCACTAGACAGGCCTTCTAAAAGTACAGAGCCTGCTGGTTACCTTTCTGCCTCACTGATGGAACTGGAGAGTGGTCTGCCCTACCTGCTAAGAGTGTCTTCAGCTGAGAGCTGTTGCTCAGAGATGTGCTATCTCATTTATCTAGCTGACTTTTTCACTGCTTCTTGTGCAGACAGAATCACAAGAAATAGCTGCTGAATTAAAGAAGATTTACTTCACATAGTAACTCTGAAGGGAAACAAATGTAGGACAGAAAATTGCTCCTTTTGTTTCCTATAACAGACCCTATCATTTGATAATGTAGTAACCAGCAGTCCTTTGCTTGACTAACTTCCAAACATTTATTTCATAATCTATTCCCATGTCAGACCACGTGCAACACTAAGGAAGTAAAAGGTGACAAATTCTGGCTAAATACTCAAGTTCTAGTTTGTCTTAAAAAACAGTACAACAACAAACAAGCCTCAATTGCTTTTCCAACAGTGAGCAAACTGTATAAACAGCCTTGTTTGTCCCTTGTGCATGTGATTAAAAGAAAATGTTAACTGCTGTAACTTAATTCCTTCAGCTGAATCAGACCAGATGAAAAGCACAGGGAGGAATCTACTTCAGAAGTAGAAGACTCAAGCTTTTCAATGTGCTGCACAGCCTGCAAGAAAAGGAGAAACTGCAGAATATATCTGCTATAACTTGGTATTACTTTCTCTTACAATGTGTTATTCTCTATTCATGCTGCGGTGAGCTAAGGGGACTTGAATTTTTATTGTAACCCCTGAGACGCCGTAGATCTCATCAACTGAATGTAAATTCTAAGGGACTAAGCATAAGCAACTACCCTTACTGTATGAAACTTTCCAGCAATTGGAAAACTTGGCAATATTAAGATTAATAAAAATGGTAAGCCATGCACTCTTGAATGGGCGTGCATGACCACAGGCAATGCCCAGAATACTCACCTTGTTTCTGCTCCTTACCGTACAGACAAAGCTTTCATACCGTGATAGGTTAAAGCAAAACTGTTTCATAGTTTGAGAACAGAGCAACAAGTTGTCAGAGTGGAAGCCACTGTCACAAAGTAAGCTTGGCAAATGAGGCTTTATTCTCTTTGAGTTTGGGCATAGCTTGCTTGAGCAAGTGGTACTTCAGCATATATACCCTCGTGACACTGTTAAAAGGATTATCCATATGTAGATGTTAAATGGTGGTCTTACAGCACTGAACTAGAGCTGTGTTCTTTAATCAGTTCTAATAGCTTCTATGTAGCTGCAGCTCCAGTGGCTGCAGACTTTCTCAAAAAGCTTGTCTAAAGAATAACAATACTAGAAGGTAACCTGTGTAGGAATGAATATAACCTTAATTTCTCTTGCAGTGTTCATTCTTTGAGGACATTTGTGATATTTTAGCACAAAATATACTTTGAGACTAGACACAAAGCAAAGAGCAAGTGCAAAGGACACCTTAGTTCTAATTGTTTACATGGAACAGTTAATATTCCAATTTGCTGCATTTACTAACTGCTTATAAGTCACAAGTAGTAAAAATGTTTTAATGGCATCAATAGGGGTTTTCCACCGTGAAACTAGTCCAGAAGTCTGGTTAGTAAGGGAGGAACAGTAATTTTAGTTTTGCTGATATTTGGGGAGAAGGAGCTTACAAAGTTAGACAATTGTGCTAATGTTACTGATGAATTTGCAACAATAAGTGGCTATTTCTCATCTTCCCTCCACCCTAACTGCTACAGCTGATACCCAGGCAGGCCTGTGGCCATTAAAAGAGAAGGTGGAGGGGACCCTTACTGCCTTCCAGTTTTCTTTTGCACTGATAAATGGCATTTGCTCTAGGCATGTTACCTGTGAAACTAATTCCAGATATTTAAATAGATGGTAGATATTGACCTCTAGTTACTTACTGTAACTGGTTAGACAGGGACATTTATGAAAACAACATTGACTGCTAGGACCCGGATCTCTTATATTCCTCTTATCTTCTTTTCTCCTATATTCATTACCTCTTGCTTTTTACAGTTGGTAGGAGGGGAAGACCCAGATGCTGTCTATATAAAGATCCGTAAGAATACCCAGAGAATTTAAGAACTTCATTTTTAATTGGGACACCTTTGGGGCCCTCAGAAGAAGGATTCTTCTATGGCAGTTATAGAGGATGGGGGGGAAGTGATGGCATGTCACATGATTTGAAATACAACTAATGATAGCTATTACTGAATGGGCTAAAAGTGTGTATAAGCAGATTTTTTCACTATAAATGAGGCACAAAGACGTAGTCCTGAGCACTCTACCTTTTAAGGCTGTGGCAGATCTGTTTGCCAGGTGGCTACTTATGTACCAACAAGTTTGAGATTTAAACAAGCATTTAACTTTCCATCATGTCACCTTCTGCAAGCTCAGACTCTGTTATTCCAACCGGACAGCTCTCCAGTGAACAGGTGCTTTGGTGTCTCGAGCTGCTGTGGAAGACCAGTGTGGAGAGGGAAGCTTTATGCCTGAGGGAGCACCAACTTCAGGAGTGCTTTCATTTCCAAATACCTATGGAATTTATTCAAGCCGCACCCCGTAACCACCTGCAGGGTATGCTCTGACTTACTGTCCGCTGTGTCTGTTTCACAGCTACGGCGTAGCCCCGCGTCTAGCCGAAGCAGGCCGCACCACGGGGGACTCCGGGGCGCCACGGCAGAAGCGCTGACCGAGGGGCTGAGCGGAGGCTCCATAACCGCCGGCCGGGCCGGCAGTGGCCCGCCGCTGGGGGATGAGGAGGAGGCGACGCCTCACGGCGGCGGCCGGGGGCAACCGTCAGGCGGGCATATGGTACCTCCCGCACTGCCTGGCGCCCCGGCCAGCTTTATAGCTGCCGAAACGGGAGAGAGGCACCTAAGGCGCGGGTCGGAGACCGCCGCCGGCCTTCTCACAGGCGGTGCCACCCGCAGCACGGTGCAGGGCGGCTCGGCCCCGCGCATGCGGAGCCGCGCGCGGCGAGGTGGCGGACCCGGCGCGCGGCGGTGCGAAGGCAGCCGCTCCCCTCAGGAAAAGGCGCGAAGGCGGCGGGAGCTCGGCGGCGGTCCGGAGAAGCTGAGCGAGGGTCTCTGCCAGCGGCTCCGTGTAATAGCGCCGGCGGCTTCTGTCGGTTCATGCAGGCAGACCCTGAAACTTCCTTGCCCGGCGGTACTCGTCCCCTGCTGACCAGAAACACTTGGTCAGCTCTGTGGCTGCCCGGGAGCTTGGTAACAGGTGAGGGCTGTTAAGGCGTTAGGCGCATCTCACCCAGCTCCGCTGGCTGGAAGTGCCTCAGGACGGCATGGGAGAGTACCTTCCTTACACTGGGGAAGAGAAACTGCTTTTCGTACCTCATACAGAAGAGCTCGCCTGGAGAGAAACTGAAAAATATACTCTGAACTTCAAAATAGGGTAAATAAATTGCAGTTTCAGGTTACAACACCATAGGTGAAATGCTACGCTGCTAGAGAAAATGCAATTGATACATGACTGTGATGCATCATGGAGTTCCCATCTTTTTTCTCATTTAATAGGTATAACTTCAGCTACATCAGATACAGGTTTTAATTTTAAATCGGTAGTTGTCTTGCAAGGGGCAGTTAAGTTGCTGAATTTTGTTTGAGGTGGTACTGCTTGTCTGCTTCATTGAAAACACTGAGCAGAAACTGGCAAGTGTACTGGTGAAATAGAAAAGTTTGAGGAACAGTTTGAGATGATAGTTGGGTCAGAGATTTGGTCTGCCTTAATTTTCTCATCTACTTTGGAGCAGGCACTGTGAGGGGTTAGTTTCAAACAATGGCAAGCACAAAGATTTGGTGCCATATGAGAAGATTTTCTGTTCTGTTTTCAACACAGAGCAGACTTGTGCATGTGGTGGCACTTTTGATAGCTGGAGCTCTGCAGAAAAACATAAGAAGCAAGTAATACATCCAGATCTAGGGCCTAAGTTATTTTGGAGTGTGTGAAAGTAGAGATGGCTTATTCGCCAAAAGCCAGAATCTAAAAGGTAGCTCTAGGCAAGGATCTACTAATATACTTGGTCATAAACTAGTCCTAACTCAATCACCTGTAAACTTCAGCTGGAAAATTCTATGACTGTATAAAATTTTATTTGTATTTTTATGAGTACTTCGATTATTTTCTGTTGCAATGAGACAAGAGGAGCCTTTTATTTTTGAGAGAAACGGAACAGATTTTATCTTTTTTTCTTTTGCCACTTCTACCCATAGAAAAAGACCCTGATTTCTTTCTAGTTAGCAAATCCTATATAGTTTAGGTTACGTTTAATCGATGAGAAATTGGGATTAGGATCTGGGTAAACAAATTCTGAAAACTTTGAATGGTAGGATATTGGTTGTGTAGTACTCCTAGTGGGTTGGTACAGTTTTCCCCCATGTATTTGAAATCATGTTGTGAGCACATGAATTAACCTTCTACATAATTATGGTCAAAAGTTATGGTTGCAGGGTTACATGTATTTTTTTTATTATTGTGATTCCATAGGAGGCATTGTATTTGAAACTGTTGTCTTTTTATGTAGGCTGTTGTCCCCCAGAAATGAGACTTCTAAACTGCTTTTTGTATTTCTTTTAGTTTTACTGCTGACACCTTGGTGAAATTACCCTGAGATAAATTTTCAGGCTCTTCAAGGAGCAGCCCATGACCTTACAGAATTGGAACTTCCTACGATGAGCATGTCATCGAGGTAAGCCTAAAACATATGCTTGAATAAAACACCTACAGCTGATACTGCAGAAACAAAGTCTTAAGGGTGGCATGGATTTAATGTCTTTTTTTTTTAAATATTTGCTGCTTGTAATTATGAGCCCTGCTAGGATAGTCTGGCTTGTTTTAATAGTATAATAGCACTAAGTTATCAGGTATGTTACTTATTACAACATGGTGGCTTTTCTAAACCCATTCTCTCTGAGCTTTTCTGGCATATAAGCAGTTCTGCTGAAATCCTAGCTAGTTGTCTATGAAGTCGCTGGCTAATAAGTCTTTTTGACTTTTTTGAAGCATTTAATTTATTGCCCTAAGAAAATTATATAGGGAATTAGTGCTGTTGACAGTCTCAGCTCTTATTTTCTTGACTATTTGAGTTGCTTTTAAATCTGGATCTAAAAGCTTTTAGGGATGACATTGACATTCTGCCAACATTATGTTTTATAGAAAAACCCTGTGTAATGGCTTTGCTTAACTACAAAATCTTCTAAGAGGGGACAAAAGTACAAGATGGAGCAAAGCAATGTATGTTTTTCTTGCTTTTAGTAAATGTAAATATCATCAAGAACAGAGAATGTCAGCATGTGCCAAACACAACAGATAATTTGTTTTCTTTCCCAATGTAAGCATCTGTCCTTAAATAAAGAGTAGCAAGCGTACCACCTTTCTGATAATGGGCAGTTACACTCACCTAAATTGTTCAGGGAATATCAACAGACCACTGCTTCCTGCTATTTTTTAGATGTACTTTGGTTGTGTGATGACTACCTCAGTGGACATGGGATGGGCTACCAGTGTCGTCTATCTGGACTTCTATAAGGCCTTTGACACAGTCTCCCACAACATCCTTCCCTCTAAACTGGAGAGGTATGGATTTGATGGGTGGACTGTCCGGTGGGTGAGGAATTGGTTGGATGGTCGCATCCAGAGGGTAGAGGTCAATGGCTCAATGTCCAGATGGAGGTCAGTGTCGAGTGGTGTCCCGCAGGGGTCCATATTGGGACCGGTACTGTTCAATATCTTCATCAATCATATAGCGGGATTGAGTGCACCCTCAGCAAGTTTGCAGATGACACCAAGCTGAGTGGTGCGGTCGACATGCCTGAGGGATGGGATGCCATCCAGAGGGACCTAGACAAGCTCAAGAAGTGGGCCCGTGTGAACCTCATGAGGTTCAACAAAGTCAAGTGCAAGGTCCTGCACCTGGCTCGGGGCAACCCCCAGTACAGGCTGGGGGATGAAGGGATCGAGAGCAGCCCTGCCAAGAAGGACTTGGGGGTACTGGTGGACAAAAAGCTGGACATGAGCCGGCAATGTGTGCTTGCAGCCCAGAAGGCCAACTGTATGCTGGGCTGCATCAAAAGCAGCGTGGCCAGCAGGTTGAGGGAGGTGATTCTGCCCCTCTACTCCGCTCTGGTGAGACCCCACCTGCAGTGCTGCGTCCAGCTCTGGAGCCCTCAGCACAAGACAGACATGGAGCTGTTGGAGTGGGTCCAGAGGAGGGCCATGAAAATAATCAGGGGGATGGAACGCCTGGAGAAAAGGCAGCTTCGGGGGGATCTTATTGCAGGCTTTCAGTACTTAAAGTACTTATAATAAAGATGGGACAAACTTTTTAGCAGGGCTTGTTGCGACAGAACAAGGGGGAATGGTTTTAAACTAAAAAGGGGTAGATTTAGACTAGATCTAAGGAAGAAATTTTTTACTATGAGGGTGGTGAAACACTGGAACAGGTTGCCCTGAGAGGTGGTAGATGCCCCATCCCTGGATGGGGCATTCAAGGTCAGGTGGGACGGGGCTCTGAGCAACCTGATCTAGTTGAAGATGTCCCTGCCCATGGCAGGGGGCTTGGACTAGATGACCTTTAAAGGTCCCTTCCAACCCAAACCATTCTGTGATTCTATGATTCTATGTTGTAGTGTTACATGCTTTTAAAGTAAGAAAGTGCTGGTTTTACTGCCTTGAGAATTGGTCTCATGCTTAGTAATTACTTAGCAGTTTGGAATCTGTCTCCATTGCTAATCTGGTAATGTGGTTTGAAGCTGACCTATTGCAGTTACTGCTGTAGTCAGAAGGTACTCTGTCCTTGATCTTTTCAAGAATGGCAGTGTGTTGGTCCAGAATGGCGTTGATTCCTCCCTCAGCTCACATAGGGACTCATTTGTTAGAAAGTACTGACTGTTAATAGGATTTTAGCTTCCTAACTTTGGCATTTCATTACTTAGTCTTCTGGTTATTCCTCCAAAACCAGTTTTTCTTCTGCTAACAGTATTTACTTGGCTCCTGATATTTTCATAACTGAAAACGTACGTCTGAAGCTTTAACTAATGCTTGTTTGGTGTTATGTTTTGAAAGTGAAATGACCTAGAAATGTATTAACAGCCAGGTACTTCAACTGCCACATTGTCCCAGAGAAATGTATGAAGAATATGTGTGGCTGGAATGCACCCTAGCCACCGGCAGGCCTGCGGAAGCAGGGGAAATGCCGGCGGCAGGCAGGCGGAAGCAGGGGAAATGCCGGCGGCAGGCAGGCAGAAGCAGGGGAAATGCCGGTGGCAGACAGGCACCAGCAGGGGAATTATTTATCATCCCTCAAAGATATATACATAGTAAATGGGTAAGTAAAAGTAGACTAAAATAATAATGCTGCTGTAGGTGGGGAATGTTTGGAGTCCCTGTAAGAGCTTGTGTTCATTAATTACATAGTTAGGCAGAAGTAAAATAGAAATTAATTGTGGCTCTTTTTCCAAAGAACATAAAGGGAGACAAAGGTTTTAAAAAAATTATTCCAGAACACCCAGCATTAGAATTTTTACTCTGGACTTGGATTTAAATTACTGCTTTTCTAGATTTGGAACAAAGAGAGGAGTAGCTGTAAAATGAGTGCCCTATTGCTGGCTGTAGTTTCTGAGTTAGTTTTGGCTTCTTTAATTCTGCTGTCTTTTAAAATTTATTATTTAAGTTTTAAATTTTTGTTTGGATGCAGAACAAAACTGTACAAACTGCAACATTTTTGGTTAGAGGAATTCTTATTTTCTGGCCAGGCCTCATTTAACCAAACTTAAGTTTTAAATGTTCTTTTTCCTTTTTTACTATATTACATTCTAGAGTTCTACTTTTCTTCTAGGTTTCATCCAGGTTTGGAAATCCATAGCTATAAAATACTGTAAAAGAAGTTGCCTTTTTTCTTCTCCTCCTTTTCTTTTACCACCCCTGCCCTACCTTGTGAGATATTAGAAGGCTCATGAAAATGCCTTCTCTCTTGAGATTTCTACTTGTTCAGATAAGCAGCCAAAAGTTCAAGCTTATGTGTTAAGTCAGATACAGACCTTTTGAAGCTCACCTTCACAAATTGAAAACTGAACAGACTTTGCCATCAAAAAATTCACCTTTTTTTCCTTTATTTTAATAGCATTAGGGAATGCTTGAAGTCATTGGATCTTGTTCCCTGTTATATTATGTATTGTTTACCAGTTTTGCTGTGTATTGGGCACTAGATTCCTACCTTTGCTGCCTCAGAGAAAAAACATACATTTAATACTAAAAATGTGTTTCTCTCTACTCTCTTCAGCCAACTCAGTTGCTAAGATAACAGTACTGTTTCCCTGGACAAAAAAATGTACTTATGAAGATGTCTTGAGGATCCTGTAAAACTTGATAATGTCTTATAGGTGTTTTGCTGTAAGATGCTGCCAATTTCTTCAACTTCTTAAAGTACAGCCGCTTTCAAATAAATCTGAAACGAGGCGTTTTCTCTGTCAGTGGAAAATGGATATTTATTTCAGGTCATTGGTTTGGGAGAAAGGAAACTAGCAACTTTGGTGTGGTTGCATGGTGACATTTCATTATATCTTGATGTCCCATTGCTTGAAATCAAACCAGTCTCTGATATACTTTCTTGTTACCCATAATTTAATTTTTTCCTTTCAAGAAAGAGAATGAAATTGGAGAACATGTGCCAGGTGCTGCAGTCTAACATGATCCTAGGTCCTCTAGGGGGGAAGTGTTATCACCGTGATTAGGAGATCAGTCATTACTGAAATGTGATGTTAGAATGCTTTATGGACAGTCTTGCCTGGGGAGACAGGCAAGACCAGTGCTTGTAAAAATCAGATTCTACTCTTTTCTGATCTGTTGGTGGCAATCTAGAGTCTCTCTCTCTCCTCCAAACTGTTCACAGCTCTGTGAGAGCAAGGCAGTGGTAAGTTAGTTTTTGAAGAAATAAAATCCCCTAGAAAGAACAAGGTGTAACTGTGATGCAGAACCCTTAAATGTGGTCTAAGATCTTGAGAATTGAAACTCCATCAGGCTTAGTTCCATAGCTGAAGATACTTCATGCTGGTTTATGAGTAAGTTGACTAGTATTCGGTAAAGGAAAAATTAAACAACCAAAAGTGAAAGCATTAAAGCTGTGATACTGGCTATGATCATTCATGGATGAATGCTTTGAGCTTACACATGACAGGTGTTGTGTTGAGCTGCGATCTGTTTGTTATCGCACAACAATTCCTGATAAGCTCATTTCAAATATTAAGTTATGTGACTTCAAAAACAACCTGTGTGCCATGAAAAACTTATATTAAGGAGTTAGTCTGTATTATGCTGTGCTATCCTTGGTGCTTTAAAGTAATTTCTGGAGTCATCAGAAGTATCACAGAAGCATCTTGTAGTGGCTTGGATTCATTTTTCATAAATTCCTGTTGTGTTGATGTGGTAACTTCAATAGTTTAGAAAACTAGCTTGTGAAATGCTGCCATGGCCCCACCCTGCCACAGGCTGCAAGTTCCCACCCCTGCATTTCATTGCTGCCGTAGTTTTCCATTCCGTACTTTTCTAGGAACACCCTTGACGCCAGATCACTAAAGTCATAAGAGTTAAACAAAAACCAAATTTTTGGAGGGCTGCAATCTGTGAAGGATGCGTGAGACAATGACCTGCAAGCCTGCTTTACAGAAATAACAAATCCTGGAATGTGGCCTAGATTCCCCACTGTGTACTGACGGAGATGCTTACAGGATAGTTTTTTCATTTGTTCTAAGGCATTGAATGAGGTTATCCTTATTATGAATGCAACTATAATAAGAAGGCATAGCTACAAGCCTCAAAAGGGGGTTACTTGTATTCTCTATACAAACAAACAAATATTTTAACTCCCGATCTGTGGAACTCAATGCAATAAGGTGTAGAAGCGTGTTTGCTTTAGAGGTAGGTATTCCTGTGAATTGCAGTATGCTCAGGGACATGTGAATTAGATGGATACAAGAAAATACAAATCCTCTTACAGCAAAAAGAAACTAGTAGATGATAGAGGTTAGTGGGAAGAAACAAATCCCATAACTGCCTATGTGATGTCTCCTGGGATTTTTGCCATTGGTCAGACTGCTGGGGTATCTTGAATTAGGAGGAGTGCTGCTATGTTTTGCTACAGTGAGGTTTTTCAAATAGTATTAGCTTTTTTTTTTTGCATATTACCATATCAGGCTACTATGCATTGGTCTATTACACTACTTCCTGTTTCGGCCACTCTTGTCAACATTTCAGTTGAAAGGCAGTTTGTTTTCTGTTGGAATGAATGCATCTCTCACTTTCTCTGCTCTCCCTTCTTAAGTGGTATCAATAGTTTTTGTTGGCTGTAATAGATTATCTAATATTGATCATGATCCAGCTAAGGATTTGGTGGGTCTTTAAACATCTCCCAAACTTTAAATTATTTTCTAAGGTTTTCTTTTAAATGTTTGTTTCAAGTTCATATGCGGACATGTAGAAATGGCAGTTACTTAGAAATGACATTACTAAAAACAATAAATTGGGCAATTATTTACTCTCAACAGGAGTATATTTTACTACTAAAAAAATGAAAATTTTTTTTCAAATTGCTGATACACTTTGGCTGCAGACTGAAGTGTAGCTGCTGTGGAAAATTCCAGGAAAAAGGTGTAAAATGAGTGAAAAATGTCAAGGGTAATATTTGTTTAATGTGATTTCATTCATACGTTTCTATCCAAAAATGTCTCTTTAGACCACCTGGGAGTGGTACTGTTGAGTCATGCTAGCCCTTTTCTTTTTCACATTTACTCCATTTTGTTTGTACTTCCCAATCTATTTTATTTTTCTCATTTTCTTTTACCCTGCTGGTTTGTTCTTTCTTGGCTTTATTTTTAATTAGTTAAACATAAGTGGCCTTTGACATAGCAAAGATTATGAAAACAGTGGGACATTGGTTACTGCTTTGAAAGAGTAAGGCAAATATTTTTGTGTGTTTGTTCTCCTTTGTCTGTTACCTCTCTCCTGGGGTTGTATTGTCAGTGAGTGAAGTAAAAGAACCACTTGAAGAGGGGAAAGGGAGTTTATTTAGAATCTTTCTTAGTTTTCTGTGTATTATGGCTTAGAGGCCCTAATAAATCTTAGTTCCGTTGTGCTATGCAAAGCTACAAATGCGTAATGAGAGCCTCTGAAGTTTACAGCATGAAGCATTATGACAGACCAGACCTGGCAGGGAGATGAAATTTTAATTTTATGCATGCAGATCAACAACCAAAGATTTGGAGCCAGCATGTAATCATGTTCAAGATCTCTTGAAATTCTGTCCTCGTACAATGGAATCTTCTATATGGAAGCTAGCCTACTGGAAATCTCGCCTTTTATAGTCATTTCAAGGTCACAGGGGGAGACGGTGACATGAGGTCTGAAAGTTTTTCCCAGCTGTGGTGCCAGTCCAGCGCTGTAAGCTTGAGAATATACCCTTTCACTCACTTCAAACCTTGTCATATCCACTACCAAATGTGGTCAGGCTGTGCATGTTTGGTCTCCATTTGAGATTTGTGTTGTATTTCATTTGAAACTGCAGCATTTCATGATAACCAGAGGTGGCGGCAATTGAGATGGCTGATTCTGTTGCAAATGGGCAATACAGCTCCCTGAATACTGAAGGCATGCTTGCTGTTCCCTTGCTTGACTTAAAAAAAAAAAAAAAGTTGTTACTGAGATTCTGCTAGTTAAGTAAAACTTAAATTTTGTCAAAAGGGACATGCAAAATAGTCATAGAATCCTGCCTCTGTACATTTCTCTGTAATGGGAAACAGTTAGTCTCAAAGAGGTTCAAGGGTATTTCCTTAGAGATTTATCAAAAGATAGATGATCTATACTTGTGTTGCCTGCCTAGACAAAGCTGTTCAGGCATTAACCATTGCTACTTGTCACAGGGGAGAAGTATTAAGTGCCTTGTGACTTGCATCAAAAGGACTGTACAGGTTGCCCGGAGAGGTTGTAGCTGGAAACATTCAGGATCAGGTTGGACCGGGCCCTGAGCAACCTGATCTAGTTGAAGATGTCCCTGCCCACGGCAGGGGGGTTGGATTAGATGACCTTTAAAGGTCCCTTCCAACCCAAACCTTTCCATGATTCTATGGTCTTTTGAATTCTGTCTGCTGGAACCAAACACGTCTGTTTCAGGTGACAAAAAGACTAGTTTTCCTTATCCCAGCTGTAGATCCCTCAACTCTGAGAAGTATTACATTTTAAGCATAACTCATGGCCTTCCACAGTTTGAATACAATGCAGCATGATTTACAAAAGTCTAGAAATGAGCATGTGCCCCAGAAAATAACAGAATTCACATGCTTTATGTATGAAAGTGTACATGAAATGTACAGTGGATTGCTGAACTCAGAGGTTTTCATTCATGGTTGTCAATACATACTAATCTGTTTTGCACTTAGTCACAGTAGTCATACGTGTTAATGTGGACTCTGCTCTCTGGGCCTCAAAAATCAAGGATGGGATTGGAGTTCTACCTTTGGGAAGGCTTTGAAGTGTCAATAAACTAATAAATCCTCAGGTTCCTGCAGCTAGTCAGCAGCTTGAATTTGAAAAGCAGCACACAAGTCTGTTGCCCTGCTACTATAGGTAAAAGCTGGTTGGTGGTATACAGAAGTGGAGCACTCCATGTTCAGCTCCATGGAAGTATTTATATTGTTATAAAACATCCTCCATGAAAGAAGGCTGATAACAGAAGCACTGATTCAACTGCAGCGAAGCCACTACGAAGTTTCCCCTGTTGAAGGAGCAGAGTTCTTAAGAAATGCCAACCTTTAAGCTGTTTAAATAATTTTAGAATACAAAGCCCCACACTTCGAAGATTACAGAGATGAGAGCTAAAAACAAAGGAAACACAGTCAATAGGAAATGATATTATTTGGTTTCTTAGCAGTGACCAACTACAATTACTGACATACTTTTTAATGTGTTCTAAGGTAGTTGACAATGTGGGCTATGAAGACTGTAAACAAGGATTCAGAGATAACAAGCCCTGTTCATTCCAGAGCCTTTGTCCAATTCACATACCTGGATTTCAGTATTTCAGCAGAATGAGTTTTTTGCTTCTGCTTTACAACTAGTAGCAGGAGAGAAGTGCCAGTTTATCTTACTGAACTGGCAGAGGAGGCCCCCATTTAGTCTGTATGAAAACATGGTACGTTCTTGCCCTAAACCTGTATCAGTCATGAGAGAAAAGGTGGGTGAAGCTCAGGGGAAGGAAGGCCAGAAAGACTGTTCCTGAGAACAATGTCTTATTATCCAACTCTGAATGTACTTGACAAACAGACACAGGAAAAGAGCTGGAGTACAAAAAGGAAGATTGTATACTATGTGTAACTGCGATCCAAGCTTCAAAATCCAGTATTTCTGCTCAATATTTTATTAACTGCTTGAGTAAGTTAACTCTGGAATGATCAGGAATGTGATTAATTTTTAGTCTAAATGTGGGCCTGAAAGCATGGGGTTTAAGCAGTGGAAAAGCATCATTTAAAGTAGTATAGTAAAACTTCTGTGACTTGGTATCTGTACTTTCTTTGCATTATAGTTAACATAGGTGGGTATTGGGAAGAAAGTTGGAATCCCTTTTTGAATAACTCAGTGATGTGCAGAAACCATTATATTTCTTCTGTACTAAGGGAAGTAAGTTTCTATGTTTATCTAGTTTTTGATGCCCAAATATATAGCTCCGTGGAATTAAAGCAAGCAAATGTACCTTGTGCATTTTTAACCGTCTGCTCTAATGTTTTTGTCCATTGTTACCAGGAAGTCCTTCTACATTTGCATCTAAAACATAATCTGGACCTTATTTGTTTTAAACAGTGCTATTTTCTCCATTATTCTCCAGGTTAGTTTTGTTATAATCTGAGTTTAAAGGCGATTGAAATGTCAGCTTTGTAGGCAGAAGCAAATACTAATTACTGTCTAGAGATTTGAATTAAGCATTACAGAAATGAAGGTAAAGATTGAGGCAGTAGGGGAGTTGTCAGAACAATGAAAATGATGGAGAGAGTTTGGAAGTGGCACTGGAGAGCGGGAAGGTAGTGTATAGCATTTACCTATAACTTAACCTCACACCAAGGCACTGCATCTGAGGATGATCTTAAAGCTGCTCATCTAATGATGTTAGTCACTCCTGGAAATAAAATTTATGGCATCGTTTGTTACAGTGCAGAAATGGGGGAAGCTAAGAAATGAACCCGATGCTGAGGATTAATGTGAAACAGGGAAAATCTTCCAGTGCCTCTGTTTAGCAGTGTTTACCCAATATGTGTTGGGCTTCACATTCTTACTCCTGGAAGATTTATTTTCATTTGTGTAGGAAGCACTTCTTTCAAGGAGTGCTTGTAAGCATATAGCTCCAATGTGTCTGATTGCCAAAGACATGCCTTGTTCTATTCTTTTGTAAGCAGGTGTTGAGCAAGGGCTGTTAGCTAGAAGCAGAGTGGGGGGACAGAGAAAGAGCTTTCACAGTCGGTTGTCACCGAGTTTTGTGAGACTGCAGATCTGTGGTAAAGGCACTTCTGAACTCTCAGAAAACTACGTTACCTTCACATATGAAGTGGGTTTTTTTTGTTTTGTTTTGTTTTTAAGATAAGCAAAAATCACTAATTTTGGCTAATGTTATGGGTAGTGTGAGCAGTCTTCTCCTTGGAGGCCTATGGACTTCCTTCTATTCCATGGAATGTATGCAAGGAGAACTGCTTGTGCAGAACAGTTCTCAGCATTGGAGCCTGTATGACCGTAAGACTTAATTTGTGTAGTATTTCCAAGAGCTGTGTGTTGGTATTTCCCAAATCACTTTAGACTGGTGCAATTTTCAAGCATGGTCAGTATTGTCCTGCTTCTTCCATTGAAATGAACTGAAGGAAAACAGAGGCTGAGTTTGGAATGAATCCTCTTCGAAATATCACTGCACCAGGGAGTTGATGGTGGTGAGACTACTACCAGCTTGGTATTAGTCATGCACAGTTGTAATTCTGCACTTCAGAAATGATGTGCTGTAGACAGAAGGAAGACAAGTGATGACACTGTAAAAGGTACCAGAAGGGCTTTGCCTTGATTTGGTGTGGCTGCCATAAAAGGGGAAATGAAATAATCTACATTTGGGACATACGTGCTTTAATTAAATTGTACATAATATTGTCTTGAATGAACTGATGAAAATTAAAAAGAAATTCCACAAATATGAAGTTTAAAAAAAATGGACAGTGCCTTTTAAATGATAAAGGGCTTCTGCTATAGCGTTGGAAATATAAAATAGTTGACATTTAAAATGTCAATAGTTTCAGCATTTACCATAGAGTTCTGACATTTTAATAGTGACCACTCTAGCTTTTATTTGTTTTAAATGCCTCACTTAAATGCTTTTAGCAAATTATTGGCAGTCTGGTCATCTTTGAAAAGTAGCATCCTCTTTCAGAACTACAGCTATTGGGGAAACAGAGCTCTTAATTTTGATGGTTACAGTCAGTGAAATAAGATCAGCCATATAAAGGTGGGCACTTATTTCTTGCTTGCATTTGCATTTTGCTCTGGGCAGGAAGAAAAACTCAGCAAGAGGTAATTTTTTTTTTCCTGAAAAAGTGATGTGTATTAAAACCTTTCTTTAATGGTCAAAAGTAGTAGGCTGGGCCCTGGGAGATCTCATTCTTCCCTGAATTTGGCTGGTTGGCTGGCTTTTGCTAATCCCTTCCCTCTCTGTGCCTTAGTTCTCAAGGTTTAAGAAGTTAAGTGATAATGATCTTCTTTTTAAAAAAAAAAGCATATTGAAGTTAGTGTTAGGAATAAATTAATTTTTATTACATTTGCAGAGACTATAGAGGCTTCTCAAACTATTTTATAAGATGACTGCTGTGGTTTCCCTGTTGAGAACTTAATCTATATCAGTTATTCAGTGTTTTATGACCACTAATGAAGGGCTTATATTGAAAGTTTTTCTTATTATAATATTGAATATAAATGACACTGAACTAACACTTTGTCAGGAAGATGCTGGGAAAACCAACATAGTCAAACAAATAATTAATTCAGTGCCATTCTCGCCTCCAGTGCATATACTTGTTTCGCATATACTTCTAATACAGTTTCTGCATTATCTTTGTCTTATGGCATCTGAGTGCCCATTTTAGCCTGACAAAGTAAAACGTCTGGGGTGAGGATCCATTCCACAAGGTTTCATATCTACACCGTGTGCACAGTAAAAGGAATCCCCATCCCCAGTTTTATAAAAGAAGTGAAGCAAAGTTCAAGTGAATGCCTTTTGGCTGAAGAAAACTGCACGTCATGGCTTGCCAAAGTATACTTATTCTACATGAAACTTTGCTGGGTTGCAGCTTTTTCTGTAGAATGAGGAATTCCTGTGAATGCATAGTGTATTTTGGTTGTCGCTGTTCTTGGCTTGCTTCATAAAAGAAACAGCATAAGCTATTACTGCTATTTATAAAAGCACTTTGTGACCCTATACCATAGTGTTGAACTGTAAACAGATTGCCTGCCAGTTTTTTTAATCCAAAAATTTAGCATTGCAGCTGAACAAAAACTGATAGTGGCAACTCTGACTCTTTTTTAAAAATACCTATTTGGTTGAAGTTTGGTCGATGTAGAAATAGTCTAAAAAACCCATTAGATTCCTCTTATAACTTCTAAAATGCTATATTTAAGTGTTTAGTTTTTTTTTTCCCTTAAATGTGATTTTTAATGTGTCCTGGAGATTTTATCTATTTTGTTATAATTTAGAGTTTTTTCAAAGTCTGCTAAGGCTTTGGGAGTCCTGACTGTGACACTGCCAAACTAACTGATTTGCTTCACTGAAGTAGAATGTGTGGTGGGGATCTTCTGGCTTCTGCACCTGCAAAGATGAGTCTAAGATTCTTTAACTGTGCTCAACTGTTTATATTGGATCTTGCAATATTTCAGTCTTCAGAAGGAAATCCTCCATGGAACTTAAGTTAAGATTCTTTTCCCTTTGAGGTGAACAGTATTTAATAAAGGGCCCGTATAAGCCATCTCTAATTCCATAAATGGAAGGACTTAAAATGATTTATATTTTCTGGCATACCAGTTCATTGCATATCTTAAATATTGCACTAGCAACTTGAATTAAAAGGTGTGTGAATGACAGAAATAAACATGATGTTTCAATTTTACCACTTAAATTATGTTAACCAATGGAAGGAAAGAATGAAGGGCAGCAGCTGGCTGGCTGTTTCCTATTCAGACTCAACAGAAGCACTTGTAACCCAAAATGTCTAACCAGTCCCTTGATTCAAGGAAATCTAAATTTATTCAGTGCAGACTCTTTCAATCTTCTCTCTTCTGCTGCACCCACGTAGAGGAGCTGCTAAGGAAAATGAAAGAAATGTACTTCTAAAGACTGAGTTAGTCTGAGCAATACTACCCATTTGTTTTGAGGTCTTTGTTTCTTTACTTTTCCATCATCAGGGCCAAACTCTCTACTGAACCCAAATGCATAGTCTATGGCAGAATGTTTAATAAAATCAATAATTTCTGAAGGTTTTGCCCCTGCAAAATAGTAACTGCATTCATGTGTGTGAGGATTGTATGTGAGAAGGGCAAGAAAGAATTTGGCTTGCTTTACTGAGGTCTTATCCTGACATAGAGAGCTGTTATCTGCAATGAGAGACTTTACCAAAACCCAGTTTGGTATTTTATTTCCATCTTTCCTCTGCTAAAGTAAGTGCATTAAGATTTTTTTAATGAGTTTATTAAATACATGATTTGTAATTTTGATTCAAGGTGAAAGATTCAGGTATTTGTATTCCACACCCAAGTATAATTTCAGTTGGCATTAATAAGATATATGTGCACATTTATGGACATAGTGCTTCAAATAATCTTTTATGGATTAAGAGGCATGACATGAAAGGCTGTTATCTCTGACTCAGCTGTGATGATATTTTTAAAGCAGTGTTTACCAAACTTTGATCCATAGATTGATAGCCATGTTTTGATAACTTCTTGGTTTTGTCTGCTAAGTTACAAGATAAGAGTTTAAAATCCTTTGGCTTGGCATAGTTTCTTTGCTGTTGTTGGGACAGGAAGCTGTGCTATTGCTATTGGGCATGTAGCTGGTTCCCAGTCCTAACTATATAAAAAGATTTGAGACTCCCTGCTATATAAAGTTCAGTATGAAATGTCTTCCTTTGGTGACCAAAATCCTGCGTTCAATGACATGAAGCTTGCCATTGACGTAACTGGGATCAAAACTAGGTATGTCCTGTAAGTCCTGATAAACGGTCTCATTGGGAAAGTACTCTTTTGCCAGAATCGTTGTCTAGGGACAGAGGGGATGCAGGGAAGATGAGTCTATGGAATCTATGATACAAAGTCCTGGAATATTCAAATGTGCTAAAGTAATTGGCAAAACAGAAGCGTCTATGTGGGGTAGAATATGGCAGACAGGAAGAAAAATGTAGTGGAGAGATCTGAATGGAAAAACAAAATGAGTATAGCAGTAGGCAAATAGTTGATACTCATGCACAAATCTTGAATGGGCTGAGGAAAGTGACATGAGAACTGAAGTGAGACAACAGCGTCCTGGCTTCATCAGAAGAGACTGTTGGGAGGATCTATGTGAGTGATAGATGAAAATGGCAGATGAGACTGCTTTGGCCCTTTGGATGTGCCAGAGTAAAATACACACTGATGGTGAGCCACCTCTCTCTGAGTGGAATCAGTGGAAGGGATCAGAAGCAAATCTTTACATCCATCCTCTAATTCCTTTGGAAGAGAGGGGGAGCTGGGTTTGTATGTTCCCTCCCCTTCCATACAATAGTAAGCACTATGGCATCTGCCTCTTAAATAATCTTAAAAATCTGTAGAGATACCAACAGTCTGGTGCCATGTCATAGTTCTGGTCCTCTCTGAAATTGTACATAACTGGCCATTGGATCCCTAAAGTGAAAGCTGTGTAACTTTATGTATCTTTCTGGCGAACCCAATTAGTCTGTCTCTTTCTTAAAGGAAAAAAAAAAAACTTGTAGCATGCCTTCTGCACAGACCGCAGGGAGAAGAGGAGCTGACAGAGACACTCACATGAGCGAGGCACAGTCTCTGTGTGTAGAATGTCATGGGAAGAAGGTCAGTCAGGCCCGTTTCTCAAAGACAAAGCTGTAACTGAATCTCTGCTTTATGCTGTTTCTCTCTTGATACTACCATCCCTCACTTTTCCAAATTGTTTGGAAACCAACGCAGCTGTGCTGCACTATAGATGTGAGTGCTTTGTGGTTATAGGGGGAACAGATATAGACGGAGATGAATTAAGTTCTATGGAACACAGTTTTGCACACACTGATTAATTGTGCTGTGTCAGTGGCCTTGAAATGCTGCTGGAGACGCTGTGGTGCCTGCAGGTTTTCCCAGCAGCTTTAGTTTCTTTGTGTCATGGAAAGATTAATGCTAATGTCATGTGAGACACATGACATAAGGGTATAAGCTGACCTCATATGCCCCATGATGACTTTTGGAATTGGTAGATAAGGTTGTTCTCCAGCTTTCTTATTTTTAATGAGCTATTATCTTCCTGCAGGATCCTGCAAATACTGCAATGACTTCTCAGTGATGCATAGAGGCTAAAAGATGTCCTTTTATGGTAATCTCTTAGATGTGATACAGTTTTCAGTAAGGAGTTAATGTTGGAAGATTATTGTTATTGCTACAGTGGAACACACAGGCAAGTTTACTTTTTTTGTCTTTGGTTATAAAATCTAGGAGAGCAAAAAAAACTTGAAGCAAAGTTCCTGATGACATTAACACCTACATGACCTACTAATGATAGGGAAAAGGGAGCATCAGCCTATTGCTCCAGCCAGAAAGAAGTGAATACAGCAGTTGAAATGGATTGTTCTTATTCATATTTTCAGAAAGCCTGATCCAGACCAAACCCTCCAGGGCCAAAGCTCTGGAGCTTTGGATGTTCACCTTTGGCTAGAAGGCAAGGAAGAAGCAGCTTTTTCTTTGGAAGGCCCTCTTGGTATACTAATGAAATCCTTCTGCAGGTGACACACCATCAATAGTTTTCTCTACTTCCTTCTGTTTCCTTTTGAAGAAGTGTTTTTAGAGATGCTTAAGTGGCTTCTTTAAAAATAAGGACTCTGAAAATTAAGGGTATATTTTCTGGCAGCCTTGTCTCTTGATCTTCAATACAAATCCATAGCCTCCCTTTGTTTTAGAGAATGAGTGGGAAGGAAAGGGTTTGGAGAACTAGTCACAAATCTTACCGTGTTTTAAACTGTCCTAGAATGGCTTTCCCCAGCAGAACTATTACAGTCCGTGGTTTAACAGGTGAGAGTATAAATTACTTTTTTTCCCAGAAGGTGAAACTGCCAATTACAGCTCTAGTTGCTATATAGTATAGCAGGTTCTGCTCATAAAGATTCATAAAACTGAGGAAAGTTTCAATATGAGGGGACTGAATGTTGAAAAATAGTTCCCATTTCAGAGCACACTTCTGTCTTGTTTAAACCATATCTTTCTGCTTATTCATTCTTTTGACTTCAGTTTGAACAAAATCAGCCTAAAGTAGCAAGGTTTTTGCTTAGTTTTATGTGCATTTTTATAGCCATCATATTCCTTTGGTGCAAAAGTGCTTATTTCTATATTAAAATCAGGATGTAAGAACAAATAAGGCTTTCTTTATTCAAAAAAAAATTACAAAAGATTTGAAGGATATGGATTGTTGTCCATTTTTAAATGTCATGTCTTTGCAAATCTTATGACATCGTTGATTAGATTTTGTCTGTCTTTATGGATATAGTGCTAAAAGTTCTTTTCAGAACTAAATCATATATTTGTGTGACTGGTACAGTGGCTGCTTTTCCTGATAGCAACAACATATGAGAAATTGTCTGATATATAAAATACATATTTAGTTGTGAATACTTCAAAATGTTAGGGGCGAGGGGAAATTCCTGCAGCAATGTCTCTGAAATCTGAAAAGCTTTCCTTGCTTGCTGATGTCCTGTCACAGCTATCTTCTGCAAAGTATGCTGATAGTTGTCTGGTATTTGTCTTAACACTATTTGCTCTGGTAGTGAATAGATGTATAGAAAAGAAAAGGGAGCAGACAATGATTTAGCAATCCAGCCTTTGATTCTCCCTTGCTTTCCCAGCTCAGCTGTTGGGGGTCTTTCTAACACTGCAAGAAAAAAAATAAGTGAGATAAGGTGGATCATAGCTGTTAGTTTAGTTCCCACTCTCCCATTTCATCTGTTGTGTCTATTGTTTCCTCACCTGTATGAAAGACCAGTGTCCTACCACCATGATGTAAAAGGATCTTGTTAGTTGAGTGAACAGGCAGGAAAGTTGTGACCTGCCTAGTAGTATATACAACTTTGTTTTGAAGTCACATGTTCTTTCCGTAATCATTTTATCTAGAGTCCTGCAGGAATCTCTACTATTTCTGCATTGACTGAAATGTACCTCTTGCTCTAATAGTTTTTAAATAGACTGGACTGGAAGCTTTCCTACTTGACTGAGCTCTTGGCTTGGATGTCAGTGCATGCCTTATTTAAATAAGAGGACCTTAGCTGGTCTGAATCAAACCAAATTAAACTTTTGAGGTGATGGTAAAATGGCTTCCTGGTGCTCTTGGCTTTTGCTTCTCACTTGCATTATTAGAGGGGTCGGGTTTCCCTTTGAATAGAATGATCTTGGTCAAGTCTTAGTTTCCTCAAGATGCCGTGACAGCCTAATAAGGATGTCAGAAATGCTGGGCAGAGAAAGGTTTCTGAATAATCCGCCAGGAGAAAAGCACTGATAAGATACAAGAATAACCTTACGTGTAAACCGATATGTAGGTGATCAGTGGAGCTGGCAAAGAGGAGGCATAGTGAAGAATTGGAAGTTAGGAGTTAAAGCTTGTAACAGACTCTGTGTGTGTGTGTGTATATATATATGTGTGTATAACATTATCTGCTGAATTGCAAGGGGCATTTAAAATCAGTTTAGTATAAAAGTCGTTTGAGTTCTGACAATCATATATTTTTTTTTTTCAGCAGCTCTGACAATGAAGCTTGTGGAGACATATTCTGAGGCCTCTCATTTAGGCCAAGAGAGTTGTTACTACAGTTTAAATTAGGAGATAGCTTGTTATTGACCTAGTCCTCCTGTTCAGCTCCCCACTGGCAGATAAGCTTTATCAGGAATTGAGAGCCTCAGTATAACTAAGAGGCAAATTTATCCCCGAGGTAACTCCACTGAAGTCAGTGGGTTACAATAGACCACAGGAATATTCAACACCAAATTAATTTCCATGTAACTAACGAGTTTTATTAAAGAGGTAGATGAATGAGACTTCATTTTTAAATCTCATGGTCTATTATCTTTTTGTCTTCTCAGCCCTGTTTACTTCAACAGGAGCTGCCATTCTGGTCAATAGCAAGTAGTGTGTCTCTATGGCAACTTTCAATAAAAGAATGATTTATTTGTACACACACACATTCTGTACCTCATTTAAAACTTAAGGGATATGTCTGAATCACTGCAAACATTAAGATTTATAGTTCTATCTTTTAAATAAATCAAACTCTACCCTATTTCAGGCCCACCAAGGGAAAATACTAAGTGATTGAGACATGTGCATAGAAGAGGAAACTATGATGTGCTGTAGGAATGTTAGATTTGGATGGGGTGATAGACACTGATCCTTTACTGAACACCTGTAAGTTCAGAGACTTAAAGCTGTGTACATTCTGTTCCTTTTTAATCTTTGGAATTTGAGGAGCAATTCTCAAGCTGAACCAATCACAGGTGGAATTTGTAAAGATCAGCCCTGCTGATCTAAAAGTGCTTGTTATTTCTCATTGTTATTTCTCATTGCTGTTTAAGTGTGTACAGTTGTAAGCTTGTTCCGTGTGAAAATACATGGTATAAAACTAATTACTTCTAGGTTTTTCCTGGAGTACAAAATGCATATTTCATACCTATCTATATATCTGCATTTTATTCAATTATAGTTATGTTAAACTTACTTTTTAACGTATTCCATTGCTTCTGAGTGATTCTAATCTTTGTATAAGTTCATTTGACCTAAAACTGCTTTTGGTTTTACTTGTGTAATTCTGGAACTAGCTGCTATTTTCCATGGTTGAGCTGAAGGTAGAAGTAGGCTCCAGGAGTTGAGTAGGCTTGCATTGGGTTAAAAATTAGCTTAACAAACTTATTGTAAGTTAAGATATTTGCAAATGTATGGAAAATACTAATGTTTATCAGCTTTGATTCTATGGGACAGAAAAGCAGTATTACCCAAGTAGAAGGCTGCAACTGAAATGAATCAAGAACAGCAGCTGTGTATAGTGTATTAACTAGAAAAGCTGAGAAATTGTATTAAATTCACTGTTTTTCATTTGGAGAGTTCATAGAACTTCTATGAATAAGCTTATTTCTGTGAGGGAATTAAATACCACAGCATGCACTTTATAGGGGAAGAATAAGGAATGGCAGGGTTACCTAAACCTATGCCATGAGTCTGAACGTACCTTCAGGTAACATTATGGACCTTGGTGATGTGCATTTAAAATGGCATAATACTTATTCCACATTTCAAAAAAAAAAAAAAAATCTTTTTACTGTTAGGTACTTCAGAGTCTTATCTAACACCAAATTTTGGTATTGGTGGGATATGCTAGAAAGAAGTGCTTCCTGAGGCTAAAAGTACTTATTGTTATTACTAAAGAGCTCTCCTCTGCCTCTAGATATTGTTGTCTAAATAGTTTTTGTAATAAAAAGCCCCAGTAGGTCATGTCAGGCTTGTTTATTATCATTATTCCTATAATTTCTTTGGTGTTATTTTTATGAAAGCCAGGCAGTGTCACAAAAAAGCTGTGGAGCCCTATGGTGCTAAGAAACCCTGAAAATGAGTCAGCCTTAAATAATTTGTAACAGACAACAATTGCTCTGTTTTCCAAATATGTGAAAACTAGTTGCTACGCAAGTTAATTTGACATTTAATTGCATGGTATTTGTCTGTGAGCCAGAAAATATATAGAGCGAGCTTTGTTTATTGTCATGTTATGCACGAAAAGCATGTGCGTATCAGCTTACCCCTAGGATAAATACCAACTTCTTCAGCAATGATTTTTCATTTGGGAACCCTACTCTGTGGTGGAACTTCAACTTTTAAAAAATTTTGCTGCATAGGAAATATCATGTGACCTGGCTCACTTATAGTTGGCAAGACATGGGGAAAAGGACGTATGAGTTGAAGTAACATTGCGTATCGTGTTATTTTTGCCACGTGGATATGTTTCTTAGGCATCTGTGGTGCTGTGTCTAGGAGACAGAACTCACAATGTTTGTGTATCTTGCACACCAACATAAAGCAATATATATGTGTTGTGAGACTGATTCTAATAGCAGTCCTGAAGTTACTGCTTTTTTTTCTGATCTAGCCATGTCCGTTATACCCTATAAGAGTTGTGATGGAGACTGATTTTGAAGATAGAATTACGGCCAGTGCTCCTATTTGGGGCAGTAAAACCATTCTACAGCTCATAACAGGCCTTGGTAGTTTGGTTGTCTTCAAGTCTGCACACAAGTTTTATTTATTCAGAAGGGAGTGGTCATTTTGTTTTACAGGTTATAGTTTTCCTTGTGCTTCAGATTTGCTTGCCAGGTCAGAGGCTTGAAATTCTTTGCCCATGTATAGCAGGAGCACAGTTTCTTTCTGTGTTTCTAAACCCTTTAAACATTTTAATCTGGTTACTTGGGAACAATTAATAATGTTTTGGTAATGAATTTTGATAGATATTTGACAAGAAAAGTGCTATTAATAGGGATTGTATTGCATAGCCCATAGTAAACCTTGTTTATAAATGGCTGAGGCTTTTTTCCTAGAGAATGCAGACTAATCTTACTAAGATGGGGAAAGGAAGGCTTCCTTTTAGAATTCTAATAATGCTGTTCCAGATGTTTAAAAAAAAAAAAAAATCTTACAAGTAATTCCAGCAGCAACTAATGAAAAACTTTAATCTGTTTGTTAGCACAATTATATGTCAATAACCTGATGCTTGTGTAATCCTGGAGACATTTTTCTTGGAGTTTGTATGTGCTTTTTCCTTGGCTCAAGTGAGATCACGAGAGGAGTCCATTTGTTTTCTCAGAGAAAGGGGCAGTGTCATACCTCTTTCAGAAAAAGTAAGACAGGGTGCATGATTCCTTAAAAATATTTGGAAAACATTTTCACGTATTCATCTACCAAGGCCTGTAGTTGACAAAAATATGGAATAAACTACAGATGATGTTCTACTACCTCAACTGACAAGTTAACAGTACAAGTTTGTTTACTATTTTAAAATAGTATAGAATGCAAAATATAGCCACAGTTAGTGTGAAATTATAGGAGTAACTATGGTTTCAGATTAAATGTTCAGAAATTCATTTGCTATGTTCTTGAATTGATGCCTTTTTCATGTATTTGTGTAAAATATACATTTTATAATTCATAAGATTTAAACAAAACAACTGGTCTAAACAGAACAAAGTCTAAAGTTCTTCACAGTTAATATAAAAGCATAATCATCATGAACTGTTGGAAGCTCTGCTCATCTGCTTTGTATATTAGGCTGCAAAATCTAGCTATCAAGCTGTTAGTGGCTCACAAAACAACCCCTCCACCCTTCCTTTTATTCCTGGTTTGAAACTTCTGTTAAACAGATAAAATCCTTGAATGCATTTATTGTTCAAAGTTCTTTCTCATTATGTTTTTCAGCATTTTTTTTTTCATTCTTTGAAATGGTTAATTCAGATGTATACTTATTTATCTGTATTACTCAGGAGTCCTTGTGTTCTCAGACTGTCCATATCAAAAGATATGTCTGCAAACAGTGCTTGTCTACACATCCAGCTTTTTCAAGAGAGTTGATGTTGGGGAAAGTAAAATTTGGTGGGTCAATTAGGTTGCTATTCCATATAAAATGTGAACCTGTCATACCATAACTGAGACTCATAGTTAAAGGATCTAGTTGATGAAGAGCAAAGACAAAGATTCCAGAAAGCAATTCAGCCTATTAAAGATCTGAATCTTCAATACTGTCTGGTGATGCCTTTTTCTACTGACTGCAGAGGAAGTCTAAATGTGTATACATTAGTATTTAAATTCAGATCAGGATTGTGCTTTTAACACACACTTCCTATTTTTGTCTCCTCATGTTTTGGCTTGCATGGAGTGATATCGGGGCAGTCTTCAGTGCACCTTACCTTCCGTGGTGGTGTCTGCAGAAGGTCGTGATCACGCTGTTTTCAGTAATATGTTAGATATTTGCCTTTTCCTATGACTTTAAACTAATATGTGACACAAAAAGAATGAAGGCAACATGGTCATCTAAGCTTGTAACTGCACTTTTACCAAGGTGTGTGATTGTACAGCTTTGAGGTCCTAAATTATGCTGTAGGAGTTTAACATACGCTATTGGTAGAATGGAAATTAGCCCCTCAGGAGCTTTTTTCAGTCTTCGAGCAAAAAAACTTTCATGTTTGCAGAGACTTGCCAGTTCAAAATTTCATGTTGAATTCCAATAGATATTCGTGCAAGGTGTTCCCCTGTATTTCCTCTGCCCTACGTTTTGTCTTTGTGAACATTTCAAAGGAGATTGGCTATTTGGTGAATGACCAAGCTTGAGAATTTTCTGCAGATCTTCTGAATGCCTTTCACTAGACAGATATGGGTATGTTCACACAGTTGAATCTGCGTACATTTCTGGGCTGATATTTTATGACAGTATTACTGCTGTGGAAATTTTAGGAAGTAATGAAAGCCCCCTCTCTAGGGGTTATGCTAACTGTTGTCAGTGGCTTTGAGTTTATAGTTTATTATAGCCAGGTCTAATATAAGAATTTTCTCTTGGAGTAAACATGCATTAGTTGCCACTGGTTGGGCACACAAAGTACATAAACAAGAAATAGGGAGGAATCTGTAACTCTGCATACTTGAATCGTAATAGGGACAGGATTGGAATGAAGTGTTCTCTGAGATTTGGAGAAAGCTGGAACAGTGGCTGAGAGTTTTTTTACAAAGTTCATGTTTTGTGGAAGTCCTCTGGTAAAGAAGCTTTCTATAAATTGGCACATTGCATTGCTTGACATCAGACTATTCTGTTGTATTTTGTACGTTGTATGAATATGTAAAAACTATATTAATGATAATTATATATAGAAAAAACACTGGAGGAACTTTAGCTTCAGGAGTTACTTTGGTTTTTTGGATATCTCTTAACTACTTTACATTTGGGATGGTATTTAATGTTTAATATTTATAAATCATGGAAAGGGCTTTTCTGGAAGCTTGTACAAGAATTGAAATAGTGTGCTTGCACATACTTTTTCCTGCTGGAAGATGTTTGACAGGTTTTTATACAGCTTGAAAACATTCAAATAAGATCAGATGCAAGTTTTTGAGAGTGGTAGCTTTTAGATCAGGAACCAGACAGATTAATGTTTTGTGAATTAGGTTAGAGTTGAAATTGTCTGAATGAGTTTGATACCAGACAGCTAACCAAAATTTTTTTTCCTCTTGAATTGGATTAAACTGTTGTAGTCACAGCAATTATGCTGTGGTTTGTGGGCAATTTACTGACTTTTATTATTTAAATAAATTTGAAGGAATTTTGTAAGTTTGACCTTTTGTAACATCAGATAGCAGCAGGAGTTTGGAAGGAAACCAACTGGCTAAAGAACTGTTGAAATGCCACATTTTCTCAAGCAAATAATCATTATTGAATATGGATTATATTAAACCTGCAGAAGATCTTTGAAACCTCTTGAATAATTCTAAGGGATATTTTTGTAATTTTTACTGTTTAGTTCACATCAGTTCTTCTTTATTGATATGTTGGAAACGAAGCCTTGGAAATTAAGAAATACTGGGTGGTAATTTCTATTCCAAATACTTTGATACCCTCCTGATGCATTTGTTCTAGCTAGGTAATAACTACTTATTCTGCTTGCATACAAAAACTGTTAAATAACATCCTCCAGAAATAAAGGAAGAAAATCCCTGGGAATGTCTGAGAGTCTCCGTGGAACTCTTATTTATCATTTTGACTCAAAATGGAAATGTGGGAAGTAGAGATTTAAATAAGGATTATGCAAACCCGAATTGTGACTAGAGAGTTCTTTCAAACCCAATACAAGTAGAGGAAAAATCAGTGAAGTTAATAGTAATAAATTTCTACTGATTTTGTGTGTACAGGATCAAAATCTGTATAGAACAGTTTTTTGTATGTGCAGTCTAATAAACATCCTTGTAGGACGTCATTTCATTTTTGGCCCAGAAATGGGAATGTAGTATGAGTTAAAGGAACTCCAGATCCAGTCAAAGTCGTTTAACTTTCTCTATCATCTGTACTTATTCTGTGTAACATATTCTGATCTTATTAAATACATGAGCAAAAGTTAGCTATTCAATATACATAAAAGGATTATTTTTGCTGAAATTGTAGCAAAATGTTACGTAGAACAAAGCAGTAAATAGTCTCTTCCCTGCTTGGTGAAGAAAAATTTTCTGAAACAAAATTTTGGGAGGGCTAGCTTAGTTTTCTTGACAGAAACTTTAACTTCTTGCCTAAAAATACAGTCTAAATTTTACAAAATATTTAGCTCATAAGCTGTTTTTGCTAGACTGAGGCCCTCATTGGGTCAATTCTAATTTTAATCTTACGGAGACTGAGGTTGCTAACAAGAAAATAATCCAAAAAGTCTATTCTGATGTAGCTACAGGACATGTAGCTGGGTTGAAGATACTCCTGGAAATCAAGCTGGTATTGCAGATAGATAGGTGCTAATCATAGATAATGAAAAATAGCAGTGATATCTCATTTGTCATGGACTAGAACTCAAAACCCAGGGAAAAATGAAATATGTCTCTTTAAAATATGAAAGTGAAATATCTCAGAAGTGTTTGTGACAGGCCCTATATAATGCCTAAAAAGGTGTTTCAAGGGCTATTACATAAAGGAAAACATCTAGAAGAGGTGGTAAGGTATCTTTGAAGTTTTGTCATACATGGGACTCCTATGTCTGGAAAAAAAAACCAACAAAAACCTAACCCACAGTATAGAGCCTGAACTGAACTCTTTCTGACCTGAACTTGCCTGCTATCCTCATTTGTATTGTGAGGAATGTCAGAGCCGATATATCTCTAACAGGGCTCTGCACAGAAGGGGTGAATGGGAGCAGAAATGGTTGATCATGATTCTTTTTTTCTTTTTCTTTTTAGTTGCTTAGTTGTATCTTAGCTTTGTATACAGTGACTTTTCTGTGCTACCTCTTTCTTGATGACAACAGCCCCATGCACTTAAAGGGTAATGTCATTTGGGCTTCAGAAAGCATTGAAAAGTCAGTGGAAAATGTGAACTACTGAACTGGCATATTGCAAGGACAAGAACGTCAAATCAGATGAGTGGAAAACAGCTCATTCTGTTCTTGGATAACAAAGAATATTCTACATGCCTAGGAGGGACATTAATATTTCAGGTTTAATTTTTAATAAAATAGAATTAAAAACAAAGAACAAAATAGTTCAAGGGATTCAGGGTCAGTTCAGTAGGTGCATTCAATTATTTGCTCTGTAACATGCTTAACAAAAAGCAAAAGAGCAAAATAGTGATTTAAAGATAGAGTTTGAAATTCATAGGCTGCTTAAGTGTTTTAAACTAGAGCAAGGCTGATGTGGGCTTCTGGCCTTTCTAGGTAGATGTGCTGGCAGTTAATTGGCACCCAAGCTTTTCTTGCCATTCTTTTGGATGAGACAACTAGAAATTGAAAAACAGTTTGGTCTTTTCAAAAAATGGGAAATCAAAGTTCTTACACAGTCAATTCTCAGCTTTGTTTACTATCCCAATAGGAATGGGGCCATTGAAGCCCACTGAAACAGGAAGCCAAATGCAGTATTTAAATAATAAATAAAATAAAATCAGCTCTTTCTAACATTCAAACTTCATAATTCTCAAATGCAGATCCTTATCTATGTTTTCTTAGATTATGGAATGTTTTACGGAAATCTTAATGCTTCATTCTGTTTCAAAGAGATGGCAGGTTACCTTTCTCTTGTGCAACTGCTCTATTACTTGTCTTTGGCCAAATGAGCTACAGACGGTTTAAATAGCATAGCTGACTTGAATCCTTTTGAGTAAAGAGGATTAGGAAACCCATACACGGCTTGAATAGCTGGCAGACCTGAGACGACAGGAAAAGCGAGGCAGTAACCTGTAGCACAATGCAGTGCAGCTAGGGGACAGTGTTAGTGTCAGCTAGCAGAGCTGATGCCAGTCAATGTGTGCAACGGCCTTACTTCATTAATGCTGTATGTTCATTTAGAGGGCTCTCCTTTCACTAGGTGAAACGCTTGGTGATCTGTGTTTCTCACCATGCAGCCCTACAATGCCTTTGTCCCCTTCAGAATTTTCATTACTGATGGTGAAAGCTTAGTGACAGCAGAATTAAAAGTTGGCTGTAAAGTTAAGTCAATATACTCTTTACAATCAGGTTTAATTAACTTTGAGGTTTGAAAGCAGAAGCTTAAGGGAAGCTGTCAGTGACCTCTTAGCAGAACATGGAAGACTTAATGTTGTTCAGCTCTCAGGACCAAAGTTCTAATGAAGACAGTAGGTGGCAGAAAAATCAATCAGTTCTAGGAACTGAAAACAGGACAAGATGCATTATCTTGCAGTCAGTGTCTGTTTCACCTCAGGCTCAAAAATTCTGGTCTGTGGTTCTTTTAATGTGTGTTCTAGAAAGAAGTCAGGAAATGGTTTAGATACATGTGTATTTGTTTGCAAGCTTATTAAGATTATTTAAGATAAGCTTCCCTTCTTGGGGAGGGAGGAATTGGCCTTAGTTAAGTATGTATTGAACAGAGATCCTTTTTTTTTTTGTCCCTTATATTGCACTTGGAGAAAGCACATAAGCTTTCTGTATAATTGGGCCACCTGCACTCAGAATATCCCTTGAGTCAGGGGTTCCTAGAGAGCCACTTCAATTCTGTCTCTGTTTTGGTGACTCTTGCGCCATAAACAGAGGAGGTTTTTTGTAGGGACATCAGTCTCCCAGGATTGTCTCATGCATAATGGTTAATAGCCATAATGAAATTTTTGATCTTTTATTTTAGATTTTCTGGTTTTCCCCCTATAAATATAAGAATGAAGCATCACTCTTTCGTGGAACTATTTTAAATTTGTTAAAGTGATTTTTCACTTGCATTTGTCACTCGATGGAACACTGGGTACCCTGGCAGGTTTGTGATGGTCACTGCATGTGAGATAGCAATAACAGTGGAGAGTAAGGCTTGCTCTGTTACGGGCTGGATTTGTCACAAACTTCTTCAGGAGGAAGCTGATATTCTGTCAGGTGGCTGCTGTATTCGGGTTCATGGGCTCTCATGCTTATCAACCTGTAGCAGCTTTGCCAAAACTGTAGTCTTATTTCCATGTCTCTTGTCTGCTCTTGGGGTGAAATGCTAGTATAAGTTTTTTGTGGAGCTCCTTAGTTAACAATTGACTTGGAAGTGATTAATGTTCATAATGACATCCCTGGACCTGTTGATCTTGCAGAGATTTTTTTGCGTTACTGTTCTTTCTGTGTACCTGTATATATATGTGTATGTGTTGATATGCACTGGGCAATGGGTGCAATTGTCTCGGAAGACTTTGTCAGTAGCTTGCACTTTATCTTACTGACTTGAAATGTCTTTTGCAAAATGCATGTTTTGTCAATTTTTTCATGTACCAAAGAAGAAGAGCATTATTTGCAGGAAAAAATACTGATTTTCAGAAAGAAAAAATTACCTGTAAACTCTACTATATTTATACCTAGGCACTCCCTATTAGAACTTCTGTGGCAAAAGATCAGAAGTAAAATACCCAGAGTTGTTATGGTCAAGCTTAGAAGGATGTGTAGGATAGCTTTCCTAGTTGTGAAATTTTATCGGTTTAAAGATAGATGTGTTTTTTATATGCAGATGAACTGTGAGTAATAGGTAATTTGTATTATGTATGGTCAGCAGTAGTCAGACGACTTTGCCTGTGGAGGTAAGCTGCTTCAGGCCTTTTAAAAGGTTGTGCCAACATGTGTGGATTTTGGGGTTTTTCAATTATTAAAACTTGATTGACATTCCCCTTTTTTGAAAAGGCTTACTATGTGTAATGATAGTATGTGGGTTACTGCTCATTACGGTTATATTAATGACAAGTAACGCTATGTGGCTTGTGATATTTCACAAAATTGTCTCATCTGGCTACAGTGTTTGTGGAGCATCCAGTATGCTTCCATCCAAAGAGAAAGGAGAATTTTGACAGTACTAGCACAGGAATGTGTGTCTTCTGCTCTTTTAATATGTTCATTAATGTTGGAAAGAATAATAGTACATTATTTTCTTAGCTGTAAAGTTCTTACTGTATGGAATATTACATTTAAGTGATCTCTCATTGCATATTTTTAAAGGTTCTTAGACCATAAGATATCAAAGTAAAGTTTGGGTAGACATTAAATTTTTACTTAAGCCTGCGTGAGAGAAGAGAGGGAACTGTAGAGACAGGGTTAAATTTAGTCCCACATTTTATGTCGTATACCTTTTGAATCCTTGGGAAATTTCCTCCATGTTGAATGATGGTATCTGAGCCTCTCTGCAGAGATTTTCAGATTCGCAGCTCTCACTAAGGGAGTCAATACTGTCAGAGAATTCTGCTGTTGCAGGGATAAAGGTTATAATAGAAACACCTTTTTTGGTTTGTGAAGTTTTTCCTGTCTATGAATTTTTTTTCACTTTTCCAAATTTAAAAAATGGCTGAAAATATGCAGTATCAATTATGAAGCTTTCAATTTTGCAGTTGAATAGCTGTAACTGTGATCGCTTCCAGTCTCAATCAATGTCAAAATATACAAATTTCTCAAAAGACTTGCTTTCATGGGCACCACAGAATGAAGTGTCAAGCATCTCTTCTTTGAAAGGTAGCAATATTGTTTCTCTGCCAGAAACTATAGCTTTTTGTGATTTTTTTGCTACTACATATGCTTCGTTTCTACTGTAGCTGTCTGGGAAGGTTTAGGTAAAAGGTAGTGAGTCATGAAAACCAAAATGTAATGGCAATATACTGATGTAAGTGAAACTTTCAAAGGGAATGGAATTTCCAGTCAAAGACAGGTGACAGTAACAGGTAACAAAAAACTCAAACTGCATAGTCACTGTGTCGTGGTTTAACCTGGCAGGCAGCCAAATACCACGCAGCCGCTCACTCACTCCCCCCCCCTCAGCGGGACGGGGAGAGAATTGGAAGGGTAAGAGTGAGAAAAAACTCGTGGGTTGAAATAAAGACAGTGTCATAGAACAGAAAAAGGGAAAATAATAATGATAATGATAAAATATACAAAATGAGTGATGCACAATGCAATTGCTCACCACCCACGCTGACCAATAACCAAGTAGCGATCGGTACTTCCTGGATCACGCCTACCATTCATATACTGAGCATGACATCACATGGTATGGAATACCCCATTAACCAGCTGGGCTGGCTGTCCTGATTATGTTCCCTCCCATCTTGTGTACGTAGCTCAGTCAGTAGGCACGGGAGCTTTCCTTGGACTAGGAGGGCACTTAGCAACAACTGAAAACATCAGTGTGTTATCAACATTCTCCTCATACTAAATCCAAAACACAGCACTAGGAAGAAATTTAACCCTATCCCAGCCGAAACCAGGACAACTGCCATATTCAGAACAGAGTCAGGAGCAGCTCATTGTAATATTTGGGCTGAAAACCAACCTGTGGCACTGAATCACAATGAATAATGTTCTGTAGACAGACAACTCACTTATGAGTGAGATTAAAAACATGTCTGCTTGAATTAGAATATGATTTGGACCTAGATTTCTTGCATTCTGTACAAGTACCTACCTATCAATTGGATACAGGGAGTGAGGAATACAGCAACCTCTTTCTTTGTGTGTTGAAAGTATGCACACGCATGAAAAATTGAAAGCAAGACACTTTCAAAGAAGTGTTCTTGCTTTTCCTTGAGCCCTATTCCGTAACATACAGAAAATGTTGAATAGGCAGGTAATGACTAACACCAACAACTGTTTGTCTCCGTGTTCCCTTAAATATATGTTATTTTCATGTTCCCTGATCTAGTTTTACTTTTACGGTATTTGGAGAGGTCAGTGGGAAGCACCTTACTAACTTTGTGTAGGTGACAATTCTGTTCTTGAAATTAAACTGCCAGTCTGAAACTTAACTGATCATTTGGCAAATAGGATTGTGGCTTTTTAGATTTTGGTATTTTTTCCTAAAACATCTGCTGCAGCATAATACAGCTATTAGCTTTAGAAGTAATCTGTTGCAGTCAGAGATTATTGCATGTGGTTTATCTCTAATGGGATCTTAAAATTGGTTATTACATCTTCAGAGGATAGCTTCATTAAAAGCCACTTATTGCATCTATCTGATGAACTATTATGCATGGCTGAGAAAAACATGTGATTTTCTTGTTTCTTTAACAATGGTATAGTTGGTCATTGTAGTGAATATGTAGATGTCACATGCATCTTTTAATAAGGGAATGATTTGTGTAGCTCATGAATGTCCAAGTAATCATCCTTTGAAAGTAACACAGAATAAGCTATTATCAACCCTTCTTTAGACGTGCTCCTTTTTCTTTGTCCAGTTTATACGATAAACAAAGCAGTGACATGAATTGGATTTTTTCCTTAAAAGCCAAGTAACAAGCCAGGTTATTTTACAAGTTTTCTTCTGTATGAAGATCAATCTTTTTAAAGTACAAATATTACAAGAACAAATACTTGAACTGGCTTGGAATTACTGAGTTGAAGCATTCAGGTTGGGAATATTTCTTCCTTCTGACTTTTAAACTCAGCCACAGATCTTTTTTTCTCTGTACTGAAATAAATACACTGAACTAAAAAGACAACCTGTTTAAACATGTTATCACTCTGTTCTTAATCTTTCAAGTTGAAGAATTGGGAGCTAATAGGTCCAACGGGGCCTTAATTCTACCTGCCTTATGTTCACTGAGGCTGACCAGTCTAGAGAAAATGTGTAATCAATCTCCAAGGTCTCTAATAAATCCTCGTATGAATGAGGCTAGTGTAGCTGATCCTTCACCATCCACAGCGTAACAGGCCTGGAAAATAAAAAACAGGTCACCTGTCAATAATGCTGGTCACCGGCAAAATCCTAGTCCTTGCTTGAATTCACACAATTAAGACTCCATATGAAAGTACTCTGAATTAATCCATGATCCTGATGTGTTGCTTAGTTGCCTGGAATCAGTGAATTGCAGAAATGGTTTGGCAGGAGAACAACACGAAGTCATTTAATAATAAAAGGTATTCTGTATGTTAGACTAAAGGAGCACGTAATGAAACTTGGTTTCAGGAGTGGTTTTTAAGTGCAGATGTATGCAATGTGAAAGTTCCCAAGGGACTAGGAAGACCCCTCTACTGCACTGGAAATGCAACATCAGCCATGCAAATAGTCACGAGGACCAAAAGTCAACCTGTAAAACTGAGTAGTCTAGTGTTGTGCTCCAAGATGTCTGAATTCTAAAGGCACAGCTGAGGAAATATTTCCCAAAATTGTTCATGAATAACCACTTAGACCCCAATGTCAGTTTTATTCTCTGTTTGTAAACTGTTATGTTCACATTTGTTAATATTGTTGCAAATAGTAGCTTGCAGAAATATCTGTAGAAGCAATAATTTTCATGTTAGTATTTGTGGAAAGCAAGTGCTTTTTTGGATAAAACTGAAAACCTAATTCTGAGCATTAATCTCATGAATTTATCAGGACTGGTATTGTGTGTCAATTAGCTAAGACAACTTGAACTTCAAGTGGTGTTTTACAAGCCAATTTGCGGAAAATTTGTGATCAGGAATTTAGAAGAACAGTATTGACCAACAATATTCCCTGCTTGATTATTTTCTGACTTTGGCAGAAATAAAGGTAATTACAAAAAATGGATTTTAATTTTACAATGTTTCACTGTTATGTAGGTATCTTAAATTATGTTATGGTTTTTTGAGTCTCAATAACTAAAAGTAATAAAACCCCAACATTGAGGCCTTCTGAAAATGTATTCAGTGTCATATATTTTGGTTAAAATTGATTTCTGTCCATGTAGTTTGAGAAGTAAATCTTTACTGAAATGGATATCAATGGCTTGACCATACATTTTTGCCTGAAATGATAGTAAACATTATTACAATTTGATTTTAACACGACACTGAAGATGAATTCATGGGTGGCTGAACTTTTAGTCTGCTTATGTGTATAAGGAGAAATTAAGACCGGTAGATACTGGTGTTTAGCTTTCCAGTTTGGTTCAATGATGGTGATTTGCGTAATGTGGAATAACTGTTCATTAAAATGTGGAAATGTTTCCACCAACACTGTGTAGACATCTAAGAAGAAAATTATTGCCTTCTTTTGATTCTTTATTGCAAACCATGAGAAGGGGAGAATTAACGTTGGGTCTCCTTTATCTTGCACAAATGCTACTTTCTCCAAAATGATTTATAAGAGCAAGGACTCCTTCAACTAGTTTTCTGTGTCTACACCAAATCAACCCCGCCGACAGCTATATCTTTCCAGTGACTCAAGTTGTATTCTTAAATGTAGTTTTGAGGAAATGTTTGTTTGTTTAAACATTTCATACTTTCAGTGGGCATAGTTCTGCAGTTAGTGTGTCGCCATATTTGATTTTGGAGTAGGTTACTGTAGTTGTCCTTTGGAGGTGATGTTACTATGAAAGCTTGAAGGAAAAGGTGACAAGTGGTAGGTGGGAGTTAAAGGAGTAAACTATTCAGCATACATTTTTCAGAGAATTTCCTTTTGTATTTCATAGTGGAGACAGCAAAAGGGGTAATGAGCACCAAATAGCAGTGCTTGCTTCTGTGAGTAACCCAGGTCATCACAAGAAGTCACAAACCTCATCTGGCTGCTTTGAGCATCAGAGGAGCAGGTTACTTTTCTTTAGGGTAACTCTGTAGGAGTAAGAAAGAAAGAATTCTGTTTATGTTTGGTTTTAAGATTATTGCATCAGAACAGGAAGTGGGCTCGGGATACAGCAGGAAAATATTTTAGAATGAGTCACTTGGAGCTGACAGTATCATCACATGTAAACACAATAGCCCATGTTTCTGCAGCATGGCATGCTCATTTGGTGCCGTGGGGTTTTGCTTTTTCTAGAATGGACCCAAAGCAGGATAGTGATGCCTATGTGAATTAAAATTATTCTGTGCTGTAGTTAGAACAGGTAGGAAATTAAGTTCTTAAATGCTGAATATTTTGGTTTTGTTCTTTTCTGTTTTTTTTCTTTCACCTCTGCTTGTGATGCAGGACAATCAAGCTGGAAATTCTGTTTGTTTATTTTATAGTATGTTTATTTTTTTGTTTTGAAAAATGTTTATTTTCCTATAGAAATGTTTGGGTTTTTGGTTTTCTGTATTTTTCTGCTTTGTCTTCAGTGGTATGAATACACAATTCTGTCCCTCCAGGATGGAACACTTCCATATTTTAAACCTCAGTTTTTCTTTTCTTATGTATTTCAAGCATTTAGAATGATAATGCCTGGATATGAGGCTTTCTCTGTATTTTTAAGACATTTAAAACTTAGTGTTTAAGTCAGAAGAAAATGAATTCTCTAGGAAGGTTATCCTGCAAAAGTAATTCTGAAAATAATCTAGCACAATAATTTAATTAGTCATGGCACCAGCTGTTTATATTTCTGTCACATCTCATCACATTCTGTTTGTACATCTGCCCACAAGCGATGTGTTCCAATCTGAAGTAAAAGCAGCCATGCAGATTATGCTTGGATTTGGCGTAACGGGTTTTTTTGGGTAGATATCAACTTTATGCAGCTCTAGAATGTGTCAATTCATTTTGAATGTGCAAGTGGAAGATACGATGTCTCTTCCCTTCAGCAACTTATTTGTGTATGTTCATGTAAATGATATTGCTCCTTTAACTGGGTCCATGCTGGCTCCACATTTTCATTGTTGGCTGAGGTGGATAGTTAAAACTAATGAGCTTCGTATAAGACCAGAAGATTGGTTCCTTGTCCTGTTACTATGAAATTTGAGAGAACTGTGCTTCAGAATGCTAAACGTCATCTGATGGCTAGAATAATGCAGTGGAAAATACTTAATATTTGGATGTATGTGCTGCCTGAGCCTATAAACTTGTGGTATGCTGTTATTCCTGTATTCTGAAGGAACATAGTGGGCACGGACCTATTCTGCCATGCCAAAGAATTATTAATCTGTTAGCAAGAGTATAAAGATGATTTTATGGGAAATGGTTAGACAATAAATTGTGATAGCATAGGGAGAGATCATACTGATGTAAGAAGAAAACTGTAGTAGTCACTCTAAATGTGACTCTTTCTCAAAATTCCGTTTAATCTTTTATATTCACAGCGCTTTAAATACATAGGTGGATACCTGATCCAATTTTGCATGTCTCAACTTGCATCTAGAAGCATAATGAGAAACAACAGAATATAACTTGACAGCTGCAGTGGTACTTTAGCTGAAGGGTTGTGACTGGCCGTTCTTTTCCTAGTCGTCTTATAGTGATTTTGCAAGTCTGTCACTGGCCTTGTGAGAGAAATTATCTCTTCTGCAACTTTGGCCAAGTTTGAGGGCAGGACCCGTGAGGGGGCTTGGCATCCCAAGGCATAGTTCTTCAGTTCTTGACTCTCAGACTGGAATCCACAGTACAGAGTGAGGCAGTAAGCTTCCTCTGTGTGTGGGGGGGGGGTGGGGGGGAACCTTCTGGGAGAAGAAGGTCTCTGAGAGGAGATGGTGGACTTCCGAGATTGTGGGCCGAGGCATGTCCAAGGTGTATCTTGTGGATCTGGACCTTTGTCTGCCTGGGACATCTATAAATGGCACTACCATCATGCTCTGATGAGCAGTTTAGGAAGATAAAGGCACAAAGAGGCTACTTAGTTGCTTTCCAGAAGGTACTGAAACCCCCAGAAAATTCATAGGTGACTTTGAAAATAGTGCTGAAGAAAATAGGAGTAAGAGAAGCAGGGATATGGCTGGATTGGGAGAAGGGGAAGCAGGCAGCAGCGGATAGTTTCGTCAGAAAAGATTGCTGAAGTTACTTTCAGAACCATGTAAAATGCAGACCCTTTCAAAGGCAAACTGCTTTTGTCACTTGAATGATTTAAAGTCCTTAACTGAAAATAATACTTTTCAACGCAGATGTGAAAGAAAGCTAAGGCAAACTTCTTTCCAAAATATAGGAGAGTTTATAGGAGGGTACAGCATCATGGTTTTTTTTTTTTGGTGCTTTATTAAGTTTTAATAACTGTAAGAGTGAAGGGTTCTAATATTTGGCTTGTATATGCCATTGCTCTGGTCTAAGATCTTGCAAAACTTTATGGAGATATGCAGTATTATCACTGTTTTTACAGTTGAGGAAGCAGAAAGCCTTTCTGTTCTCTAGAAATTGCTTTTGATTTATTGTTGGAATTACACATGGGTGGATTATGCAAGTAAGCACTTCTGGTTCTCTCTCAATTATAGCAGTACATTTTTAGTTTAAAAAAAAAAAGGCTAAACTGGTTTATCTTTGAACTTTTTAAAAAAAGTAAGTGTTTGTTACTTGTAGTTACTAGTTTTAAACACATCACATCTGTTTTTCTCTCTCTGTTCTCTTTGCATTTACAAGAGAGTAATGACTTAATTTTTTGGCAGCCTTGTTGGTTTGTGTTGTAATCAAAAAAGAATCAGATGTATTCTGACTTTCTCCCAGCCTTCAATTTTCTTTTCAAAGATAAAATTTTTGTTGTGCTTCTGCATTTTAAATTAATAGAGGTTATAAATATTAGCTTAGGTAAGAGGGCAAGTTAAAATTTCATGTTTACTTGTATGAATCTGAGATGCTGAAGAATCAGAGATGCTGAAGAAGTTGTCTTTACTACTAGCAGCATTGGTACCTAATCTGCCTCTTCTGTTTTGGGTGTTGAAAAAGGATGTAACTTAACTTCCTGCTTTTAGAGTAAATTAGGGGAATATCAGAAGAGGTGATGTAGTTATACAAAAGCAGACAGAAATGGTGGTTTCTATAATACTTCCAAGAGGCCAAAATTCCTCCATTATTTTAAGTAAGCCCTGCCTAGTTTTACTTTCATGATAGTATGCTAATGCTGAGTCTAAAAGACTTACCAATTGACTGAAGCTTAGTGAAAGTAGTAAATGGGAGAATGAAGAGTAGTGAAAAATGAAAATTTTGTAAACAGGCTTTTGTGGAACAGCAAAATAGATTAAAAGAAACTTCTGTGAAACTAAGTATTTTGAAATTAATTAACTTTGAATTATTTTAACACTAATTTGCGGTTTTAAGTGTTTCACATTATTAAAAACTGACATACAAAAATTTCATTATTCAGTTTATCAGTTGTATTAAAAAAAAATTTAAACCATGTTTTTCTTACTTGCTTGAAGGCAGTAGAGGAATATAAACAGTTGAAGGCTGTACCTTAGTAACATTGAGATCTGTTTTAAAAAAAGCGCTGAGGAAAGTAGATTAGTCTCTGTACGTGCCAAGTATGAAATTTGTATGTGGATAATTGAGATTGCCTAACAAAATGTACCTTTGGAAATAGTGCTTCACATCATTTTGTGATGTTCCATCCGGAAATATAAGAAAATGGTTTTAGTTTCAGTAAAATCATTGTTATCTATTCTTCCTTCGTGTCAGATAAGAGTAGCCTTTTCCTATCTGATCCATAAATTAAGAATACTGCTCTTATGGCTATTACGACTTATGGCAAAGTTAATGAGACAAAAGGAATTGCTTGTAAAAATGAAAACAATGTAGCCTTGGGGAATTACAGTTTTTGTGCTATGCTTTTTGATTCGTGTTCCTAAAAGGTCTTGATTATTTCCTTTCAATATGTGGTGGTGAAAACTTCATTGCATTGCTGTAATTACATTCCTGAATGGAGTTCAAATGTAGAAATTAATCTGTTCACTGCATCCACTGGACACCGAAAAGATGTGAACTATCTTGTGAAGGTTCAGAGATGTATAGGGTTCCTGCTTTTGGGCTTTTGTTTTCAGTTGTCTGCTGGTCTTTGGAGTCAGCCCAAGACTGGCTTCTAGAAGCCCTTTCTGCACTGCTGCCAGGCAGTCGTGCTCCAGAAATGCCTGTCCCTGGGAGGCAAGCGTGCCACCGCTGGGGAGATCGCTGCAGAGCCAAGGACCGGCTATCACCATGAAGTTTTAGCTGGGAATAGTATTGACAACAAGCAAAACCTTCATTTCAGCTTTTAATTGACTGTCATAAGTAAATTATTGGTACATAAGACTTTTATTTATACTCTTTTTATGTGCATATTTGTCAGATTTTATTTAAATAATTTTATACACAATATTGGAATAATCTGTTACATTAATGCACAGCTTAAAACAGTTCTTATTTACACTGATCACAGAAGGACAGAGGAATGAGGACAAATACTTTACATTCACCATCTTTATCAGCATTTTAAGTATAGTTAACCAGCACACATCACACACATCCATATCCATATTTATAAGAAATGTAGTTGTTTCTAATTACACACATGGGCATGTAGGCGTCTCCCTTTCAAAAAAAAAAAAAAGTTGAAATGCCATTTCCCCCAGATAACCAAAGACTTACAAAAAAAGGCAAACGGACCTACAGATTGCACAATTAATGGAATCAGGCATGGAAATGTGGTGGCTGTGTCTGAACACTTTTGGTCACTGGGGCGCTTTGGAGAGTATTTTTACTAGTGGCAAGTTTTGAACTCCTATAAAAACTTATTCCTGAAAACTGCAATGTGATCTCTTGCTTTGGAAGTAGACCTACTGGACACTAACACATTTGATTCAATGTTAAGTCGTCTAACAACACAAAATTTTAGCCAAAGGATGCTCTGGATTTTTTTGGTTTTTTAGAATATAAATTAAAAACACATGACTTTCTTTTATGAGATTAAGGCAGCAATGGAGAATATTGTGCTACAGTGTGCATTTAGCTGTAGATAATGTTTTATTCTCCTTTATCACATTTTTACATTTATAATCAAAGGCCAACATATTATTGAACTAGACTGGCTGACTACAAAATCTTATAATGGAGAAATAGGTCTTGTGTGATAACCTTGTAACATCAAAGTTGAATTTCTCGCCTTACAATATACACTTATATTCTATGAAAATTAAAAAAACTGGTAAAAATATTAAAATATTGCCTATACAGAGGTACCCTTATCTAAGGTAAAGTCTAGTCACTGCTATAAAAAGGCATTAAAAATGAAGTAAAACACTGGTGTAAACCAAGTAAATGCTCACTATAAAGCTTTTATTTGTAAGGCAAATCTTCATCAGACCTATTAGAAGTTATTTTCAAAATGTAGTATTTGGAGATTCTCCCTTTGTAACTGATAGTACCCACAGCAAACAAAAGCTAAGTCTTGCAGATAGGCTGACAGAGCGTGCAACATAAATTACAAATGCAGGTCACCTGCAAGATCGAGGCTTCTTGGCAGTGACCAAGAAAAAACATGACACCTTTAAAAGAGAGCCAGCTTAAGGCTTAGTAATTTTCCTAGTTCACTGAATTTATTCTGTTCCCTTATTAAAGAAATGAAGCAAATTTTGTTTAGTATGGCAGCTAAAGAAACGCCTTGAGAAGGGAGGAAAGCAAAGCACACAGATGGCCCAATCTTGCTGTCAGTGCTTAGGTAAAAAAGGCCCACTGTTCTCAACATGAAAAGTAATGGCAGTAATGGTTAACTTACATGACGGCTGCGCTGCTGGACTGAGACTTAAGCCTCTCAGTTTTTTCCTGGCTCCATCCCAACCGCTTCCATCTAGACACCTATGTATTCTTCTAAGGAGGATAGTTTCACTGAATACAGTCGTGGTATCTGTGTTACTTATAGTCTTCTGGCTGTCTTCTGTTTCTCTGTGTGCTTCTGCTACGTCAGTCATGCAGAGATTGCAATTTGTCTAAACATATTCTATTTTTAAATGGCGAAGGAAAACTGATCAAATTCTGTACTTAAAAGCAGCTATATTACACTTTTATGTTTTTCTGCTAGTTGAAATATCTTTATCTGCCATCTAGTTTTCTATAGTAGTCTCTGATGCACGTAGATGCAATCTAAATTCAGTCTCAGGCAATGAACAGTACCACTGTATGAATTAATGACCAGCTGAGGCTCTTGGTCCTAAGTTGATTTAATTTTTATTAGGAACAATGTGCAAAAATCTGAAATTTTTTTGGCCTAGGAAAAGTTTCTGTATGCATGGCATGGCTTACAAATCTTGTCATTCCCCAGTTAAGCTTAAGCAGGCAAAACCAAGTAATTGTACATCTAATCACAGCTAAGGAACATATGCATGCCTGCTCGGTCAGTGTGATTGTCAGCAAAAACTTTGAGAGTATGGATAGAGAGGGGCAAGTGCTTGCTGAAATATTCCAGTTGAAGTCTGAGTTACAACAGACTGAAATGGCTGAATAAAAAACTATTTTCCACAGCACAGAAACACTCAAAACATGGATGTTTGAGATACAACTATTCCCTGTATATGATCCTCTCTGAAACTCAGTGATGCAAGATCACAGATATACCAGGGCTTAACTGAAGGCTTAACTTCTGTAAATTAAGTTCTAAAAAGATTTCCCAACTGTTTTGCAGTATCCTGTACTAGTGTACCTTTTTCCTAAAGGGAGACAGAATGTGGCTGGCTTTCTTATGTACCAACTAATATTAGTTTAGTAAAGAAGATCTGTGAAGATCTGTAATAATTCAGGTGTCCAAGCAGCTCACAGATTCAGTCCTCTATGGTGATTTCTGGCTAGCTTTGCTTAAAATAGTCCATATGCTACTTTCAGCCTGTATATAGATATGAACCTAGTAAGGTCACTTCCAAGTCCTGTTTCTGACTGCTGTAATGTATTATGAACAGTTTATCTTCATATTCTAACAGCTTAACTTTCCATGGATTAGCTAGGTCAGCCCACAGTCACCAACAGGAACATGGGTATGAATCAGAGAAAGATAGACTGAAAAAGTGTTTTCCTTTGGAGGAGACTCTGGAAGTGTTTCCAGAAGATCTGTCTCTGTGTACTATAGCCAAAACTCCAAACTTGTTCAAGGGTCTAATCTGAAACATCATGTTGGCCTTTAAATGAAGAAGATTGAGTTCTTGCACATGAACTGATCTGTGGACCATAAATATTCTTAGCCCTGAGAAAATAAAGTGTATTAGAACAAACATATCCAATTTTACTGCTCTGAGAGGCTCAGAGTGCACACGTAATTTCTGCAGGTAGATTATATACTGTCATTTTTTGAGCTGTGGTAACTGTCTTATGTCTGATCTTTCAGGCCCATTTCAAAATGTTTTAACGGGGCACTGCAAATAAAACATAGATAAGTCTCATCTCTTCTGAAATTGCTGATCTATGGTTTAAATTTGGTTCTTAGGAAAGAAATTCTTAAATGTTTGCTAATGCCTTGTGAAACCTAGTGAATCAGTCCAGGATATGAACAAAAGCTATCTACTCCCATAAAAGCAAGTATCCGCTGATTAATGCTGTATGAATCAGAAGAACTGCAAAAGAGACATTAAAAGCGAAAGAACTTTCTACGTGGCCTCCTACAACCTAACAGTACAAAATAAACTTAACTCATGTCAAAACAATAGTGTAAGAAGTGGATGTATATACAAAATGTTTGGGTTTGACCTTTTTAAATAATAGCATTTAAATGGTATTTTGCTGAGAAGAAATGACCGATTATATGGAATTTCCTCTGGGAAAATGACATACAACATATATTGCACGTGCAGTTAGGGAACATGTACAATAGTAACAGCCAAGTATTTCTCCTACATTCTATATTTGAAATATCATGTTTAATCCTGGATTTCCTGCAAAATCCCTCATTATGGTAAGATATCTTTCAAGTGTTGCCAGGGTGTATGCCTCAGGACATGACAGAACACAAGAAGGACTGACAAAAAACATACAGTTCAAACAGGGGCTGAACACTAAATAGTACTAGTACTTTTTGGACTGTTGCTCATGAAAGACCCACTGTTTTTACCAGAAATCTAAATCTCTGGAGTTTTAGTAATCTAAAACTTTTAGATATGTAATGTAATACATTTTTAGTAATGTAGCTTTAGAACAGTACCAAGTATATGAAGAATTATTCTGCTGAATGACAGCAGGAGGAGTACAAAGAAAATGGAGGATCTCTTTCCTTGATGCTAACTAACTTTCTGTGGCTTGAAAAAATATGGATCACAGGCAGGTCTTTTTCACTGACAGGAAGGAAGGTCAGAAAAGAGGTGCTAATGTATGACAGCTGCTTCCTTTACCAGATTACAAAAAGGCTTTCAAGAAAATATTTTCTAGAACTGTCAAATGAGCTATTTACTTGCTTCACTCAATTCTTCCCACTGGCTTGTTACCAAAACAGCCAACATAATTAGCAAGCAGATGATACTGCATCTTGAATAAGCTTGTATCAAAAATTTTCTTCTTTTGGAAGTGGAGTGCCTACTCCATCAGCATATACTTGCCATCCCACGGGGATATCTGGGAGAGTACCAGTCCCCAGAGCGGGTCGGTTCCCACAATAGGGATAGCTGAGGGAAGGAGTGACCTGCTTGGCTGAAAATTCAAGACTGAGTTAGAGGAAGACTTGCAGTTAAACCACATGGGTGATAAGGACCTGACGGGATGATTTTTTTTTTTTAAACTACAAGTGGTTGAACTGAAGGGAGATTAGTATTTTGGTGGCATTTGATATTTTCCATATTGAAAATGTATTAGGCAGCTCAAAGCAGGTGCCTAAGAGGAGCTGGGTGCCCGAGCTGTGGCTTCTTATTGGACTGTCTGTACCATATCACAGAGTTGAGGAAAAGAATATAACCCGATCTTCACAATATTTGTCATTTGAATGGATGCTAGTTTGTGTCTAAGGGCATCATTGATCGTCCAAGAGGCATGAGGTAGTTGAGCATCTTATTCTGTGGAGAATTGAAGACTTTGTTCTTCATCTCTGGGACAGAAGTTGTATTTTATTTGGGGAGACTTCCTTTGGGCAACATCTTGAACTTAAAGCCTAGCTGTGCAGTCATGCAATGTGTATTATCTTTCTTTTTCATTTGGGCTACTCCTGGTAATAAGATTCCTGCTTTCTCTGATTTGCCTATTGTCTTCTGTATAGATTGCAAGTGTTTTGTCTATAAAACCTCAGAACAGGATGGCGATAGTGCAATGGAGTCCTGAGCTATAAATACTACACTAAACCTCAGAATTTATACAGTAATAGAAATAAAAATAATGTAGTAGGTAATTGCCTTGGGAGCTGGTATTAAAAGTACAATCAAACCCTAACATGCTGGGTAAAGCTGATTCCACTCCTATGTTAAGATAGCTTTGCTCCTATTCCAGAGCTGAGTGGTGATGAAATGTAACTTTTCCTGCATGGGTTTTGCTATACTGATGGTGGTGATGGAGGGTGTCACAAGTGAACATGGAGGCAGGTTGTTAGCATGAGTGAACCAAACAATGTATAATGTGACAAGCTATTAAAGCTCCACGTTAAAGAGCCTCCAAGAGTTTCAAAACTTGGTAATTATATCTGTGCTAAGAAGCTTTTGAGCCATGCCAAGCCAGTGACTGAAGCAGCTGTATTATTGAAAAGTAGGCTTTGTAACGAGAAGATTCTTACATAGTTTAGCAAACAATAAAAATGGGATTAACTATGAAGTTGGTGGAATGGCTTTTTTGAAGCCCTCAACATGTTTTCACTGTTTGGCCTCTTGTGTAATTACAAAACTAGAACCGCAACATTTGAAATTCCTTTATTATTGAAATATATTTAATAACAGGGTTTAAACAGCTATCGGCCATCAGCTGGGCCGGAAAATATGACTTCCTTTATAATTAGAAGAAAATATCCTTTGGGTTTAAAACCCTGTTTAAATAAAACTACTATTTGTCACAGAGACTCTTTAAGAAAAGGACAATACTTCCAAGTGTTGATACGTTCCAAAGTATTGATTATGTTGGAGGAAGAGAATAAATAAGGAGAGAAATTTCCCTTCCATTATTTTGAACAGAAATCAATGTTAAATGGAAAAGGCCAAAATCACTTGGGACTTTTAAATTGGGCTATTTCTAAAAAGGAAAAAAAACCCTCAACAAAAATTGTATTATAAATAAAAAAGCCCCATCCTTTTAAATGGTCTTTTTAAAAAGAGGAAGCACTACATACATTTAAAAGACAAGCTGAATTGAATGTATAAAGACAAAAAAATTCAGAGGTAAGATCCAGAGGTAAACTCTGGGCTGGATTCAGCTGAGACGCTACTGCCTCTGAAAATTACTATAGATCTAGTGATAAGTAAGTTCAAGAAATAACTCAAAGCTACCAAATCTAGTGATCACTGGGAAGATACTACAGCGATAAGTGACCACAGAATAAGAACAGCACCCAAACGCGGAGTTTGTTCTGTATCTTCTACCTTGCATAATGCTACCAGAGAGAAGAGCTGGAATAGGCTTAGAGAGCTGAGTATGCCTAAAATATCCTTCTAAATCATTCAACACAATCTTACTATGGTTTGGTAGGTGAATCCAGGTTAGATTATAATAATAGCTTGTTCACAGCAGGAGAATAAAGCCAAAGTTTGGTATTTTGGATAGATTATTCTATCCAAAATTCTAAAAATCATTCTGTCTTCCTATTTTATATTCTTTATTTGGAATGAAGTATAACAAAAAGATGGAGGTCTGTCTATTTGCATGTAACTTTCCTACTTAGCTGAAAAAGTCTGTGGAGTATGGATCATATGATAAAGCCATTTTAATTGTTGCATAAGGGAATATATTTTTCATTAAGTACAGTGTGGTATTAAAGTGTATTCTGTACTTAGCTGTAACAGGAGTTCTGTTCCTGCTGCTCTTCAGCTTCTATAATTAAACTGGACAGAAAATGGCATGGACATATACAGGCAGCAAAGACAACCTTCTTCACCAAGAGAAGAAATTAATAACGAACCACTGAAAATGAAGCACTGAGTCTTCACTTCAGAAGGATACAAACTCATATCCCAAAGGATAGTATGGCAAGAAAGCTAATGACATTAGTACATAGTTAAAGTTGCTCTTTCCTCATAATTAAGATGTACTGTTTCCTTAGATCTAAGAACGTTCAGGTATTGTTGGTTTACAATAGGTCGTGGCATGAATATCTGAAGTAATTATTACCGTCAGAAAAGTTTAATTCACTTCTTCACGATAAAAGAGCATTTAACTGACTTTGATTGCTTTTTTTTCTGCTCCCCCCTCCTCCACTTCTGCCAATAGCAAAACTCACAAGTTTTGGTCATGTAGGGATCTCATGGCACCAAAGGATATAAGAAAAATTAAACAGAGTCTTTAAAGATCGTTTGAAGCCAAGTAATAGAAGGGAGGCATTGAGAACAGAGAGCAGATGTCTTCCCTCAAAGAGTCAGTAGATAAACTCTGAGCCAGCCTGGTCCAAGCATAATTGAGGGAGCTTTGAACTTGACTTTTCTGTATTCCCAGTTTAGCTTAACATATTGGCTTTTTCCTCAACCTGTTGGTTGTCATATTGTTAGCCAGTGTTGAAGCTGTAAGGGAACAGAAGTAGTTGTTTAATAACATTATTGATTCAAATGATGATAGTGAGAGATGTTTTAAATACATTAGTTGACAAATCTAGAGTTAAAAAGAGGTTTCAAAATAACGGATAAATTATAACTAAATTTGTGCTGATTCCAGTTTGCAGTGAGAAATGTGCTGAATATAAAGGCTATTTAGTCATCTCTCAGTTCAGTTTTAAAATTCAGAACAGCCAAACATGTATGAGAAGAAAATTTTTGTGCTTGTTTGGTTTGGTAGTCAGAGTTTTGTTCGCAAACTTAAACATCGTGAACAAATCACTGACTATGCTTTAGCAATAACAAAGCTATTCCTAGCTGTTCATTGAAGACAGCAACAAATTAATATGGCCTAGTGTTTGACATGGTTTGAGGTATCATTAGGAATTTACTTCTGAGTACAATCTTTTCTAACTTAAGTCAAATTCATTTGCTTCCTTTTTGCCATTATAGGTTTGGGTTCTAAAGACTGGTAGTGTGTAGGAATGGCTGTTTATAGCCCATTTGCACAGGAACATCTGCCTCTGGAAAAATCAAGTTATTACTTACAGCTGGAACATTAACTCTCCAGACAACTGAGGGCAGGAACAGGGGAAAGAGAAGGCAGGAGGGCGTGCTGTGTTACTACCTGCAACATATTCTTGGCCACATCAAATAAATTGTGGTCATGAAACAGGAAGCTTTTTCTTCCTGCTTCCATTCTGCATCCCATAAATCTACACTTGGATTATTTCCTTTAAAATTCAAAATTACACTTCAAACAGTATTTTTCAGAGTAAGCAAAAGGCAAATTTCTTTTTTCAATACCAACATACAAACTACCACTATAAAATCTGGGTCATGTTTTGAGGTGATGTGCATAATTCTAGTTGCTTTCAATTTTGAAGACAGAAAGTGGTCCAGCATGAATGCTGATTAAGTATAACAAGCTTCATATTTGCATCCTTTTTATCTTCTACAAAAAGGACTTTATTTCAGTAAGCTCATTTTATTTGCTAAAAGGAAAGCAGTGTTTGGAATCCTGTAGCATATTTTTCATGGCTGCTTAAGAAGTCTCCAGCAGTGTTTTCAATCAACTTGTAGGCCTGTGGGGAAAGCCTATTCCACATAACCTAGCACATTATTTCATCACAGCCGTTATGTCTAAGCTCTGACACTGGATATTTGTTTTCCTGTTTACCATGTGTTATGGCACATAATTGGAGTTTAGGAAACATGAATTCAAATTGCTGTGCAATAACCGAGGGAGAGGCTATGACCCGTTCAAATGCACTTGGTAGTTTGGAAATACCTTCATCTCTTGATGAGCTCTCACTGTATTCAGAAACAATCTAAAATACTGGATTCAAGAGATCTGTAAAATTGTGGGTTCTGCTTAGTTAAGGAAGGAAGGTGGCAAAAGCCTTCCAACAGAGTTGATGCATGTGGTACTGAGCCTCCTGCACCTTGTCATGCTGGCAGAAAAAAAGAACCACAGACCTGCAAAGGTATCCACTATGAGGAGATTGGTGCAAACCTGTAGTTGTTGCTGAAGGCAGGAAAGGGTTGGTATCAGGAGAGGAAGCATGGTGAAAGGAGTACAAACCTTAAACTGCCTGACATTTCCTTGGGCCACGAGTTGGTGCTCATTTTCAGGTGTGATGCAGTAAGCTAATCTCTAAACCAGATGGGAAGAAGAGGAAAAAGTCAGCCATATGAAGTGGGATTATGTCTATAATCCCCAATCTATAATGGGGAAGTAGCATGAACTTTATTTAAAACGGTAACCTAAATCTTTAATATCACTGCATCATGTGCCTTTAACTTGGTCACTGAGAGAACAAGCTTATTATAAGCCCCTTGGTATTAGCCTTTAATATAAGAAGCAACAGTAGAAAGTTTATGCAAATACTAAGCCCAAATATTTAGCAAGTGCATATAGAAAAGAACATCAGGAACAAGTTGGTATCACAGGCCTTACATCCCCTAAATTCACACTTTTCTGTTAGTGCTGTATTGAGGTTGACTCGTCCCAGTGGGAGAGGAAGGAGGTGCTGACTATTTCCTAGCTCATCTCCCTTGTCTACCCTATGCTGTGCCATTTGGGATCACATGTGGATTTTGGTTTATCATGAACTTTCAACCAATTTAAGGAGTTCCCGTTAGGCTAAGAGCATACCTTTCCCCATACTTTTAAGAGCCACAATTTAGGGCATCGTATCTTATGATAGTTATTTGGATGTAATGTACTAGCCTTTTGCTGTATTTCTCATGGGGAGACTGAAGAGTTGCTATCTATCGGAGCTGTAAAAGGCAAAACAGAACTTGCTAACGCTAAAAAATGAATGAGCAAATGTGGTTTTGGCCAAAGGCTTCTGCATCCCAGTATCAGTAAACTTGTGTAAGCTGGCAAAAGCCTGCTGGGCCAGTACAAATTATTCTTTGACACTTAGTTGCTAATAGAAAATGGGTTTGTAAACCTCCAGGAATGGAACAAAACAAAGGGCTTACAGAATTGCTGGAAATAAGAGCTAGAAATTGTGCACAACATTGAGATGTTGGACCTGATGAACACAGGGCAGGTGAAAAGGAGTTCCCACTTTGGGGTGCCTTTCTGAGGTGAACATTCAGTGAGGTGACTGTAATGTCTCAGAAACAAGACATTTATCCCTTTGGGCCTGCCAGGTCAATGCGGGAAGGATGTACCCTCTCTAGGTAAAGGGTGAGATCCTATTTTCTGCTTAATTCTTTGTATGGTGGTGGTTCAGTGATTTGCCTAAGAGCGTCAATATCTTGCTACACCATTGTGTAACTCTAGCTGTGGGAAAGCAGAGCAATAGAACTAGGTATAAGTCAGAGAGCCTAGATTAGGTTACAAAATTATGACATGTCACGGGACAAAAATTGATGCTGTACAGTGGTGAGAAGTCTTACTTCTGAGCACTATTTGAGGTTTTAAGACTATAGATAATTCACTGTGACAGTGATGGTAAAATTAATATGATGGTAAAATTAATATGATCAGTGAACCTTAATCCTGTGCCATTTTGAAACTGATAAAGAAAAGTACAGGGGGGTGAACTATAAGGAAGTACGGATGTGTTTTTCCCCATAGGAACAGGTTCTTTTAAATAGAATTAATATATTAATATTACACATAGGCATATAAATGGACTTAAAAGAACACTCTTAAGGTTGCAATGTTAAAATTCTTGCTGTTATGCAAATCATTAGAATAAGATGGTCACAAATTGTTTCTCCCTGTTTCTGCTTTATTCAGTGCACAGACCAGGCATATTATGCATGAAGTGGCTTTATGTAGTGCAAGGTGCTGCTGTCTAGTACCCTGGTTCTTTTACTGAAGTAGTTAAAAAGCAACAGGCTAGATGAGACCATAAGCGGTGCCTATAACAGAATTGTTTCTTGATTTCCAGATCTATTTCAGCACCCTGGTCTACCTTGAATATTAAGTTTCTTCGAGAATTCTGATACTAGTGATGAAGACAATAGAAAGATCTGGATTAATTCTAGCCTTGGCAGAATGTTGAAATAATTCCAGTAAATAGAGGATAAGGATACATATTTGACAGAGAAAATCAAATAGGAAGTGGCTGCTGTTGAGGACAGAATACTGGGCTAAATTGGAGCTATTGCTGTGACCCAGTAAAGTATTTCTTCTGTCCTTTCTGGACACTCATTAAACGAAGGCCATCCTGAACACAGGGCTACTTTGGGGGAACATCCCACCCTCCCAGCATGTGGATATGTGTTTAGAGACTCTTAGAATGCTAAGGTAGGAGAGGTTTGAATTAACTTTGTACATACAACAGTTTACAGCACTCCTGTATAGAGTGATAAAGCATACCGCGGACTGAACTCTATTTAGATAGAGCTGTGTGAAGACCGTACCTCAGGGCTGAATATGAAGATACCATAATTTGTATATTTTTGTTGTTAATAAGGAAAAAATAATCTCATCAATCGGATTAATTACATGCATCAAAAATCATTTTTCAGAATTATTATGGTGCTTTCTGGAAAGCTAATTTCAATCTAGAAACTCAAACAGCATACAATAATCCTACCTCAAAACTCCAATCCATCTGACGGTTGAATCCAAAAGGTCACTCATGAGTAATAAGTTTTGGGAGTAAGAGAAACAAACTGCCAACTTAGATCCAGCCATTTCATTTCATAGCAGCATTTCATGACATTTTATTAGCTTTCCACTTACTTCTTTAAAGGTCCCACGCACATTCATAAATTTATAGATAATATAGGCAGGCACAAGTATCATTGAAGATAATGCTATTCCCCAGCCAATGCGATTTGCCCAGAGAGGGAAGGTGTAGTCATCATAGGTCAGAGGTTTGAAATTTATTATGCTGACTATCACGACAAACTAGGGAAGAAAGGATAAAATGAACCACAGTTTTGAGATGAAGAAACTTAGTGGAAAACTGATTTCGTGTGTTTTATTAGGCAGCCACTCTAAGGTATATTTCAACCCAGCTTTACCATTTACCTTCAACCTACTTACTTTGTGCCTCTTCCTGCTTAAACTGTTGAAGTTCTTGATGCATTTGCTAGTATTAACAGTTCATTTTAGCTACTCTGGACACAGATTATTTGATATTTTGGTGGGAAAATCAGGTGGTTGTCTGCTACTGCCTCATTGAAGCTAATGTTATAGATACTAAAAAGAGATTCTGTAGTCAAGAAAAACCTCTGCAGGATCTATTGTTTTTTCCCTTCTTTGTTTCCCGGAGGCATTAGGCTTCGTTTAGAAGTTTTGTACCCATTTTTCAATGAGAGGCATGAGGCAAACTCTAGCATGATACATTTACTGATGAAAGGTCAAGCAGCCCTAAGGCCTGGAAAACAAAGTTGTTTTTTTCCTGCTGGCGTTACCCTGTCCAGTACTATGATGCAAGAAGGAAAGAGTGGGGCACCACCCTATTTCCCTCCTGTTAGATCCATATGGGTTGTGTAATGTGCAGAGTTCCTTGATTGGATTCTCTGAGCCTATACATTCTGCTCCATATAGCAATTTAAAATTAGAGTATTTTGAGCCTAGGGTTTCAAAGGCTACACGAGGAGAGTAATGGTGTGGGTTAAAGGAAGCTGATAGTGTGAAATCCGGTTAGAAAAACACTGATTCCATTTTGAGATTTTTCTTGGGGTGATGTACATAGCTGCAGACAGTATGGAGAAAAAGCTTAAAGGAGATATTTTCTAATACCAGCTACCTGACCAACCCCAACTTACCTTTATCTTATAGAGAATTGTGTTTATTGTTAGGAACTGCTGTAATACAATACCAGTCCCAAACAGGGGCCACCTTACACTGAGCACATGTGGGATTGTTAGAGCAAGAATTATACAGAAGTCTGACAATTTTATAGCCTTTTCCAAATTATCCTAAACTATATATATCAAAGAAACGATATCTGATTTTTTTTTATTTGTATGTACTGTGCTTATGGTCTCAGTCTCTTCTGGTGAGGCAGTTTGTATGCTTCATACAGGTGGTATAAAAATGCTGTTTCTTGGATCAAGTGACCAAATTTCTAGACTTTGTAGTTTTAAATCATGTAGGCTAATGGCGGACTACCTTTTTTCATGCTAGTGACATCTGTATAGTTTTCGCTTATAAATTGCTAAGTTAAATCATTTTGGTCAATTTAACATTATTTGCTTTATTTTATTAATGTACCGAATAATGAACCCAAAAGATAGGCTGTAAGAAGGTAAATTATATTTACTTTTCCCCTATAAATCAAGATTGTAATGTCCATGTTGCCTTTTAGAAAATTGCGAAGACATACAGCTGTAACAAAACTGCCCAATGTCCCCTACCCAGTGTGATAGCATTCCCATGGGTTTAAAATACAGTGTTACCCAGTAACTAAGTTGATATGTTCCAGGTTCAGCAATTCCAACTGGAAAAAAAATCTGCGCATTGTGATGGCTGAAAGATGCATTACCTACAGGTTGATTCAGACCCTTATGTTTATAGGCTTCGGTACGAAGGTATTGGGGCCATTTCACCAAGAAATCTTAAGCTACCTGAAGGTCAGACTGACAATCACTTCAGCTTTCTCTAGCTAGCTTGCTAGAACTCTGCTCTTTAATTTAAATTTTCAACAGTCTCCTAATGTGCACAACCTAAGGATGCTTGGTGCAGCATTTTTCCGTTCTGCTTGAGTCGGCCTGTTTGAAGTGCCGCAGGATATAGTTCAATACAAGCTTCTTTATAGAACAGTGTTTAAAAGGATAATTAATACATGCTTGGTAGCTGCTTACTTATGAATTGGGGCCAGAAGCTTTTATATTAAAAAAAAAAACAAGTGGACCTGAAGGCTGTCATAAAAGCCTACCCAGTGTATCTTTGGAATACCAGTCCTGCTTTAAGAATGCACAGCTTTAATGCAATTAATAGTCTCCTAAAATCATAGCGAGGTCAAATTTCCATATTATTCATCCTGACCTTTTGATTTACAAATATGCATAGGAAAAGATCCCAATATAAAACTGTAGTTTAGTTCTGAATGTAACCTTTACACAAAGCAACCAAATTCACACTCTGGGATTTTTTTTCCCCAAGTGTAATGAAGCATTTGTTTTTCACATCAAGCAGCTTACAAGGTATATTTAATACATCTCTTCAGTGTTTTACATAGCTAATTACTTGGTGTAGTTACATATTAGCTATTCTAAGGTGTCATTCCACAATTTGGGGATCTTACCCTCCAATGAAAAATAAACTCTTGCTTATACAATCTCTTATCCCTGGTTAGTTTATTTTCTCAACAGAATGATTTATGTTTAATATGCATAGATGCTGGGGGGACAGGGAGAATACTGCCTAAGTGTTCAGTGTTCCGTAAGAAGAGCTGCTTTCTTTAAATCCTGCTAAAGTGAAGGAACAGAAGATGACCACAGCCACAATTAGCTTCTCTTTCACAACTAAAATGTATTATACAAAATATAACCAATGCCATTGAGGAGAAAAAAGAATTAAATTGGAGTGACTCCTATTCATCCTGACAACATCAGGCATAGCAATGAGTATCTCACTCTTGGTACATATTGTATATTCTAGGAAGCAACATACTAGCATTCTTTCCATGATGAAATAATTATCAACACTTACCAATAAAAAAGCAGGGCTAACAAATTTCCAGCACAATCTCCAGTAGAGGCCTGGCTTGAAGCCCATCATTTGTTGGATATCTTCACTGAATCTGTCCACACCTAGAAGGGATGTGAAGATCAGACTGGCATAAATCTAAACTGAGGAGATGCTGGCATACCCCAAAATATCTGCTTTTTTAGAAAGCAGACAATAATGACTTCCAAATCATAAGACATACAGCAACATTGATCTCCTTTCAATGACTAGATGTGTCTTTGACATCACTGTACCCAAGACTTAAATGCCTGTGAGCACTTAAGGTCTGTTGCAAATAGCATTACCATTGAAAAGTGGCATTTCACAAATATCTAGAATTTAAATTGTGAATGGGACACACATTTTTTTAGTAGCTGTGGGCTATTGTAACCTAATTACTCAATACTATTATGAGTACACTGAAGAAGAACCCAGACCCCTACTCACACAAACTGCTTACTGATAATGAGGTAGATTCATACGATTCTTAATTTATCGAAGGAGGCTTATTTGTTCCACTTAATGGTATACTTTACTTATCTTTCAGTGTTTCACTAAATACCACAGAATGTTCATTATATTTATGACAAATGTAATTTCATCTTTTATCACCTTTCCAAGGAATTGGGTAGATGCTTCTTCTGTTCAGTGTAAGTATGTACAAAACTACATTAGCTAGAAACAGGTGGCCTTTTTTCGAGTATCCTGTGTGTTTTTGAAAATTATAACGGCAACTAGAATTTTCTAAAATCGTTACCTCTGTATGCATCTAAATATCTAGTAAGTAGCTGTTGTAGATATCTTAGAAGATACATGATCTGTTCACGTGAGTAAAAACCAAGAGTAGCCACAAGTTTTACCTGCTGCAGTAATTAAGACAGCAGAGGATAACATGAAAGTCATTAAATGAAGACATGGATCAAAGATAAGTCCTGCTAATTATACCAGGAATATAGAATATGGGTTTAGAAACATGGGTGGTTTGATTGCTTGATTATTATCAAAACCTTGGTAGTTACATACAATATTTCAGTATAAGACTTTGTATATTAGCATGCAAGAAGTAATGTACAAGATTTCTGTTGTCAGGAAAACTATATAACGGTATTCCATTCAAAATCACTCAAACGTTAGCTACCTGCAGTGAGATTCACTGCACTGCAGTGCAGAGAAATGGAGGCACCAGAACCAAGTGTTTAGCAAGTGACATAATGGCCAGAGGGGAGAAGAGCTGCAAATACCCGGTTCTCAGTCTGTAATATTGCTTGAATCCATCTAGTCTGAGATTTTGTGTGTGTGTGTGTTGAAATATGTGTGTGTATTTAGTACTTATGTCAGCTGAAGTATTAATAGCTATAAAAACAGTGTAAATAGTTGCAGTAGAAATCTCTTCCCACAGCCAGTGCAGAAAGGAGGATCCTCTGACCTTGTTGACTCCCTTTCAGAAACACTAGACAGTGACTTCAAAATTGGAATAGGTCATGCTGTGCAGACCAAGGTGAAAACAAAAAATCTGCTCTCCTGGGTTCCTCGGAACATACCAGTTTCTGTAACAGCGAATAAGGAAGAAATGGCATTTCAGTCAGTGCCTTTTAATTCCTTATGCGTTTTACACATTTAAGTAAGTGTTATGAATTCTGTGTCTGAATACCTCAGGAAGGACTGCACAAGTATAATGTGCTTTCCGTGAGTGGCACTAGCCTGATCTAGCTAAACATTTTGAGTAGTCTACAAGGGTATTAAGCTGTCTGTATGTGAGAAATCGTTTTTTTCTTACTCCAGTAATATTAATCCATGTTAACTCACATGCTTTGGACTTTCTGGAAATACTCTAGTCTTCAGTGGGACATTTTCCGTCTTCAGTGTTTATTGAAACACTTTTTGCATTATGTAATTTACTATAATTTACTATGCAAAGCAAATATGCATTTTATAGTGACTGTAAAATGTCCACTTGAATGGTAGCTTCTTCCCAGTTTTTCTTATTGATTCTATCCTGGTTGGACTTACCGGCATGAGGTATCTTGCAAAAGTTTAATCTAAGCCCGTGCTATTTTCCACACTGTATTTTAGAATGGGATGATTATCGCTGATATAAAAATGGGGAAAAAATGTCCTTCTCGGTTTTCTTTAAAAAGAAAACAATCTCTGACTTTACGCCTTAGAGACATTGGCTCACAGAGAAGTAGTTCTCTCTAGTGCGATTTGTCATGTCAGACTACTAGTCTGTAATTTATTATACCTGATGTGTTCAGGAAGTTTACTTTTAATCCTGAACCCTATTAGGTAAACAGCAGAAATGCAGCTTTTTGCTATGCATATTTGTTCTTCAGAGAGGATGTATAGTTTACCATAATAATTGTTTCTCTTCATGTGAATCAGTTCAGTAGGATTTATTTAATATAAATAATTAGGACAGCTTGAGTTAGCCCTTTACTTCCAGCCAGGGTGTAACGTACTTACAAGGTCTGGACATTTGAGTGTAAACTTCTCTTTGATTTCCACACCCCCAACCCCCACCCACCCCCCATTATGTACAGGTGTAGCAAAGTAGCCAAAAGGATCTGCAAATGCTCTTTAAATTTAATCTAATTCTATTTGCAGTGCCTTCTGTGAACTTTAAAGTGACTGAATTTCAACTGCTATGAATACTGAGTGAAATTTATCATTGTGCAGAAGGTCAAAGACAAGGACTAGATATCTCCAAAAATTTTATTCATAGGTTTCCAGACAGACGTACCCAGAGCTCAGATAGTGCTTTGTGTTCAATTTCTACTGAAAATGGGGGATAAGTAGTCCATGCTCTCAGACTACTTTTTCAGCAGCATGGTTTTTCAATACTATATGTCTTCAAATAACCGTTCTAAGAATCAACCTGTAAAGTAGAACATAGCTATAGCTACGGATGATGGTAACTGTAGGGCTTGGTTTTTTCCAGTTCTTGAAAGCATTTAACCAGTTTTTTTGTAATTCTGTAGGATAAACTGAAACTGTGGGTGACTCATTTAGTTACAGGAAGGAACTGGTGTACCACAAACAAAACACTAGATGACTTGCTGGAGACCTGGTGTTGAATATGGAAATAATCTTCTTGCTTTTCCAGTGATAAGTAAGAGATACTGACAATTTATGATCTGATCCTGACCCAAAGAGAATTTCAGTGTGATTTCTGACCTAATTAACATTGCAGCTGCCTGAGAATGTCTCCACTGTAATGATCTATTAAACGGCACAGAAAATTTGGCCCATTCTCTATGTACATAATATTGTGTTGTCAAGGGAATTAAATCAATATGCAAAAAAGAACAGATTAGGAAGAAAGTGAAAAGTAGATTTGGCTATAAATGCAAGTAACCCTCCTCACATTGGAACAACCTTTCATCTCAGTGATGCAGAGATGAGAGTTCAGATAGAATGAAAGTCTACCTGTTACCGGTACCTCCTGCACCCGCTGCCTGCTAGACATTTGTAAGTCATTTTGCTGTATAGGCCCAGCCAGTGGCTTCAAAACCGCTCGCACAGAAGCCCTTGAGCAGGTCCTTGCCCTGAGGTGAAACTGCTCGGTGGCTGTAGCTGAAATAATTTGTGGGCATGTTTGCAAAAAGTAGTGTCATAGCTCCAACAATCATTTGGATCCCTACAAGCAATCTTTGTATGTGTTGTTTTCCCTTCCTGTCTTGTTTAACTATGTGATGTATAGTATTCTTCCATATGCTTGGAATTATTTTTTTAATTTGAAAAGTAAAAATTCGTAATAATGCCTTTAATGCCATACATATGATTTAAATGAATCCAAGAACTCAAATGAACTCCACTGGAATAATATAGTAGTAAGAAAAAAGGTATATTGAATCAATCTTCAGGTTATTTTGCACTTAATTCCGTTTCGCTGTGAATGTTCCTTCACTGTTTGTTTTTTTTTTTTTCCCCATACTGAGTTTTACTTCTGTGGATGTGCATAGTAGTGTATGAGCTCACACAGTTTGGATGCAAATAAGAGTTGTAGTGAAAGTGCTTCATTGATCCATCTTATATTTTGGCCCTTGGGAATTACAGTAAATCACAGAACCATCAAATTATTCCTGTTGGAGGAATTCTTGGGAGGTCTAGTTCAGCCTCTTGCTCAAATCAAGGTCAGCACAATTCAGAACAGCTTTCTCATGGCTTTATCCAGTTGGGTCTTCCAAGCCTCCAAGAACAGAATCAGCAAGCACTCTTTGGGTAAACTGTTGCAATGTTTAATTATCATTATATAGAAAAATTATTTTCCTCCTTTCAATTTGATCATGGTCCTCTGTCCTCCCATTGTGCACCTCAGTGAAAAGCCTGACTCTCTTTCTTGATAACTTGCTTGTAGGTATTGGAAGGCCGCTATCAGGTCCTCCATAAGCCTTTTCCAGGCTAAATAAACTCAATTCTCCCAGACTTTCTTCGCAGAGCATGTGCTCCAGCTCCTGAACGTCTTGGTGGCCCACCACTGGACTCTCTCCAGTTTAACACTATCTTCTTCTACTGAGGGTTAAAAACAGGACATGGTATTCCAGGTGCAGTCCAACAAGTGCCCAGTAAGAGAATAATCACATCCTTAATCTCCTGGTTATGCTTCTGTTACAGCTCAGTATGCTGTTGGCCTTCATATGCTGGCAGGTCACTCTTCTGACTCGTTTAGCCTGCTGCCCACATCCCCAAGCGGCTCATCTTTGAGTGCAAATAGCAGATCCAGAAGAGTGTCACTTCTAGTTTGTCCATCTAGCATCTATGCTAAGAAGTTGCTTCTGATACCTTCATCTCTAAGAACCAGGGTCAGGTCTGGACACTTCTTTAAGTTGCCTAAAGAAGGCTTCTTCCACTTCCTGACCCTGATCAGGTTCTCTGTAACAATATTCCTCACAATGTCACGCTTGCTGGCCTCTGCCCTGACCCACAAGCACTCAGACATCCTGTCATCCATTCCCTACATTTGAGTTGCTCTTCTGCACATAAAGACAACACCTGCCCCCTGCTTCTGTCCTAACACCATGTATCTATCAAATGCAGATACAGTCGTACAAGCCCTCGTCCAGGAGATGAGGAAAGACATTGTTTTTTCACACAGCTCAGCGATCGTTGGCATTGGGAACATGAGAAAGAAGGGATAAAAAGAATATAAAAGCTATTGTGTGGCGTTCATTTGCCAATCCTACAGAGCACAGAACAAGATATCTGTTGATTAGCCATGTAGTGAAGTAACAACAACCATCTCTTTTTGTTCCTGAGTCTCCTTTCTAACTCTGGAGCAATATTGATACTCATTGGTGGTGACCCTCACCTGGTGGCAATAAGGGAGTAAGCTGTACCAGTACCATTCCCAAAGAAGGGCAGCTGTGCTAGTGTAAAAGCAAGCAGAACTGTAGGAAACATTTCCCCACCACGGCAGTGCAGTAAGTTCTTCAAGTTGGTTTGCCCCATTTGTATTTCCATTCTATGGAACCTTCATCCTTTGTCTCTCATCCCAGGCACACATCCATACAAAAGCATTTGTTAGCAAAGATGAGTTCCAGCAGTCAGTACTTGGTTAATTTCTTTCCCTTTTGCAAAATCAAACAGTCGACCTTAGATTTTTTTCAAATAAATGCACCTTTTGGTCTGAGATTTCAGTCTAAGGGATCTTTTTTGGAAATGATTTAAGTAAATGAAAGCAATGAGATTACAGGTGAGGATGAAGATCATACTGAGCTTATTCTAGTCATTCAGGGAGATGTTCGCATTAAAATCTGACTGAGGAGAGATTTTCCTGCAAGTGAAACCAAAGAGCAGTTTTGTGTCAGTGGGCGAGATGTCTGGCTTTTCTTAGAATATTCATCAGAGGGATGATATCAGGGTTGCACAAGAGGAAAAATGGTAACAAGCTAGCAGTCATAACTAAAATATATCTGCATAGTAAAACAAACTAGCTCTCCCTTCTCTTACACATACAGGTGGCCTTTGCAAGAAGAAACTTCACTGTAAGTGGTCATAGGTATAATTTCAACTAAATTTCCACCTTTTTGGTCTGTGCCAAAATGTCAATGCTTGCCTTCAGGCTGGCTTAATATTCAGCTGGGTCATTAAGGCAACTGGGGTTTATCAGAAAAAAGAGGTAGACAGGACCATGCCAGATTTAATCAGTTTAAATAGCACCCGGGGCTGTAATAAGTTCTTTATAAAGCAACAGGTCATACTATGTCAGTAAAAACATCTGGCAGCTGCTTAAGACAAATGAATAGATATTTTCCCGGTTATGGGGAGGCAGGAGGGAGAAAGGAAAGGACGATGAAGGACAGAAGGTGCAACAAATAAACAAAAGCTGACTAACCTTGGCTTAGTCTGTGAACCACATAGAAAGCCTAGCTATTGTAAAGTGCAGTAAATCCTATTTTAATAGCAGCAGATTATAACTTGCCCTTACTAACTGAAGAATATTTTTATGCCCCTGCTTCCAAGCTAAGCTATGATCACTCTTCTGCATTCAGCTCTTTTACAGGGATTAAAGGCAGTTGTCTGTGAAATCTAGTGCCTCCACTATTTTGAGAGAGAACAGCATATGAGCTGCTAGCTCCATGCTGATGTTGGGTGACAGAATTAGTACATTAAAGCTAAAAACTATTCCTTTAGTAGACTGAACTTTGCTTTATGCATGAATGCCATTCTTTCACCTCATTCACTCATCAACAGTTTTTAACTGCAAGCGAGTGTTTGTTTGACTAGAAGAATATGATGGCGCAGCATGGATAGATAAATAAGTGACTGAGGGAGGTAAATGGCAGTAAGAATGATAATGTTTAAGAACCTTCTGAATCATATGTTAACTATAAACACTATCTCTGAATAGAAATGAACATGACTTTCAGGGGAAGAACAATCTTACTGGGAATCAGGGAGCTGGTTCAATACAGACTTCAATGGGAAGAAGATTTGCAGGCTGCTGAAACCTGGTAATAATGAAGAGTTGTGACCAAGCAGAAAGTATGACATGAGAATTAAGAGAAGATGAGGAAGAAAAACAAGAGCTCAAGAAACTTGATTAATCTAGCAGCAAGCAATTTCAGATATAACTGATAGTTTGGACTGTTGCAGTGAGATGACTTGTATAAGACCTAAGAAGCAGAATCCTACTCCTTGAACTGGAGAAAATAAGGTATTCTTTTTGAGATCCTTATAATTTTACGAACCCTGTCTGTGACAAGCTAAAGAACTGATATTCTCCCTGAAAGAAAGGAAAAATCACTTTGACTGTTTCTTTAGCAAGATATGCCTAATTCAGATTAAATTATGACTTGGTTTTTCTGCTTGATTTGGTGACTTAACACCACTTCATAATTTCTGCTCTTCTGGAGGTGGCATCTTTTCCAGTGAATAAGCTTGAGGCTATGGAATGCCCCACCTTGCTATGTGATAGGGGAAATTTTGAACTCTGGGTCAGTGCTAGAATGTAAAAAGTACTACTCTAGGTTGGGGGCATAGGGGAAAAGGGAAATGTTTGAAACACTGGCTTCAGATATTTAAAAATACTTCATCTATTAAATGCTGAATTAGGGATGGGGAGAACACCCACAGACCAGATACTCTTTCATAACTTTATAATCAGAGGTTTAGCAGGCTACATATAAAATGAAATATTCAAATATTTCTACTGTAAGCAATATTCAGTTTAACCTTTTTGTTTCAACTTCTTTGAGAGTAGTCAACTTCGTCACTTACAGCAGAGGATTGGTTTTTTTTCCTTGGTGAAAAAACAACGCAGGACACTTCACAAGACTCTGAAGTTCCTGGAGGCTAAGGACTGAGCTCAGGCAGACTCACTGTCCTGCTATGTTACCAAAGTCAGTGTTGTGGCGGAAAGCACAACTTCAGTTCGTTGGTTTTTTCCCAGTTAAGGTTATCCAAGTGCATTCATATGGGTTTAGAGCAGTGAATGTGGTTGTTTGCCATAACTGTGGTCATTTTTATACAGTGGGAAAGAAAAAAATATTTTTCTTCTTTCTTATGAAACTTGTATATCAAGTGTCTTGCTTTTTATTTGTTACTTTAGGGAGGAGAAAATTATTAAAGACCAATTAAGTCCAGGAAAGTTATTAAATAAGCTGGGCGCATCTTCTGAGACCTGACTTAAATTGTGAGTCATATTTTTTTCAGGGTACTATAGCACATCACTTAACTCTGGTTGGCACACAGTGATTCCAGCTTAGTGCCACAGATCAACTGAATACTCCTAAAGCCTGCCTGCCAAGGATAAAGCAAATCACTGCACCCTTTTTGTGGCATAAATTAGTATGAAATACTAGAAATAGTATTATTTCTGGTATCTAGGATGTTGGGTATTCCATACCATGCTATGAAATAAGATAAATTTTAAACAACTAGCATTTTACAATTAAGTAGAATATTGCCTCAAACAAAAGGGACTAATGTAGGAATTACTATAACTCTCTAAAGACAAACTTCCTTTATTTGTATTGCATGGGGGGAGCTTGAGATTGGCCCTGGGGAAATCATGGAAAGGAGGAACAGGTGAGCCTGTATTTAGGCTAATCTACTTGCTTTGAAACTACCAGGTATAAACCTGCTACTGCAAGTCATCAGCTATGTTAACAGCTGCAAAATACTGGCAAAAGTAGCAACATTTCTATCCCACTGCAGTCTCCTTCACAAGGCAGTTTTCTTTGGCTTTGTGCAGTGTTTCAAAGTTTGGCCCACTGAACGTCTGCATTCCTGTCACTATTCATAAATCAGATAAAAATCACTGTATGAAACCTGGCTCGTCATGGTTTCATGTGTACAAGGCTGTGTTCTTTTCCCTTAAAACAATGTGTAAGCCTGTTATGAGCGCTTGGAATTTTAGAAAAGATTTTGCACGTGCAAAATGAAGTGCTTACCATAAAACCAGGAAACTCCAATTGCTTCCATTAGAACAGCAAACAATATCGAAGTCCCAGCTGCAAATGTGTCCAGGAGTGTGAGCACATAAATTCCACCCTAAGATTGAGGAGTTAAAAGACCCAACAAAATGAGTTACAAATAGAATAATCTCAGTAGTTTAGTATCTAGTTAACAGAAATCTGCTTTACTTGAAATGTTATTTTAACCCAAGTATTTTAATATGGAGCTGATGCTGCAGACATGGGTTCATATTCACATACAAAATAGTGGAATCAGACTTGCAACTCTTTTTAAAAGAGGCTTCCTTTCACCTATGTCCTCACTGAGCTGGGAAACAGAGGCCTCAGCTTAGCATGATTAATGAGTGCTCTTGGCACTGGGTGTTTTCAGTGGAAGTTGAAGGCACTGGCTGTTCAGGGAAGTGCTCAGCAGCTTGTAGAACAGGGCCTGTCTACAGCAGTTAATGAAGATCTTCCTAAATTATTGGCAGCAATGGAGCGCTACAAGAGTTTCCACAAGCCATTACCACTCAGTTTGTTCCTAAGGCCAATTATTCTGTAGTCCAGTGAATCTGCAGTCTTAGACTGATGTTTGCTTTTCCCAGAGTGCCTGCATCTCTCTTTTCCAATGTTCCTGCAAAGGGAGCAGTTGCATGTTAAGTGTTACCAGCTCAGCGTGGAAGCAGCTTTGCCCTCTTAGGTTTCTTTGCTGTGGTATGAGCAAACCTTTGCTCAGTGGAGAGAGCAAACCAGATCATCTTCCTTTACAACAGCACATTTCTGTTCTTCAGGGTTCATGACTGAGAACTGTAAATGCATTTGCTGAAGTCTGGTTTCACTGATATTTTTTTAGCTGCAATTTGACTACTTTTTGCCTCATTTTACAATGTGGTATGAATTTGTGTAAATTACTGGTCATTTTATTTAGTTTGGGCTAACGAGGAATGGAAGACCATGGTATGTTTACTTGTTTCAAAATGAACCTGAATAATGTATTTCAGGACATTCTTTGTCACATGTAAACAACTGAAACGTTTGCAGTTGCAGTAGGTTTTTGTTAAAATCTTCTTTTTTTACAACCAAACTTAATCTGGCTATGCCTGTTTAGAAGGGGAGGAACAGAGGAATTATTTTGCATGTTTTTACCAATGGTATAAACAGCACTTGCACTATTTAGATCTCTGGGTGATTTTAATCTGGGCAATCAATCAGTTTTCTTTTTTCTTATAAAAAGAGGGGTTTCTGAAACAGCTGTGCCTATTTACAAAAAGAGAGAGAACAGTACTTAGGCCTTGTCTAGGTTTTTAATTCTGTGGGGACTTGTCCGGAAACTGAATGAATTTTGGTTGTTGTGTTAGAAAGAAAATGTTGCTTATTGAATGACATTTGAATTTGACCTCTTGTTTTTGCTCTACACCTGCTCTAAATGAATGCCTTTGCTATCAAACTTAGTAAAGTGAATGACATACTGTTTTGTACGAAACATGTTTTGAAAATACAGCCTTAAAATTTCAGAGGACAAAATCAAAGATTAATTTAATGTGATGGTATCACAAGGGTTTTTCTTTGTATTTTATACACATTAGAAATATTCTTCTTCAGTTATGGGAACCAATACATTTGGACAAGTCTGGGCAGTTTTGTGCATTCCAGCTGGTGGGGTGAACTTAAGTCTAAACAGGTGCCATTATTTAAAAGCTAGGCTGTTATCTTGAACTGCTTTAGCTCACTTGAAGGCAGTGGAATTGCACCCAGTGGCACCTGTTCAGGTTCTTAACCACCGAGTTTGTTCTCATCTTGAACTTCAGGAAATTTTATTCCAGTTGAAACTTTGATTAAGGAAGGGGCATGTTCAATTCTTTAGTAACAATGGAGATAGCATGGTATTAAAAGGATAGGTATTTTAAATGATATGTCTATTTTTAGTGTCTCAAATGTTTTCCAGTTTGAGGAAACTAGGGTAAAAATATTGGGGTATTCTTTTAGTGTGAAAAGAGCTTTGTTGTTGATAAACTTATGCCATTTCAATAATCTTAATAATAAATCTGGAAACCATTTCTAGAGGAGAGAGGTTCAGCACATCTACTTTCGTGGTGGCTATCTCAAGTTTCAGTTGTTTTCTGACACTTTTGGCATCTTTGCTTACAGGGCTTTTTGCTTTTTTGTCAAAAAAAAAAAAAAAAGAAGGAAAGTTCTCTCCAAGCTAGGACACTGATTCTCATCCTTTAATTAATTGTCAAAAGCCTGGTGGAGGCAAATCGTTCGGGATGATGGTAGTGACAAATACAGGTTACTCTTCAGAATGTTCAGGATAAGTTATCTGTGTGCTTTTTATGGTGTTAAGAGTAAAAGACAAGATCTAGGTACATGAAGGAACATTAAAAAACACATCAAGGAGAGATGATCATCATTCTAAACTTTCACAAGAAGTGAATGCTGCTTCTTACTTGCTTGAAGATGAGAATAGGCAGATGACTAAAGGTCTGGTCACTTGAAATCTTTAGTTTCTCACACAGGAATAAGCACTCAACACAGTTCCATTTAATGTGATTTAAAAAATTTAAAAAAAAAAAAAAAAAGGCAAAACCCAAAAAACCACACAAAACCAACAGTAGCACAGACAGTTCTTTGGAACAAAGACTTCGGTTGATAGCTAATGATCTTGTGCAAAAAAGTAGAGAATCTTCATGTAGATAAGACTAAAAGTAATGTTCTAACTATAAAATTGTTTAAGAATTAAAATTTATAACAAAAGTAGTCACCTGAGCCTATTCATATTTCTATCTGATGAGGTTAACTGCATTTTTAAGGTTGCTTGTTGATGGAAACTTTTGTTGTACTTACATTGGTGATGCAAAAGAGGGCAAGTAGGAAAGTGCCAAAAGAAACACCAAAGGTGAAGAGCTTTCTATGCTGCTTCAGAATTTGGAAATCGTCTGCCAAGCCAGTGATGACAGCCTCCATTCCGCCCATCTGAGGAAGGGAAGGCAAGAGCTCTGGTTAAAGGCTACTGACTGTTCTAAATACGGATCGAAGAATGTAAAGCATTTATAATTAATTAATTCCCAAACACTGTATGATTTCTGACATTTCAGCTATAAATCACTGGCATTCTGAGGTATAATTTATTTTCTCATGATAGAGAACTGAGTCAGGGAACTGGACATCAAGTGCCATGGTTGGTGGCTCGGCAGCCATATCCTCTGGACCCTTAGTGGACTCACCGGGATAGTAAGTAGACAGTACTTTGAGAAAAATAATACAAATTTTAATACACTTTGGGGAAAAAGCTGGTAGCTTAAGTAACCTAACTCCTTAAGAGATTTCTAATATAAAGACAGACACAACAAGCACCTAGGGGAAATGTACTGAACAAAGATTCAGTTTAGCTATTGATTAACCAAATCCAGTTTGACAAAAATCTTTACAGACCTGGAAGAATCACTACATAGGAATCTTGATGTAATTTTTTTTGCTGACAACATGAAAGAATTTTACTTTGTTTTCTAGAAGGTAATGCTGAATATTAGCCATTGTTTTGCAATATAGGAAAGGTACTTTCCAAGTTTTCATTGAAATTGCTGGGTTAGGTAGGTTGTTACGAATTTTAATTTTTTTCCACCAGTGAAACCATTCGCCACCCCCCCCCCGCCCCGAAGTTGTGAAAATGAATTCCAGTCTCCTGTCATAATAAATTCATTTAATGTTTTAGGGAGGCTGGATTCCATGCTTTTTCTGATGCTGAAAGATCATGGCAAGACCTGGAGTGCTTGGTGCAATGCAGTAGTTGGTTAGCAGGTGCTTACATAATCTGTCCCTTTCCTATAAGAATTTGATTAAATCAGTAGCAGAGAATTATCTCTCTAGAAATAGAATGATTCCTTTCTAGAGTCAAATTGCTGGGGGCAGTGGACCTATTTTTTTTTTTTAAAGGTAACTAATGTTCACAAGTAAAATGTCCCAAAACCTAGTGTAGGCTTGTATTGTCTGAGGGGTCATCAGCGAGTCCCCTGCAGTTAAGATGGGTTAATATTTGATGTGCTCAGAAGTTGTTACCGTGTTGGCACTTAAATGGACTTGGAGAAATTGAAAATGGAAAGAGACAGCTTGGGTTATTTTGGCTAAGGACCACTTCTTAATGTATCACGATTTATTCCCCGTGTTAATTCCCTATGCCAAACTAGATACCAACTCCAAAAAATGTTTGCAAACATTTGTTCCATTTTCTGTCCATTTCATTGTTGCTTGCTTAAACTTGCATGATCAGATTTCTCTTTGCTTAAACATTTTGACAGTTCCATTTTTGTACAGATGTCTGTATTTCCATGCCAGTGCAGGCTTATATACATGAATAAAACTATTTGCATATAATTCTTCCTCTTTAGCTTTGGGGTTGTTTGATTTCTTTTTTTTTTAAAAAAAAAAAAAAAAAGCTTTAAAAATTTCAGTTTTCCCTTCAGGGACTTGATCAGTCAAATGTGGAGGGAGAGTTGAGAAGGCCACGATAAAAAATACTGCCTGACCTGAGTTTTCTTAGGTAAATGATGAAAAATCCTGAACAAAATATGCACAAGTAAATCCCTCCCCTTTTAGAAAGAAACAGCTAAATTTGGCCACAGTTTATCAGTTCATAGTATTTTAATTAGCTCCACAAGAAAGAGCTTTCTCCACTTGTATGAAAAGTGTGTTCTGCAATCTAAAGCCCTGCGTCTTTGTCACTGAAATGTTTCTTTACATTGCCTTAAATTTACTGCTGCTGCAAAGTTAACTGTTTTGGATCTAAACACTTCTGAGCATGTATTTTCTTCTTAATTTTGCGCTGTTCCTGCTGGTCATTCATGCCCTTCCACTGTGCTAAACCCTTCCTTTCCATGCTTCATGTTTGCTTACTGTTGAAAAAGGGCCAAGCTACAAACCCAGATATAATCTTGCCTCAAACATTTGAATAAGGCTCCAGATCTTAGTGTATAAAGACAGACTTCATTGAACCTGAGCTGGAATCCAAAAATCCAAACACTTCAGAAACATTTAGACCTGAATCTGACCTTTACAGCTCAGACCTCACTCCACAAGATCTCATTCAGCTCTTTGCCAATGATTATCAAAGCTTCCTGCTGCAACCTCGTTTTTCTTAGTTTTGCTCTCCTCCATGGCCATTCATTCTTTCCCTTTCTTGTCCTTGAAAATGAATGAAATTTTCTGAAGTTGTAAGCAATGGAAACACTGTTTTTTGCCATTTCCAGCAAGAAATTCCTACATTCAGAACTACAAAGGAGATTTCTATGCTTTAGAATAGTAAGAAACCCCTACCCTACTAAAAATGATGAATTTGTTCATGGTTCACTATTCCTTAAAGACCCTGTTTGTTTTTCCCAGAAATTAATCACCCTGTAAGCTAAATATAACAGGATGTCTTGATGCCTCTTTGGCAAGAACAAAGCATTACAAAAGTTGTTAGGGGACTTGGGATATTATCTGGGATGAAGTGTCTGTGATCCTGAATATCATGGTACAGTAAAAGTCATTAGGTTATAGAAAGAGCAAATACACTTGTTAGACTAGACATTTTACAGTAAGATAGTAGTAAAATGAAACCACTATGGAAATATTCTGGTGTGATTTTTAAATTGTGACTAAACTTACAGGAAATTCTGTGTAATTGCTTATAGAAAAAAAATCAGACTACCTTCAGACATTGTGTATCTTGAGCAGATTAATGAATTTCAGCACATGTAAAAATCTCATCTAGAAACCACTCTACTCAATGTCTTACTGTGCCTTGTGTTTTGCAAGTAGGCTTCCAAAACCTTATTGCAGGTTCGTAGTAGTCATAGTTTATAGCAGTGATGTTGGGTCATACCTTTTAAATAGTAATAATTGTTGATGAACAGCCCCTCTGTAAGGTCATAAAAAAGCGGCAGTGAGTTATTATTTGCTACCTTGTGAAAGATTTGATCTTTTCCTAAAACTCTTACATATTGTGAGTCTTTGAATATATTGCCAGAAGTAATACTATTGGTATGTTGGCTGTGAGCGTGAAAACAGATTCAGGGAATGTACAGAATATTTATGTGAAATGTAATAAAGTCCCTGTTTAAGGTTGATACCTCTCCAGATACAGAATGTAACAGTAAAAGAAAAATGTCAATGCCAGAAGGAAAAAATACTCACAGAACTGTCAATGCCAAGAGTAAGGAGCATGATGAAGAATACCACAGCCCAAAATGTAGATCCTGAAAGAGTTGAAATTGCCTCTGGATACAGGATGAAAACTAAACCAGCTCCTGAAATAGAAAAAAAAAAAAGTATTACTAAATGAAGTTTCTTAGCTTCACAAGAGTGTTCATTTTAATAAGATAAATTATGACTAAGTTGACTTTTACATCAGTCCACATCACGCTGAGTTAAAACAAAATTTGCATTATACTAAAAATATATCCAAAATATATTTTAATAATGTACTCATGACAGTTTTATATTAAAAAAAAAAAAATCTATCCCATTCTTTTTCACTTCTAATAATCTTTTATGGGATTCACAACCTTACTAGCTATTTTTCAACTATGTAGTAGAGAGGGAACCCTGTGGATGTGGACTCTACTGTTTGGCAGGAGAACTCTTGATGTGATGAGAGATACAGGAACTGAAATCACGGGTGACCTGTTACCAGTGAAAGGACTCTACAGCTAAGCCTACCAGAACCATCCAAAACAGTAACCTATGGCACTGAACAGCAATATTTTCGCAAGATTCTGTGGAGTGGTAAATGCCTGTCTGTTGCACAGGCTGAACTTGTGAGGGGCAAGAACCTCAATTCAGTAGCGGTGAGATGAATCAATACCGTTTAGAGTTCACATTTCAGCAAGGCATGTACACACAGAGTTTTAGTTCCAAGTAATTTAATTCAGGTCACTTCCATGAGATTTTCACACACTTGTCTGAAACAAATATAAACACATCTGCAAACAAATGGTGAACAAAAAGTGGTAAAACTAGTATAAAATTAACTTCCTACCTTCAGTGGCTACATCTTCAATTTTAACTTTGTGCTCATGAGCCATGTAGCCCAATATGGAGAAAATTGCGAATCCTGAGATGAAGCTTGTGACACAGTTAATGGTACTAGTCAGCAAAGCATCCCTAATGATGGAGAGAAGAACAGCCCAGTGAAAAAAACCACTTTAAGAACTAGATGGGAATTGTCTTATAGCAATAGGAAGATTGTTGTGAAAATGCTAATTGTGCAATTATCCTGATGATCAAAAGCTTATGTCAGCATACTATGGTCGGAAATGACCTACTTCTGTTTACTATTTTGATTTAAAACTGGGTTCTGTTTAAAAAAAAAAAAATCAAAAAATACATTAAATATTAAGATATTAAAGAGTAATGTCATCCTCCTAGCTGTTAGCCATAGCATAGCAAGAGGGTGGCCTGAAGTGAAAGAGCCTTGCTATTCATCAGTTCATGTGAGCAGATATTCAGGAGTATTTTCAGTGCATTTTTAGCAAACTGTGCGGCCATTCACATGGCACTGGATAACCATCCTTAATCTGTAACGAGGTCCTTTCATCTATGAAGTTGGCTAGGCTTTTCTGAAAAAAATACAACTCTTGTTTATCAGATAGCTACAATAGTGATTTTAGTTTAAAGGTTAAATATTATACAGTGTGCATCATATAGTAATGATTGTACAAGTTGTGGTTTTTAATCAATCTGCCATGGTATTATGATAGATGTATAAGTTTTCCTGGGTATTAATAACCCCTACTACCAAACCTAGCTTGAAGATAAGTAGACCATACGTCTTTAGATGTCTACCTAATCTGCACAGTGTCTTGTATGTAATCTTTTGCTGCATATGACCTTTAGAACAGAGAACATGGCTCTGTGAACATCAGTAATGCCAAACAGTGTTTTAATAAGCAGAAAGTAAATACGATTTCCTTTCATTAGTTACACTACCCAAAAACATAGGTGCCATACACCAAACTTTATCCTCTTCCTTATATTACTTTATTTTGATAACATTGAAGAATTTATGTCCTGTAATTCTTAAAGTGTTTTCCTGGGGGAAGGCTGCAGGATCAAGAGAGACCAGATTGGACCCATAAACTCAAATTCTTTTCAGTCATTGAAGAAGAAAATTGCTAGGTATTTGTCACTGATAAGATGGCAACAGTATTTCTTGTTTCCCACAATTCAAAAACATTCTTATGCAAGTGAATAATGCTTCTTTTCGCTTAGTCAATAACTGGATTATGTGATGCTTATCTCCTTATAAACTGAGCTGAGCTAGCTCTCAGTATTTTGCATGTAAAACTAGATCATAATTTAAGTACAGATTCTCATATTTTCTGGCCCTGATTTTCAGTATTGCTACCCTACCTTACATTACTGACACTATTCCTCTGAAGGAAGGTGTGTTGAAGCATAGATGGGATAGTGTAGTCCTGAGTCATGGCCTTCATTTGGAAACAGTACTATTTTCAATTTGTTCTGTTTCAAGAAAGCCTTTTGAACAAAATGTGTTAGCACATTATGGAGTTATTTGACCAGAAGAAGGGTATTTGTAAGAGTTGAATTGAAGCTTGCTTTTATGGTTAGAACTAAACCACAGTATTTAATGAAACTACAGATTACTCTTACAGGGAAGACAAGGCTTATGAAGAACATTGAACAAATATAGTAAGCTAGGAACTAAATAATATGATTTCACATATAGTCGTGGTGTTTTCGTAGTTTCCATTTCAGAGCAAAAGTAGAATACAGAAGAAAAACAATTATATAGGGAGCTGCTATGAGATTAATGCAAAATTATTTGCAGAAGATGATAAATGTTATCTTGGAAGACTGCTGGCTAGTGTTCTAACTGAAGGGTTCTCAAACCTGGTAGTATTACCTACTGCAAATAATCAGCTGGCAACCTAAAGTCACTCTGGATTAAGTACAAAGCTCTTTGAAGTCAGTGGAAGTATTCCGTGATTTTGGCTTTCAGTCTGTTTAAGGCAGTTCAAATCTATATATTTTCTTGTACCTTTTCACTTTAACATTTTTTTGCCATCTTTCAGTTCACAATATATTTATAATACATGTACTTTCTGAATTTATATTTTATGGGAAATTTTAAAGCGATGCTTGTTTTCATTCCAAAATGGAATGTTAACAAAACTTCTAAATGTTGGAAGTTCTCAGAAGGTGCAGAGCAGTTCTGGTTGAATTTCCATGGCGGTGATTCAACAAAACACTTACAAACTGACTTGATTTAAAGTGCATGCCTAAATTGGAGCTCAACAAAAACTATCAGAAATATAATCCCAAAGCACAGAAACACTTCTGGAAACTGGAATCCTTCTGCCTTTAGGTCCTGGACCAATAAGATTTCATCCTGTGTGTTCACTGTTGCTCTTAATGGTACTTTTGAAAGGCAAACACAAGCACAGTTTACACAGCTGTCTAAAGTCCAAACCTAATCCCATTCTGTTTTGCTGTATGGCACATATCTTGGCAGGTTCCTGTTACTAAAATTTCAGTAAGGAAGACAGTGTTTCAAGATTTGGGTTGGTTGCTATGTCCACACAAGACTGACCATCATTAATAAATGACTGAAGATAAAAAGATAGCTCAGTACTTATGCCAGCTGCAGTTAGAGTAAATAGTATCATTCTGAAGCAGTAGTGAAAGAATAGGCTGTCTTACCTGTAACAGTTGTTGTCAAACTTATTGTAACTGGCAAATGCAATTAAAACACCAAACCCGGCTCCTAAGGAGTAAAATATCTGAGTAGCTGCATCAATCCATACCTGCATAATGACACCAACATTGTCAGTGTCAGTTCAGTCCAAAAAATACGTCAGGGAAATGCAAGAGTGTACAAGACAACTGGCTTTTGAAAAATGATTAGCATTCATGCTTATGGGAGTGTAAGTGCTTCTCAGCCCCCATAAGATATCACATGGAGCACAGTCATGGTCTGGAATGGCTTAACCCGAAATGGTAAGGGCCGAAGCAGTGGGCAAGTTCTCAGTGCATGCACACTGCAGCCATGGTGGGGTGTACCACTTGGTAAAAGCTCAGAGGTACAGATCCAAGTACTGAAATGATTACATGATTTTTCTCCCGGGTGACAGAAATGCACTTCCAGTAGTTTTTGTTCCAAGTTAGTTTGGAATGTACAATCAGAAAACTAAAAATAGTTAATGGGTCAAGAGTTACAGGACATTTTCTTTCCCATAAGAGAGCTTTCTTCGTGGGACTGTTAGTACACTTTATATGATGCTTTCTTGTTTCAGAAGCTGAAGCATGACTGACATGCTGTGAACAGAACCATGCAGGTTATCTGTCACCTTTCCCATTTAGTTGGAGATGGAGTTATTCCTGTGATAGTCATTAAATTTCAGTTTAGATGCAGCTTGGTCATTTTAAGCATTGTCCACTAGGGAAAACATACAAAATGTTCTAAAGTGGCCCTCCAGCCCAACATCCACTGTGCAGACAGCAGTCAGGAACAGTGCCACAGTGCTGGTCTCCTGAATCAGAAGCCTGAAAATAGTCTACCCTGGTTACAGAGAGATGTTTAAACGAGCATCTTCAACAAGGGTAATGAAGTCAATGGAGTGAATAATATTCAACGTTTCTCAAAATGAGATCTTCAGTGTTTGATTAAATCTGCCAAGTGCTCAAGACCACGAAAAGCACTGGATTTCATCTCCATCCATCTCTACAAAATCAGATCCAATATATCTATTCAGCTGCAGCTTTCTAACAGATCTAAGCAGTTTATGAGCTCCATCTGCATTGGGATTTTAATGCTAAGCTAGTGATCTATTTTTTTCTCAACATAGATGATAGATGCTTTCAACTACTGCCTGTTGAAGACTGTAAACCATTTATTGAACTCTGGATTTGTAGAGAAACTTAATTTTATGAACTGTTGAGAGTTAATTACTTGAAAGATAATATGAAGAACAATCTATGATGTGTTTATTGCAAACCAATGGATAGGTAGATATGATTTTTCTTAAATTGCAGTTCATATAGGACTTTTAGGTATCATGGATTTCTTTTACTAAATAACAAAACAATCCTGTAAAATTAATTTGTTGCTCATTCCTTTTATATACCCAGTTACATCTTAATGTTCTATCTCCACACAAAGGTTGAGATCAAATAGGGTTGTATTCTCTGAAGAGCGTTTATGTGGATAAGAGTGCAGAAGGAGAGATGCTAAGCCTCCTATAGTTTTTCTTGTTTTTTAAAACTTCCCATAACTTGTGTTGTTTATGAAGTTCCTGAATTTTTTTAAAATAAATTTTGCTTAAACTATAACTAGATCTGCATGCTGCCACCATAAGGCACTTGTTTTTTGTGATTCTCTAGCTCTTTTGTATCTTGCCAGTGGAGTTGTACTCATTATACTTCCCCTTTCTTACTATTCAAGCACCGTTAAGCATCTGCTTAAGTTCTATTTATTCAAATAAGAGGTTAGCACCTGCTGCCTACCAAAGGAGTTATGCATATGCTTAAGTATCTCTTGAGCAAGAGTCTTGGCTCACAGTAGCTGATTAGGAAACAAATTGAGAAGATCAAGGTGAAGGGAAAAAAGAGCAGACACCGGAAATTCCTTTAGAACTAAGATTAAATGCAAAACATTCCCTTTGTTATAACAAAGCAGGATGTGAAACAGACAGTGGGGCTGGTTCTTCTGTAGTTTATGCTCATGTTCTCTGTTCACTTCAGCTGAATGGCTTCTGAATGATGCATTAATCTAATATATTTTATGGTAGGATATTGTTTTTGTATGCATTAAAAATGAAAAAATAGAAACATTTTACAGGAGGCAGTCATCAATCTTTCCAGCTTTCTTCATGGTTGTTTATGCCATTATAACTTTTGTGCATATTCTTTCTTGTGTATGTGGATTTAAAGAATTACTGTGCTCTGTGGGGAGGAAACATTGTGTGCACCCCCGGATGTCATATAATCTTCAGGAAATTTGTTAAGGTGTATGAAAGGGCAAGTGTCTTCTCATGTCTGATGTAACTCTGTATTTAACGCGTATTCCTTTAGCAGAACAGAAGTGTAGCTGCTGTTTTACACAGATGTTTAATGTATCCATTTGTGCAGTAGAGATGAGTATTAGGGCTTTGTAGCTTCTGGACTTTCAGCAAGGAACATAGCTAGGCATTGGTCTAGTTAAGAGGTTCTCAGGTGAATATATTTCCCTCCTTTTTATAGAGACACCCTTTGTGGATTTAATACCCTGAAAATTGAGGTGTCTCAGGGCTTGCTTAGTGCTGTGCAGTATGTGGCCCTATAAAATGAGGCAGACCTTGACACTGATCAGGATGCTCTAAGGTCTTTTAAAAGGGCATGGGCAGAGCCCTCTGTAGGTCATTACTGTTTGTGACTTACAATGTTTCTTTGTTAGATTCTTTGTTTGGGAGAAAAAAAATCATAAATCAGAAAGATTCAGGGACACATTGACATAGAACTGAAGCAGGTCTATTCTTTGGAGACTGAGGACAAAGACACAAAAGCGTATGGCAGCAGCATGTGTCTCAGTCTCCGAGCAGGAGGAGGCTGACGTGACAAAGCAGTTCGTGAAACTTGTCCTTATAAATGATCTTTAGCCTTTTATTATTATAGAGCAACTTTTTTTGTTTTCTGAAAAATTTAGTCTTCAAAACAAATAGCTTTAGGGTCATCCAAATAGCAGCTGCAGAAATATTAATCCAAGAAAGAGCAGTGCACAGAATATCCTTCTAAAAGCAGAAGGCAGCTATGATTATGGAGGCCTAGATCTGAACTGATGCAAGCTGGCACAGCTCCATAGACATCTAGTTGAACTTGTGATGTTTTTTCCCAAACAGCACTTAAAATATATAAGCAAAATTTAAGCACCTCCTTTGTTCATCCTTGCACCTTTGTATTTATGTGTATGCATAAACGTGAGCTACTGAGGTGGCTTCTGCCCTGGTGACAAGGGTGGATGAAAATCCCACATTTGAAGTTCGGTTTGACTATTCCAAAATGGAGTGAGATGGGGTCTGGGTTCTGGTGACAACTTCTGTTGTTGAAGAAATGTCAGTTCCCAAATTTAATATTACAAAACCAAGGAAGGATTGGTTTGCTAAGAGTATATAAAATAGGTCTGTATTCTAACACTCAAGGTCTTTGTCTGCCTTTTTAATTATTGATGAAAAATCAAGATAGGATGCATAGGAAATGTACAGTACAACTATGTACAGACTACAGACATCTCTGAAAGCTGTAAATTTTTGAGACAGTTCATTTTCTTCTAGTAGAACTATGTCCTCGCTTTTAAATTTTGTAACTATTTGAATGGCCTCGTGACCTATCCACAGAGATACCACTGTCTTACAAATGATTTATGATATTTTTAGAATAGCACAGTGGTAAGATCTATCTGTAGTCACCAGATCATTGTACTTTGTAGGTCTGAAATGCTAGTGATTTCATGAGTTAGTGACCATACTCATAGATCTTGCTTTACAATGAATGAAACAATTCTTAGTTCCAAGGTACTCTACAAATTGAGTTGGTTTGCATATATTTAATGAGAATGTCTTGCAATGTTGTTAAATGATACAGAGAAACGTACATTACTTTCAGTAGTAAGATAAGAACATCATGCTATTGAAAATCTCATTTGTATGAAGGACCATGATTAGGTGAGTTAGTCCTGACTTAGTATGTTTAGCAAGGTTTTCATAGGCCAGGATTTCTCCTTACCAAGTTAATGTTTAACCTAGTGATTAAAAAAGCAAAATTTTCTTCTTGAGGGAATTCTTAGCCTTTTGAGACCTAAATTTTTGCATGACTCAATTTTCATATATAAAGGATACCGAAGTCACAGGGTGCACAGTCAAAACATGGACTTTAAGGGACTGCGACACCTGAAACTGCCCTCATACAGGTTTTTTTTTTTGTGGTCAGACCAGTTTGGGTTCAGGCTGAGATAGTCCTGTTACAAAGAGTGTTGGAAGTTAGACTGTCAGGGACAGTGGACTAGTGCTTATGCAAAAGCAGAAGTGTGGCTATGTAATTTCAGAAATTAGCTCTAATATTTTCAGTTTTAATAACAGGAGCAACAGGTTTAATAATAACAAGGCAATAAGAGCAGAAGAGTACACTTACTGTGGCTTCTTTTAATCTTCTGAAATCTATGTGCAGGTATGCATTTATTCCATTGTATGCACCAGGCAGGGTTATTCCATGTATTAACAAGACAAATAATACAACATAAGGCAAAGTGGCTGTTATCCAAACAACCTGCAGACAACAGACGTCCCAAAGGTTAATTAGCTGTTACAGAAGATTGAAGAATGTGTGAAAAATACAGCTATCACTTTCTTGGTTTTGTCCATTCAGTTCGATGGAGAAGCTCTTTTTAGAACATGTTGGAGGGGGGAAATGCTGTTATGTATCATGAGGCTTTACGTATGTATGTTTACAGATACCAGTAGGGAGGCAGTTTTGACAAACAGAAGACTTGGAGTGCTTATATGTTACCAGTGTGTGTTAGACTGCTGATTAGCTGTTCAGCTATATATTTGTTTACTAAGCAAGTGCAGTTATTGCCTGATGTTAGATGATACTTTCATGAAAATGTGCAAAAAGCTCTCAGATGTATCCAACCCTAGAATTTCTGTTGAGGTGTTTTCTGAGGGATGTCAAAGAGTAATTTCAAGTTACTTTCATCAGATATTTCTCTTGTCATGGTATTTTATATAATAAAACCAAAACATCTTAAACCATCAAAACATTAGTACATTTGGCTAAGAATAGGAGGCACATTTAAGACAATTTTAAGTCTTTCAGAATATTTTCTGGATGAGACCTCTAATGTTGAATTGAAAATAATATGCTAATAAAATTTCCAGTTGGAACATCACACAAGCAAGACTTGTAAATAAAATGAAGGCTGAATCTGGATTGTGTATTTCCACTGTACATATATGAAGGCCTTTCACATGGTTTGGTCCCTGAGGATCCCTCAGAAGCAGTGATTTAGTCTCTTGCTTTCTAAAATTAGGAGACTTCTTAAAGGAGACAAAGAACGTAGTTGAGATAGAAGGACAATATTAGCTCTACCTTTCCTGAAGTCTTCACGCCTTTCCACAGACTAAAGAAAAGAATGATTACCACCACCAAGAGGCAGAGGGAAAGTTGCCAGCGAGGCAAGCCAAGGTCATGGATTCCACGGCTTTCATGCAGGTGCAGAACTCCTCGCCTACATACCAGATACAGAAACAAAGCGAAGTCACTGGGGGAAAAAGGTTTTTACATATCTTATCCTGTGGGCACCAGAAATGGATGCTGCACTGCAGTAGTAGCTGCCTTACTGACATCGCTAGCAGTTAGTGAAATCTGTTTTGTGAAGCCATGTATTGTGCTTCTTCCCACAATGCCTTTATGTTCTCCCTGGCCCATCAGTGTGTGTTTAGCACCATAGTGCCGTAAGGATAGCACTCTCTTCTCTCCTTCACTGGAAGTGTTTGGGGATTTTGGAAGTGTCATTCATTGATTCTTGCTTGAATACTGAACAGATGCCCAGAGAATCTCCATCCGTTAGAGGTTTTAAAACTTGGCCAGTAAAGGCCTTGAGCAGACTGATTTACTTTTGAAGTTAGCCTTGCTTCAGAGATCTCTTTCAACCTAAATTATTTTGTGATTCTAGATAAGCAAACAGCTGACTTCCTGCAACTTGGTCAGTTCCAAAGTTACTTTCAATTTCTTTTTGAATAGGCTATTGTGAGGCTGCAAAAAAGTGGCCGGATAGGAAAAGCAACAGTTGGTAAATTTAAATTGGATATAGTGCTCTGTGTTGTTCACTGAGATAGTGGAGTGATAGCAGAGGAAATTCTGTTGCTTACCAGGGCAGGCTAGTTCTTTTGAGATCTACACAATGAAAGGGACTGAAGAGTAGAAAAGAGTGTTTGTCCCCATGACTGGGGGGGACACATTAGACAACTCTACAATTAGAGTTGTCAAAACACATTGTGTGCAAGAGGCACAGGGATATGGGAGAGATTTTATAGTGGATTTCCCTTGCTTTAACTCAGTTCTATGCTGTTGAAGTGTCTCTTGCTGCTTTTTCAGATCTAAAAAATGAAGAAATATTTTGCTTTACTGAAAGCTGTATTTGCAAAGAGGAATGGCATTGCAGCTGGAGCCCTGCACTAGAGGAGAATTGCAGAGCTAACTCCTGGTTCTGATGTGGAGGTTCTGATAAAGATCTACAGAATGCTGGCTTAGGGATTCAGTTGCTTAGTGTTTCAGTGCCCATCCAGATAAAATGGTCACGACCTTCCTTGTCTTCTCCCCCTTCTCTATCACCTTTTATTTTCTATGCACTTTTTGGGTAAAATAGAAAGTTGATCTCTGTTGGCTTTTCTTAGCACCATGATAGTACAAACAAATCGAATCAAAGAAGCTCTTTTCACTGGAGGACCTTGACATTTTTATGAAGATAACTCCATTTTAGAGAAACTGAAGTACTGAGTGATTTGCCCTCCATGACTGCAGACACGTAGAGACTAAGTCCTGAGGAGTGTAATTCCAGCCTTATTGGCTGTCTGCATACAATCTCTTCCTAGATGGATAGTGCTTCAGAATTAACTTAAGCACTTGTCTTATCAAGTCAGAGATGAGTGAGATAGTTGAATAAGTTCCAAGATAGGGCAAACCTGTGTCAACTGAAATGGGGAAAACTGAAAAATGTCTCTGTACTACTTAAACTGTAGAAACATGCTGGGAAAAGTAAGGCCCAGTAGAATGATCCGTCTAGTAATATGAGAGTTGCATACAATTCCCTTTTGATTCCTAAAGCATCAAGATATGATCAACTTAAGAATTGCAATAGTTCTGGTTCTGTAGTTTCTCATGTTTAATAAAAAATGTTGTATTTTTGGACGGTTTCTATGATTTATCCCAGGTTGGATAAAAGATACTTGTAGAAAGCATCCTCCTAAATTAAGCAGCTGATCTGTTTCTGTTGCATTGTAAAGCTAATGACAAGTGAATCCTGGGCAGGGATGCCTGATTCCATTCTAAACTTACCACGTTGGGCAGTGATAAGTGTTTTGTTTTGGCAATTTGTGCTATCACAGTTACACTGCTATTGCTATCAGAGCTGGATGTTGTAAAGAAAGTCCTTTGAATGTGTAGATGTCTACTCAGAAAAACTGAATCTGAACTTGCATTCTTTGTGCCCATTTAACTTTTTATTCTTCTTCCCCAAATATTTTTCTGGATTTGTAAAGAAGCCTGCTTTCTTGCATGTTTGCTTTCCAAGAAGCAGCTAGCAATGTGTCTTACTGTTTGGAACACTTGCCAGAACTGCCATTTCAAATGTGGATTTGAAAATCCCAGGATTTTCAGGAGAATCTCCATTCCAAGAGTTCTGCTCCCTAAATCAGGATAAGGGATCATAAAATAGAAGAGAAAAATACTTTTGTAACCAGTCAAAACAGCTGTGTAACTGGGCAGCTAAGCAAGGAAATCTTCATAGACAGCTGCTGTTTCTGAGCTGTAATTCTGGTGGGTTTTGCTTCCTTTTCCTTTTTTCTTTTTTTGTTTTTCTTTGTGACCTCTGAAGATAAGTCATAGTAGCTTTCCAAAAGATGCCTTTCTTGAGAGTTGCTGGGAAGTAGTTTGTGAATGTTTACCTATTAGAAGCTACATTTCTCTTCCAGCGGCACCTTAAAGTATAAAAGATCTAGTACTAGACTGCGATTTAGGTTAAGGTGTGCTGACATCTGAAGTGATGGAGGAGAGAAGCAGCGGCCAGAGTATTAGATAGACTACACCTTCTTGGTTTGATGGATATAGCTCTGTAATGTTCTTCGAAAACCAGTTATTTTTTGGAGAAGGGCAAATTTGAAAAGAACTTTGCATTCATCACGTTCATCCAAGTTAGCATACGTCAGTGATGCTATAGAAAATCCAGTTAGCTTACTTATGCCACAATTATTCTTGTTTCACATTAAGGAGTACTTAGTTCAGGAGCAGCTGAGGCTGTTTTTAGCCTGTCTCTGTTAAGGCAGGTTGAGTGATAAATCCCTGACTGGCTCCTTTAGATTATACTTAGTCACTTCCCTTATACTGGCCACAAAGAGGAAAATGTGAAGTAAGAGGTACTAGAGATTCCCCATTCAGGAAGCTCTGAGATCAAAACACCTGAATTTTCAGCCTTTTGATATTACAGTAGAATAATACAATGTGGCCAACATCCATTCCTGTATTGATGATCCTAGTTGCCTTCACTAGCTGCAGGATCATCCCTTTTCCCACTGCTATAAAGACATGTACAAGTCATAGACAAAATGGCATGAACTGATCTCTCTTAAATCCCTAAGCTAGGGAACCAGAGGAGATACAGCACCAACTAGTATCAGCCTCTGTTGTCTGTCAACTTCTTTAAATTATGTCTACAGCTACTTAGAATGTCTTAAGTAAAAACTTGTGAAAGTCATTATTGTTTCATAAATATAGAGATATTTATCCAATTCTGCTAGCAAAATAAACTCTCATAATTCACAACTCTGAGTCAAAGAGAAAGGAAAAATCAGAGGCAGTAAGACAACTAGAATTAGTATGTTGCCTGCAGATTGTTGTTATTGAGAAAAGAATGGAAGTAGATGAGAAATTTGTGCAAAAAGGAGAAGATGATGTTATGGGAGAAAGATTGAGAATAAATATTAACAGATGGACTGACAAAGTAGAACTGGGACCTATTATATTACACTGAGCAAAATACAAGAGGAGCTAATAAATTGTTTAAGCTTTCTGATGTTCTAGTCAGAGTTTTAGCAATATTTAGTTAGTACAGCACCAAGAATCAAAGAACATGCACTAGAGATGAGAAATTAACTTTTTTTAATCAGGGATTTGTGCGAAGGAGCCTGATTTATGCTAAGACTGCTTTCCATGTAAGGTATTATAAATTACATTTGCAGTGACTTTGAGACTGTACATCACTGTAAGTACAGGTCCCAAGAGTCTTCCTGCCTATCTGAAAGACGAGCAGGAATGCAAAGGGATTTCAGGTTGAGGCTGCATTCAGAGATCCTGGTTTCTCTCTTTGGGAGATTTCTTCTGGTCCTCTCCTTCCCTGTGCTCTCTGCTGGGAAGATTCCACCAGTCACCCAATAACTCTGACACCAATTCTTGTGCTACTTCCACGCTGCATTCAGCTAAAGGGAAATAGTTCACCTCCACTGAAATCAGCAAACAGCAATTTGTTTGCTGGTACCACTGTCTTGTGTTTTGTCTTTGTGCAGCTCTTGAGTCCTCTTTAATTTGGTGTCAGATCGCAAAGAGCTAACAGGAAGCCCAGCTGTTTGGTATTCACACATAAACCCTACTAAACACAAATTACTGAGGAGGCAGGAGGGCAGCTGCTCAGTGGGACTCAGTAAATGAAGGATCCAGTCATCATTCTAATAATAGGTAATGTTGGAACCAATAAATTCTTCTCTGTGTCTTAGTGTTCTCATCTACAAAATACGGATTATTATAAACCTTTGCTTTGTCTTCACTCTGAGCAATTCAGAACGTTTATGGAAGTGGTGAGTATTTGAGTACAAACAGAGAACCAAATCAAAGGAAAAAGAAATGCCAAGGGTCGTGATCTGAAAATTACTCTGTATCTTGTTCACTCCAAAACGTTTAATTCATAGCCAGAAAACAGGAGGTAAGAGTTTTAGCTGTAGAATTCTCCTAGACTTTTTTGTCAAACTGGTTCTTTCTGAGGACTTTCTAAGGAGCCTTTTGTATTATTCATCCCTAGGGAGATATACACGATTGTATTTTGGAAATTTAGAAGATTTTGTACGAGCAGATCAAGTTAAAGGTCTTGGAATAGGCCTCATTTTTTCCAATCCCAAATCAATTATAATTTTAGGTTTCAATCCAAATATGATTACACAGCTCTATAGGCTCATTCTTTCTCTTTCTATTAAAGGCAAAAGTTATTTGCTTAAATCTGATGTGATCAATAGAAGGGTGTCATTCATCTAAACAATTTTTAGATGTGTTTTATCAGATTTGTTCAGATTGCAAAAATGTCATCAACTTGCCAGCAAATTGGTGTGTTAACTAACAAATGTATTTGTTACTTAACATATTAAGTACTTCTAAAAACTTCAGTACTTCTAAGAACTTCCAAGTACTTCTAAAAGTTAGTAGTCACTTTTACGGGATCAAACCCAAATAGGTCGCAAAGAGTAAGTATCAGCAAATTGGCTAAGGTATAAATAGATATAGTCCTGGTCTCCTGAGCTCTGTTCCCTATTCTGGTAGTTAGACTAGTTTTTTATGATTTAAAACTTAATGCAAATTGTAGATCGAAGATGCTAAAAGGACTGTCAGTGTATACAGTGTGCAATCTATAGAAATTAAATTACATCCTCGATTTAGAAGGCAATTTGAAGCATGATAATTGTACTCAATTAGAAGGCTCTCCTACATGCATCTCTTGTGTTATATATTTGGGCAACCATAGTTCAGTTGTCATTGCTGCCAGTTTCCTTCAGAGTTATAAAATACAGTTGGTTCTTTTATCCATGGAAGGTTAGGTTATCTGCCTCAAGCACCTGTGGATGGAGTTCTTTTTACACAGAGTTTGCCAGGCTCCGGGTATTTTTACTTCAGGTACAGCATTGCGTAAATTCAGCTGTACTGTTTCCACAGCAGTTTGCATCTACAAGGTGTATATCCACAACTGTGTGGGGTAGAGCTTATGGTACAAACCCTGCAGACCTGAGTTGGCTCCACGCAGGTCGAACACCAGTGTCTCCTCACTGTAATTCTGGGGCTAGGGGTGCAGTGCAGAGATGGCAGAATGGCTCCACATGAAGTCAGCAAAGTGCAACAGGGTGAGCCTGGCTCAGACCCTGCCACACATACATACAGCTGGTGTCTGAGCTGCTTGCGTGCCTCTGTGCGCTTTGTAAAGAGCTCTGGGTATGGTATCACTGCAATGCAGAATGATAGCCTGGCTCCAGGAGAGCACTCTCCTACAGCCAAGAACATGGAAGAGTGGTGCCGAGCCATCTGACACGCAGTGCTACGTGTGCACTACATACCTCTCCCCAACCCTGGCGCGCTGGGCAGGCTTCAGAGGCATGCCAGGGGCTCTGCAGCAGCCAGCTTGGGTTCAGCTGGACGTAGTCACTCCAGCTCTTTTGGATACTGCATTGTTTTTTGCCACTACCTTTGTTGTCTGGGTTTTCTTGTTTCTCAAGCTATTTCAGCTCCCTCTTGTGTTGGAGAATGGAGCTATGTAATGGACTTAAAGCTACATTTTGAGAATCACTTACAGAAAGATAATTTACCAGTGGCACCCTGGTTGGCATATTTATTATTTGTACTGAATGAAATGGTATTTCTTTTTGAATCACAATAATCCTGAAATTATACGTGGCCACTAGGACTAAACTCTTCATTCACTGAGAGTGTTTATCTCCATTCACTAAGTCTTTACCCAGCTTACTTCTCCCATTAACTTAATAATTCTGACCTCCCTTGCTATTTGTGCCACACTTCAGCACATTCAAGTCTGCAAAGTACTCTGAAAAAAGAGATTTTCAAAATCTGCTTTTAAACCCATTATATTGAGATTTGCAGATGGAATGGAAACGCTTGAATTTCACCCCTCCATAGATCTAATTAATACTGAACTCCTGAAAAAAGTTTATTGTTTGAGGATACATGGCAAAGCAGTTAGAGCACATGTGCTCCCAACTGCCCCAGCCCTTAGTCAGCAAGTTAAATGGTGCTTCAGTCACCGTTCTCAATGTGCCATGTGCTGCCCTAGACAGGAGGGTCATGAAAGAAGAGCCCCAGCCACTCCAAAGAAGCTGTTGAGCTTTCATGAAGCTCTGCTGATTTCAGAAGAGCTGCATGGAAAGACACAAAGTTGCCAGAAGAAAAGTCAACCACAGGAATAGCCCATGCACAATAAACTGAGGACCGCTGACACATTTAAACAAATGAGTGCTCATTTTATGGTTTGACATTTGTTGTAATGCTGGGTCCTTTACACAGTGAGGTTAAGTTTGTAACCTTTTCATGGATTAATGCTAAGATGTGATAGTGGATGAGCAAACACTTCCCCTATAGGAAGCAATACCTAAAACACTAGTGGTGATACTATGTCAGTACTGCGTCATAGCGAACATTTGATGAGAAATGGGTGAATACAAATAAATGAGTGTTGAGTTGTGTGCAACACCTTTATTGGTTTTGTGTTGAGCAATATGTGCACGTGGAGATGTTCCACAGAGAAAGGCTCTGCTTCTGCTAGCCAGGATTTCAAATGCAAGGTAATATAGGGGAAGTGCTGTAGCACTGAACTCAGCTGCTGTAATTATTGCTCAGAGCCTGGTACCACCAACAACCTACATAGGATTCTGTATGTAAAGATAAGCAGTTAGAATTCCTCCCACAAGTTAGCACAAAGCAAGCCATTTGCGTGCAGCATTATGTGCAGCTCCTGACATTTGCAATATCTCGTAAACCCTCCCTGCAAATTTAAGTTGGCAAAGTGGTCATTCTTCCAGTTGTCTGGACTTGCTACACAAGGGCGTGTTGTGGTTTAGGAATGATTTCCATAAAGCTGTCTAAAGCCTAAGAACGTGTGGACACACTCTTATATGGATTGACTTCCACTATACTCGCATTTAATTTCTTTTCTCTTTGTGTAAATGAATGGTCAACAAATGTGAAGATGTGAACATATGTGAAAAGTAAATTTCAAAGCTGCGCATGTAAATATTTGTGGAATAGCTGTTTTTATTTTGTGCACATAAATACTTGTACCAGAAATTCCTGTGCACTGAGTCAAAAAGAGAAAGATTGAGTTACTTAGTTGAGTCCAAAAAAGTCAACAGAGTCAAAAAATAAATCTAAAATGTGTAGGGATGCAAATATGTTAGTCTCAGACTATGGATGTGTAAACAATGCACCCAAACACTTCCTAAATATGCCTGTGCAGTTAATACAGAATTGACTTCTAAAGCAGCTTACTTATTGCTATTTCATCAATGTGGCCATAAATTTCCCACATAAAGTATTTAATAATGTACCTGATTCTAAGCCCACTGAAATCAGAGGAGGAGTTCTGGGGGATTTTCTAGGGGCGAAGGTACAGAACCTGGCTAGAATTATTGTTAGTCTTCGATTGTGTGATCTCCATAGAATCATACAGGTTGGAAAAGACCTCTAAGATCATCGTGTCCAACCATCAACCCAACACACCATGTCCACTAAACCATGTCCCTAAGGGCCTCATCTACACGTCTTTTAAATACCTCCAGGGATGGTGACTCCCACCACTTCCCTGGGCAGCCTGTTCCAAGGCCTGACCACTCTTTCAGTAAAGAAATTTCTCCTAATGTCCAATCTAAACCTCCCTTGGCGCAACTTGAGGCCATTTCCTCTTGTCCTATCGCTAGTTACTTGGCAGAAGAGACCAACACCCACCTCACTACAACCTCCTTTCAGGTAGTTGTAGTGCGCGATGAGGTCTCCCCTCAGCCTCCTCTTCTCCAGGCTAAACAACCCCAGTTCCCTCAGCCGCTCCTCATAAGGCTTGTGCTCCAGGCCCTTCACCAGCTTCGTTGCCCTCCTCTGGACACGCTCCAGCACCTCCATGTCCTTCTTGTAGTGAGGGGCCCAAAACTGAACACAGTATTCGAGGTGCGGCCTCACCAGTGCCGAGTACAGGGGCACGATCACCTCCCTAAAGGAGGTACCCTTACCCATGAAGGTAAACAGATGACTCTTAAAGAAGCTTCAGTTATATTCAGTGAAGGTTTGTTGTCCAGGAAAGTGGCACATCATTGAGAACTGCTGATCATGTTTAGCATGAGCTTAGAGTCTTTTCTTACCAAATATGATTAGCAGAATATAGGACTATCTACTCTTATTAGTTCTTGTTGTCTGATTCAGTTTTTATAAGCATTTATAAGCAGAATTGCTTATGCTTACTTTTGAAATGGTGTTTTCTCTCTTTTGGGAGAGGTTGCTTCACAACTGTTTTATGGGGATAGGTTCCTGAATCTTCCTTTGGAGCACATAGTGTTGATCACTCCATTTGACAAGCTACTGAACTATGTGGACCCTTTGGTCAGTCGTGGTATTTCCTGTGAAGACTTGTACCCCAAAGCACAAACATGCTGATCTATAAAAGTTACCTTTGCTGTATAGGGTATTCTTGGTTCACACACTCCTCATAAATTTATGTTCATAAATATGATAGATGTGGACTGCCGTGACTGAACATTGTCTTTATTCCTTGTTCTTAGGTAGCTCTTTGCAATTACTCCCATCTGGGCAGACTTGTAAATTCTGTGAATTTCCTTTACGGAATCTGGCACAAAAATTTCCCTGTAAAAATGTATTTTATTTCTTACACAGAAAGAATGGATTACAGTCCTGAGAAAAAGTACTATCAGAGGAAAATAGCCGTAGCTTAAGACATTTGTTGACAATTTCACTATTTTGTTTAAAAAATTGCCAGGATTTGTTCCTACAACAGATCATGATATTTTACAGGCACAGTACCTTGTGAGAAGAATAGTGCTTTTATTCATCCAAACTGGTATTTTTTTAATTGTCAGCATAAAATGAAAGCAAGATGGTAACAAACTTTTCCCAGACACAAGAATGGAGAGAACAAATATAAAGTATGCCTGTATTCAGATAAAGTATTTAAATAGGAGTGATATGGAGTAGATAGGGGAACTTTTTTTGCAGTGATGCACTTGTGTTCTTCCAAAAAAATGTTTGTAATGAATTATTTTAACATATGTTGAAAGGATAGAAGGTCCTTTGCATTTTGTGTTTAATTCCAAACCATTGAAGAGGGAAGTAATTACAGTAATGTGCGTCTCCAAAGAAATGTGGAATTGACATTTTATTCCTAACTAGATTTCTCTTATGACTGACTATTACTAGCAGAAGGGCACCAGTTGTTATCAGATTTTGGAGTGCTTGCTTTGCTAAGTTTGCAGTGTACAAATAGTTTATAATTAATTTTAACCATCTCTAATGAGGTATTTTAGAGGTCCCATTCCATCCTGTATTCCTGTTGCAAGCAACTGTCCCATTGACGTCAGTGGCACATTGGCCTGAATTAAGCCTGAATGACTGAAACCAGACTTAGTAAAATGAAACGCTCTAGAAAGTCTAAGTGTAGAACCACTTCAATCTGAATTATTGCCCAACGCTGAAGGCTTGAAAACAAAAGCCAAATATGTTTGTCAGAGTCCGCCTGTCACTGCCTTGGCTTGGAAATTGCAATTTGAAGCGATTTCTTCCAAGTCTGAGGCTTAGTTTCTCCCTGCTTTCCCTCCCCACTAAACACTGGACAGCCTAGATTTGGCCTAGATTCTTTGCAAGTTTTCCCTTTTCTCACTCAATGTAAGTGGTGAAAATCAGCATATTTCTGTTGAACTTAGAGGTGCCTTTCTTGAAGTATTAGGTGAATTGCCACATCACAGTACTCCCACCTCTTCCTACAATTTATTCCTGTGCTGGTGGAGATAGAGACAGTCAGCTCTGGCAGCTGCATGGTTTTAGGAAATAATCTACTCTAAATTCATGGTCAGGCCAGCTTTGTGTGAGGGAATCACATCCCAAGGAGAAGTAGTGTGTGTTTCTTTTAAGGGTAACCACACCAGCTTTCTGCTTGTGGCCTACTTTGGAAGTACCTCTTTTCGCTCATTCTCCAACTGCAAAATAGATGTTTGATGTTTCTGGTCTCCCTGTTTCCCGTTCAGCCTGCCCACCACAAGGCAAAAGTTCGCATATGTTCTTGATGTAAATATACAACCTAGAGAACCAAGTTCAAGCTGTGCCACTTCCCATGTAGTCTTGAGGCTGAAGACTTAAGTGCTTGGGCATTTAGCATCCTTAACGAGTTTTCTGTAAGCTGCAGTATATCCCAGTAACACAGAGCAGCAAGTTCTTGTTATGCTGGTTACTGTGGTTGAAAATATGGCCCCAAATACTCCAAATTGGATGGTCTCCCATACTCCTTGGTAATACTGAGGTGACTAATGGAACTTATTTAACCTCTACTGACAAAATCACTCCGTTTCTATGATATTTTTACAATGGGCAGCAGTGCTATTGCTGTTTTCAATCCCTGTTTTAATAATCATACCTTGTGTTAGTGCAGAGGCTGGGCTTCCATAGGTATCCCACTGAAGTCTGAGTGGCATAGTTTGATTCCCTCTGGTATAAAAGTAGCTGCTCTATTTCCTTGTTTCTCTATATAACTGATCATACCTCAAAATCTGAAATCTGCCATATTAAATCTATTGCCCAAAAAGTAATTGTTTCTGTTGTTGCTAATATCTGCAACACTGGATAGCAGTACAAACCTTAAGAAAGTAAACATGATCATAGGATTTGGAAACCAGTGTCTTCATGACGCTGTTACTTAAAAACTCTTACTCATCCACAGTATAATTGAGGAAGGATCAATTAGCTATCCAGTCAATAATTTAGGATTTCTGACTGTAAGGAATAGACTGACTTGACACAAACTATTCTGTCAGGAACTGTAGTTCTCTGGCAAAGACTTGTTGACTAGAAGTGACTAATGGCTATCTACCAGGAAGAATCAGGTGTGACACACACACTTGGGTCAAGTTCAGCAGTCGGTCAAGCAGTAGTGCAATATGGTATAAGGACACTCAATATTCTTAAAGAAATATTCAGCCTTTACTTGAAGGGGTTTTCAGAGGGAATGTATCCAGTCAAGACCCTTACTTGAACTGTTACTTAACAATCTACTGCATCCAAAAATGGTGCGTTTTGTAAACTCGTTATACTGATGCAAATTTAACATTACATGTTGCATACAATATGAAACTTTACAATCAGAAGATTCAGCTCTCCCTGTTGTAAAAAGACTATGGGAATGAGTTAGGTTATTTGATATAAGAGAAGAAACAGTGCTTTCTGAATTGGGCTGTCTTTATTAGGTTGGATCTGAATACACTAGAACTTTGCACAAGTTTGGGTCCACACCTGAGCTTTACAGCTGCACTTGATGAGATAATCCAAATACTGGATAAGTGAACATAATGCCCCTTGTGATTCCTGCTTTTTACAGCTGCGGAAGCAGATGTTATAGATTGTGTTACTTGAGTGGTTATTCTGCTCATTTTTGCAATATAATCTAGTTGCTAATAAGTACAGGGCCTAGGGACTTAATTACTGCCCTAAAATTCAGGGATCAAAGCATAATGAAATGTCAAATTCCCTTTTTGTTCTGAAAACTGCACCTTGAATCTATTTCATGGTAAGGAAAGAGCCCTAATATTTCAAGTTTCGGTGTACAGCCAGAATCACAAATTGAGCTGTTCCCCAGATCAGTGGAACTAAATCAAAAGACTGTGAATAGATTCTACCACTACCCCACCCACTACAAATTCAAAATCATACCCCAAGCATGATATGATGACAGAAAATGCGTATAACCACTTTCAGTCATAAAGGAGCAAAGCAAGAATATAGGGATTGTATTTTGCTTTACAAAGGCTTAAGCACAAGAAAAATACAAAGAAAACTTTTTTTCCAAATACTGTTCACGTGAAAGTTCTGTAATAATGCAGTTCTTTGTTTGAAGATGCTGAATATATAATTTCTTATAGTTCACTTCAAAGTCAGGTTCTTTAACTGACTACATGCATATATAGCCTTTTGCTATAAAAGATCTGTCTTTACATTTGAGTTGTGAACACATCACATATTGTCTTTGTAAGGGCAGTAGATTCCTAGCTGTCATTATTTGCCATTGTAGTGAGTTCCTTTGAACTGACCCCCCCTTATTGTTTTCAAAGCACTGAGTTTAGTTTACCCAAACCCCTGCCAACAGTTTGTGTATCACTACTTATATTTCACTGTGCTGTCTTCAGAGGAGAAATAGCAGCCACAAATGTTTCAGAGCTATAAACACAGATCTCAAGATTCCTACTGTAACCAGGCATGGTGTAACACACACTAGGTTATTTGTGGTAACAGTGGTGTCCCTTTGTTTCTACAGGGTAGGACTCGCTGCTCAGCAGGTGTGTGCCCTGATATCCTTCTATTCCCAACACAGAAATGCTAATTGATTATTTAGATTAATTCAACAGCTGATTCAATTAGCCTGATGCCCACCCTTCTTTCTTTATCCTAATCAAATCCTATTTTCCCTTGGAGGTCCATAATGCAATTATTTATACACAGATTGATATCTTTGTTTGATAGTTCAGTTGTTAATTTATAAACCTTTTTGGTTTTGATTCCAAGTGTTTGATTTGAGTGTGCCTTTGCCTGTTTTGGCCCATATTGCAGAATGCTCTTTTGCTTAGGAATGAGAAAAAGCCCATCTTTCTACAACTGTGGTGCTCTCCTCCCTGCTCAGTGCTTCATCTCACTTCATTGAACTATTGAAGCAGCTAAGCAAACAGAGGTCTGCTCTGAGATATTTTGCAAGTGGAGAAACAGGCCAAGTCTCTTGAACAAATGATTATTTTAAAGCCTGAAAGTCAGCTCAGTTTGGCATGCAGTTCTCTTTGTCAGAATATTGCTGTGTTTCCTTGCCCTGGCGAAGTTGGTGCAAATAAAAATGGAACATCAGGGACGATTTGTGTCTTGTCCAATTCCATATTGCTCAGTGGCAAGTATTGCATTTGTACTGGAAAAAGCAAAGCTTACAAAGGCAAGAGTCAGAATCACACAGGAATACAGATCAACATTGCAACTGCATTTTAATCTTAGTCTTATGCTTATTTTAGAGGCTGGATGCTAAGCTATTTTACCTTCCACAGGAAACACTCTTAGATGTAGACTTTTGAATAAATAGCAAAGTCAAGTCCACACTTACTCATAAAATTCAGCTGCAGGAGTGAGCTTGTACTTCGAGTATTTGGTACCATTGCCAAGCACTGATGCATTGAAGAGTTTGGGATCTGTACAGTTTGGGCTGTTCCAACTGTTGTCGCAGTTTGTCCAGGGGAGCTCAAATGTGAATGATGAAAATAGATAATACAGAGACCAAGCTATGATAACGTTGTAGTAGAAACCCACGTAAAGAGCTATGAGTATCACTGCATAGCCTACACCTAAAGACAAAGGAAAACTAGATTATACATTGCATTTTGCATGCAACAGTATATGCAAACACTGTAGTTACTCAGCCATACATGGTTGCAAATTCATATTAGATCTTCAAACCAATAAAAGGACTTTTCGACATTTATATACACATATGTGGACACAGTGTCATGGACCTTAAAACAAAAAATTACATTAATGATTCTGGAAAACGACTGGCTTTTAGCAAATCCAGTTGTTTGCCAGAAAAAGAAATTAAGCAGTGCAATGTCAAAATTTGCTGTTGTACAACTCTGTTGCTGATTTGCTTCCAATGCAGAAGATTGCAAGCCCATGTTAGGAGTGAAACTCCCTTCATCTTCATAATGTCAGAGTCCTTGGCAACGTTTCTTGGAAAAGTAAAGCTCAAGACTTAAGTGAAGTTTCCCTATGCCTTGCGATCCCACCCTGAGCTAGTTTGGAACAGACACCGATCCCTCTCCTGTTTCTTTCCTGTTGTTACTCTCCAGATTGGCTTCCGTCAGCTTGTAATTAGGTCCAAAACATGCATAAAACAGTCTGTGTTCTTCCACTGAGGGGCTCAAGTGGTTTTGGGCATGCCAGTAAATCTTGGTGAATATCAAGTTTGGGGCTAAACTGTGTGTGGACCTTCAAACCATTTCATTATCTCCCCAGGATTACAGAATCCCCACTGTAAGCATTTTCTTTTGACTTTGAACATTTGTTTTGTATTTTTGCGTACTGTGGAGTGTGCTTGGAGGATGCCTTTAGCGAGAGAGCCCCAGAGAGTGCATGTTCTCCTCATGAAAATGGACATTTTCCAATTATTTGGGAGGAAGCATTGGTAGTAATGTCAGAGCAGAACAAAAGGTTGTTGCCAGAATTGTTCAGGAAGCTTGCTTTACCTTAGCTTATATCATTCTTCCTTTACTCTGTGTGCAGCATTGTTCTCTGAATCTTACCCCAAAGATGTATGTATTACATACAACAGGTAGAGACTACAGCTGTTTTATGACTGTCATCACTGTACTGTCACAGCACCTAAGTGTAAACTTCTTTTTTCAATTTAGTTTTTTGGAGATACTGCATTGGAGGCCTAGCAGTTGGAGATTATTATGCTTTCATATTTCTTGATAAAGCAAGGAAGTAGCACACACTTTGAGTATTAATCCTTGGTTTAAAATTTGCGTAAGGAAAAGATGCTGACCCTGAAGGAGTAGGCAGTTCAAAGGCTGCTGCATATACCAAAGTTACTCTTTGCTTTTCAGGAGGCTTTTAATACATAGACCACTTTGTTCGTCCCTAATATTGGGGAAAAGATTGTGAAAGTAAAGATGAAACTGTATCTTCAAATCCTCGGTGCTTAAATCAATCCAGTACATTAACACTCAAACTCCAGTGATACATCATGATCAAAGAATGGAGCAGGGGGGGAATCACCCAAAGGGATAATTCTTAAATATTAAAGTGAATGTTAAAATACTAAGTACGAATAATATATGTTGCACTGAAATTGGATGATTTCTGTTTAAAAAATGTGTTCCTGAAATTCCTCCAATTCAGGATGTCAATGATGGATATTTAATATCAAGATTAAAAAATACTGGATCAAATGTATCTTAAATGTCACTCCTCTGAAATCATAAGAATGTTCAGGAATGAATTTGCTCTCCTGTTTCTAGGTCTAGCTTTTCTTAAAAAGTAATGCTGCACCACCCACACTCTGAAATAGACCCTGGAAAATACAGAGATGAAAACAGACTGTGTTGCAAAGGTTACAGGATATATTTTAATTGCATGCGTTATGAGAGCATCTCATTAGAAGTAGAGTCCTTAGAGTTCATAGCAATAATATTCATAGCTAAAATTAGTACTATACTGCTTTTCATTTAGAGAAGTTGTTATAAATTTGTGTAGACTGTGTATTTTTCATTTGAGTGAGAGATTTGAGTTATCCCAGAAACAACCCAAAAGCATCAGCAGTAAAATGTGTTTGTATGTTATCAGAAGATTTGGTCAAAACTTCAAAAGTACTGAGTTTATACTAGTGCTGAGGTGCAAATACAATAGTGCTGAGGTGCAAATACAACTCAATGCTTACTACTTTTTGAGAATCAAATAACTTATGCTATTCTATATCCTAGTAATAAGAACACTTGAAAATCAACAGTAATGTAAGTTTAGTCCACCTTGAAAATGTCAGCTTAAAAACACAGCTGGAATGTCAACAAGACTATACATGAAATAAGTTCTGTTTTCCTTTCTCATCGTCTTTTCAATCCTGAAGTCAACAGATAGAGTACCTCTGAGCACAGTGGTATTTGGCTCAAACACTTTGAGATCCTTAAGGTCTAAATTTGCAGTTAGGTTTTCAAAATCCTCATTGCCATCCAAAGGTATTAACTGATACTGGCAGGAATTTTGATTGAGCAAGGGTCTTCAGGTTCCGGGGTGCTGGGATGAATTTTGTCTCCCGTGAAGGGATTATAGAAGTGCTAGGTAAATCTATATGAATTAATTTTAAAATTTTGGGGGACATATTTTATTAGCTCGCTTATTTATTTTTTATTATATCTCTAATTTTGCTGTGAGTTTTGGGTTTGACTGATAAGAAAAAACCCTGCAGTTTTCCTATTCTGCGACACTAGCCTCCTTGAAGAGGAAAGCTGTATTTTGAGAAGGAAGACTAACATTTACTCAGTGTAACCTATATCCAAGCACCGGATCCACCGAGTTTGGATTGCTATTGTTAAGCTCCTCAGCTTTTGTCAGTCACGGGATGAACATGATCTGAATTTTAAGCTTCTAAGATCAGCTGAGCTTGAGCGGTTTCATTTCAGATAGCTCTGTGTTGAAAAGGCTTTAAGTAAGATTTTAGATATAATCTGGTATGGATGTAAGAGAACTTACAGTTTTTCCTGGTGAGCAATGCTTAAGAAAATTCTTGAGGCTCCTTAAGAAGTACCTGTTTCATGTACAGAAAGCATATGGCTTCTTTCACCCAGGGAGATCCCTTTATCCCTGATCAACGCCAACCACCCTGATCAGTATGCAAACACCTAACCTCAGCTATTTCTTCTGTGTAGAATAATTGCAACTCAGTGCACAAGACAACACTCCACAGCCTTTTATTCAGTGATGCTGGAGAGTAATAATAATGTTCAGGTTCTATAAGTGCTTTTCATTGCTAGATTTGAAAACCACTTTACAAAGTCTGTCAGAATCACTGCTCCCATGTAATAGGCAGGAAAACTGAGGTACAGAGCCACAGATAACTCGTGTGATGTTAGAAGTCTAGCAGCTGAACTACAGTCTTCACAACTCCGTTTCAGTGTTCTAGCCACTGTGATATGCTGACTTTTGCAGAGAAAGCTCCACACAATGGACTGAATGGAGTCAGCGGGTATGTTAGTCACTGGGGGAGACAGGGTTGAACTGACCTGGGTGGGATTTGGTGTTCCTCAATGTTTGCATTGCCAGCCTCTCCCTCCACCTAGAGATACCCCGTTCCTCCCACTCCCCGATGTGCAGGGGAAAGGGAGGACAGGGCTGAACTGCCTGTGCTCTTTGCTCTCTGCTGCACTCCTCAGCAATAACCCTGAAGATGATTTCTGTGGCTTTTCCCATTTTATGCTCCACCTGTGATAACAAAAAGGCTTCTGACTTCAAGGTTTGGGGAAAGGTCAGCAAATACCACGCTGTCTGTGGAAAGATGAGAGGCCTTTCCTTTGCTTGTGATCACAAGTGTGTGGCACCCTCATGGCACTATTTAAGTGAGCAGAAGGACACTTACCTTTGAAAACTGGACAGATTTTCCACACAGTGGCAGCCCCTTCTCGGTTATACTGTCCCAGTGCTAATTCCATATAGAACAGGGGCATTCCAGCAATGATTAGGAAGAGGATATAGGGAATAAGAAAAGCACCTGGAAAGAGAATAATTAGACATTGTAGTCTATGTTTTGGTTACATTTTGCTTTCTATATTGCTTACTTACTAAAGACAAAGCCACTGCCTTTGGGAAGTAGAAAGGAAATATCAGGAAGGAAGAACCCATGTTCTCTTGTCCCTTTCCTGTATTTTTTTTAAGGTCTCAGAGACAGAACCCCTGAAAAAAGCTGTAGAGCATGGCTCCCATTTCCCCCTAATGTTTCCCCTCTGCTTTCTGGCTTCAAAGGGAAAAAAATGTGTCCCTGAAAATTAGTCCCTAACTGAAGAAGAAATTATGCTGAACACACTTGCAGAGCTAAAAGGGAAAGGGACTATGAAAAATTTTGTTAAGTTTTTTTAGTGTAGTATGTTCAAAAGGGAGCATGGAGGCCAGCAACAGAAGAAAAAAAATGTCGTGCAAGTGCCTGTAAGTGCGGTTTAACTGTGTGAGGTGTCTGCAGGAACCTCTGCCTTGAAAATGAGTCTCTACTGGTCAGTCAGATGGAATTTGGGCTTCCATGGCATATTTCAGTTTTTGCTATAATAAATTCCTTTATTCTTACAAAATGTGTTAGACAACGCACCCCTTCTCCAACCTAGTGATACTCATTGCCGTTAATGTGGAGCATGTACTAGGATTGGTCTAGTTTCACTGCTGGGCTCAAGTACAGCGTCTTTATATTGCCGCTGGGGCTGCTTGCACCTTCCTGGAATAACTTCACTTGATTGAGGAGTCTCCCGTGAATTCATACCACAGAAACTGTCACCTGTGGAAAAATCCTGATGTGTCAATGCTACTATCATAAAAAGTATTGCCAACTGAAATACAAAGGGATCATCTAATGCAGAAACTATCTGAAAATTTCTTAGCTATTTTATATGATCCAGGTCACAGAGAGAAGACTTCCCCAATGCATGGCTACATATGATACTATAAAACAATTATAGTTGGTGTGATGTTTAATAACTGGATGTTCTGTCAGTCCTCTGCTTTTGGTACCTGTAAGGTGTAGTTTTTATTTTATTGCATAGCTTGGTCCAGAACAGTTCAATTCGTGTAAAATTTGTATAAAAAATGATTAGATTGTTTTGATAAATAAGGAGCTGACAGTCATATTCTGAATGACTGACAGCTCCCTTAGGAGTTACCTATGAAAAAGAAACTAGGTTGTGAAAATTATGGTTAAATTGTTCAGCAAAAGAAAAACAGCAGCAGCTGTCTATTTCTCCCAATAGCAAGTAGTAGGAACTTTTACAGACCTTTAAAATCTGCTGTAGTGGTTTAGTAATTTGAAAAATTGCCTTGCAAAAGGAAATAAGTTGGCGCTGCTTCTAAATATATAAACTTACAGAAGGTATGTGTAGTCCATAAAAGTATAAAAGCATGCCTGTAGCTATCTAAAACATGCCAGTAAGCAGAGTGAACTGTGTACTTAAAAAGTACCTCTGAAAGTACTGTTGTGCTTTTAAAAGTCTGAATAGTTGTTCCTCCTTTACCTTTCGCGTTTGCTTTCCACAGATACTACTACTGTGAGCTGTCTAGCATGACTGTTCAGAGAGGGAATTTTGAGTATATACTGGAGTTTGGAAAACCAAACTGTTCTCTTAGTCATACCACAAATCTACTTGTAAAAGTAACATGCTGTAACATAATGGTAAGCATTCCGTCCTAAGTTTAGGCATTTGAAAGTTGAAATCTTGCAATGAAACAGAGAGACAAGGTATATCAACAGAAATAAAAAATAGCTTAAAGCTTTGAGAACGTATCCTAAAAGTTGAAATATATTGGTTGTATCACTTTAGGGGCAAGAATCTTCTTATTCATGATGTTTATATGGAGTGTAGTGTGAATGCAACCTGCATTCACATAAGCTACTACAGTACCAGTGATACATGTTTTAATAATATTTCAGTGTTGTTCATAAGCTGCTTTCTATGATTGTCATGTTGACCTGTCATATGTTTGAATATTATAAAGAAAAAAATATTTGTATTCAACAAATACTTGATACCCTGCAGTTCTGAGCTCCGTTCAATGTCGAAACATACTCAGCTAAATCAATCTGGGATACTACATATTGCTTTCACTATATCTAGTATCTAGAAAAATTGCTTTAGGTGGTTTTACTGTCAGATTTCTTGTAAGTGACAGCCTTTGAAGTGCCATACTTGTCTTGCTTCGATAGTATTACAGTGTGTGGAGCTGACTCACAAACCTAGCTTGTATTTGGGAGGTGTGGAGTTTGCACAGAGTGCTGTTTGATTAACTTTAATGTCAAGAGACTGTGGAAAACATGATGCCACAAATTGAATAGGGAAATTTGAGTTTGAGAAAACTAATCTGGGAGAAGTGTAGTGGACATACATATTAAATGCTAGTTTAAAATATGTGTTTTCTAAGTATGACTAATACCATGATGAACTGTGAAGTGTACTGTGCTTAGGCACACTTGCTTAAGCATCATCTATTTGGCTGCGAGTCATTCCAGGCTTTAGTTAAAGGAGGTTTCTTTCTTTTTTTCCTTCCCCCGCCCTGCCCCCGCAAGGGATTAATAAGATGTGGTGTAATTTTCAGCAAAGAGCAGTTACACAGTATGGCAGGGTTTCATAGCTGGGTTACTTTTCAGGTAACTAAATGATTGAAGTATTTTGAAATTGAGATAAATATCAAAGTAAGGGTGCTTAGTCACATTAAGTTGACTTAATGTTTTAGAGACTTCTGGAAACTTCTTGTTTAGCAGCTTCTGATTAGGTAAAAAATACCAAGAAGTCAGGTATTTTGTAAAATCTTGATATTTGCTCTTCTCTTCCTAGCCAATATCCTGAATCAAACTTCACGGTGTTCACTGAACCCTTTCTGAGATCATGGGCACTTCAGCGGAAAAGAAACGGTGGTCAAAGTATCATTCGAATTGCTGCAAACTAGAATGGTGTGCAAATGCTTATAAACAGCATATGTGTGATAATCAACCTCACTCTGTGATTGCACAGGGGCTCCATCATAGGACTGGTTTGTATACAGCATCTTATGAACAAGAGGTAGTGTTTGGAAGGAGACTTCATACTGTCCTGCGTGTGTGTGATTCTAACATCCTGTGGGCCAGGGAGAAGGGACACCAGCATCCTGGTGGGCCTCTTCCTTTAGGTCCACTGGTGTGAATTTGAGCATCACACCAGACTTCTCTGAAGCAGCAGCCTCGCTGTTAATGCCTACCTGGTCTATGAAGTCAAAATGTGTTAGGAAGAGTGACATGATGCCAGCTGTGTCACTCCCACCTCTGCCACTGGCCACAGAAACTGCTGTGCTTTAATTGCATGAATCCAAGGGGCCAGTCAGATTTGTATAGCCCAGACAGCTGAACTCTTAGGGAGCACGCAGTTTGGCTAACACTTCAGACTAGCTTGCCAAGATCTACCTACCTTAGAGAGCTGAGGGAATGCAATCTGTGGGATTGCTGCATTGGCAGTAGCATACTGATAGCACTCGAGGGGATTCCACTCCCCCACTCTGTGATGGGATGGGACTTAGCACACAGCTGCATCCCACAAGGCAATACCGGTCTCAGCAATCCCTAATGGTTCCTAATTTCCCTTTACAGCTAAAAATCTGAGGTAGTTAACATCTGTAATACAGCCCTGGCATAAGAGCCATACTTGACTTGCTACTGAGTCACATGCAGCTCAAAAGCCACAGGTTGGCCTTGGACTGTTGCGAATTGCTACATCTCTCTGTTAACAGATTTCAGGAGATCCATATACATCTCTTAAGGTACCAGTGTACATGTGGAGTTAAGACAGCCTTGTGTCTTATACAAAACTAGATTAGGTCAAACCCTCAGCTTCTACAAGAACCATCTGTGTGCACTTCCAGTGGAAACTTACACAGAAGTTTTTTAAAAAAACTATTACATTTAATTAGTGAAGGACAAAATAGAAGACAGGCTTTGCATTCCTGTGTTCAGTGCCAAAACAGCTTCTTAATTTTGGTATAACAGAATCCACACAGAGTGTCTCCTCTCTCTGTTTTTCAGCATTCACAGCATCCTAGGGGGTGGGAAGCCAAGAGGAATACAGCTCTAAATATTACTCTCAATCCTACAAGGAGGTCTCATCTCGCTTTTAAATACCAGAAAGAAAGAAGCATTAATTTACTAATGACTGAAAAAAGATAATTTAAACAGCTGCTGTTATCCTAGAAGGATTTGTTGATGCACATACAAGAAGCCAGGGCAGGGGTAGTTGAAACAACTTTGAACTATTTGTGCTCGTTAGCCTTCTGCATTTGTTACCATGGTTATTCTAGTCTAAATGTTAACTGGCGGGGATGTCTGCTAAAACAACAAACTTTGAGCAAATATTGCAGTATATTTTCAGATAGGAGTGTTTCCAGTATTTATGTGGGAAAAGAGTCTAAAAACAAAGATCTCCCAATTGGTGAATTGAAATACAAGCTCATCTCTGTATCTGATCAACACTGCTTGTTTTTTTCATACAGAATAAATAGTACTTCAAACTATATCAGCAAACAGTTGATAGAATGCAGTATGTTTGCTCTTACAACGAGGAACATAGGTGGAAACTCTAATCTGTGCAGACTCTTGTGAATGAACAGGGAAGTCCCTGATGCAGAGATGTTGAAATCTAGATTGTACAAGTTCACCATAGGTAGAAAAACTAGAATCGGAAAGGCAGGCATTTCTTAGTATATGAACGTTAGTTCTGGCTCTTTAGCAGACTCGCTACCAGCTGGCTTGCACAGCCACTGAGAGCACCTCTGAAGGAGGCGAGCTTGAACCTGCTGCTGACTCCTAGGAAGAAGGGCTGGAAGGGTAGACCTTTACTGACCTGAGATTAAAAGCAGTAAGGGTTTGCGTGATACAGCAAAGAGAAGTCAGAGATACAAAGGAGCACGATGTAACCTCAGTGTCAAAGCCAAGGTGGTGATTTGAACAGCAGTTCTATGATGATGTTGAGCCCAGCAAGCAATAGATTATAGTAGTCAAAAATAACATTTTTCTGCAAAACAGATCGCATGACCTACTATAAAAACTTCAGCAGCACTTCACACACATAAAATCCTCCAAGTATGCAATAAAATCTTCCAAGTATGCTACCTTTTTCATGGAAAGTATTTCTGTATCATAAAACCAGTGAAGCTATACCATTGTGAGTGACATGTTTCTTTTGAAGCCCTTATATTTAGCTGTTCCCTCTAACAAACCTTGCTAGATTTGAACTTATTTATATTTCTACTCTCCATTTGGGCTCAGAGCCTTCAGTTTTTCCAGGATTCCAATTTTAATAGCGTTCTTTTCACTCAAAAGAAAGTGAAAACAAATAGTTTCCAGAAGTGGTTCAATGCTGTTCATGGGCTGATGCCAACTGAAGTCTGCATTTTTTGTCTTGAGCTGTTAACCTGCTACTGCCTTGAAATCACTTGAAGTGACTTGAAGTACAGTGTATTTATAAGCTAGTCACTGGGTTGTAACAGAAAGGGTTACCCAAGCCCTTCCATTCAAACCCAGTCATCTCTTTGGCTTTTTGTTACAAGAGTAACGAGCTAAAGAAACCCATTAGTAGCTATTTTGAACAAATTAATGAGAGAGTTAAATATACCCATCCACTCAGAACAGCATGATTCATTCATAAATAACACCCAAGTCATTGGCTAAGGTCCTATTTACATAAATTAATGAAATGATCACATTTACAACAGTGTGTAGTTTAAAGATAATCGCAGGAACATACAAGAACAGAACCCTTGCCTATGTTGTTTGATAGGAAATTAAAGAATAAATAGAGTCATGATGGGTTTGAGAGAATATAAATCAGGTTGGTCCAAGATGGCCAGTGTGGCAGTGAGAGCTCTGGAGCTTTGCGGAGGGTTCCTGCTGCTGCTAGCTGCTAGCTTAGGAAATTAAGCCATTCCCATCTTCTGCCGTGAGAGTGACCGTAGCAAGTCCAAAAATCTGCTTTACAAGGTTGCAGTGATAGCTTTTGTTTTTACATAGTGCCTCCTTATAGCAGAGGTACTATTGGAACTGGCCTCTTTGTTTCTAAATAAATGAATTAGTATCAAGGTGACTTTTGACAGTAGTTTGGTAAGTAAATAACCTGCAGTTTGTAACAATGTGAAGGTCTAGCTGCTAGCATTCCTGCCCAAATCCATCTTGTTGATTTTGTGCCTTTTTCTTTTTTAACTACCTGGCTGGTTTAAACAAGAAATGAGAGTAAGTGAGCTGGAATGTGGAGCCAGCTTGTAGGCTGTGTTGTTATATGATTTATGAAATCCCTATTATTAACGTTCAATGGGACAGGGTTTGTAGGAGTGCTAGTATCCTTTCCTAGAACAGCTAACGCTGTTGGGAACAAAACGGCAAACTTTCTTGTTCACAAGCTCTTCAGAAGGTGCTGGTCAGGGGAAGTGCGTAGTACTGGACTGCTGGGTCAGCGTGCAGATGCCTAGCTGGAGGATGCTGCTGCTTCACAATAAACATGATTGGAAGCTTAAGAGATGCTAAATTAAGAGGAAAAAATACTATTCTAACATTTTATTAATAGGAGCGTTCTATTCGTGTTTTTTCCCCCAACCTTGCAATTATTAGGGGTGACACAAGGATATATTCACCTGCAATTGCATATCAACAAAACCGCCTATGTAAGGTGTAGGCTGTACTTGAGATGTACAAAATCAAGCGTCTGTCAAAATGTACCCTGATTTATTGGTGGCAGAACATCCATGGCTAAAAATATTTTTGAATGAAGACATCAGAAGCTATTTGCTGTGAGCTTGTGGATCAAGATAACCAGGTTTTGCTGGATTCCAGCACTAGAAAATCCATAACATAACCTCATAATAGTGGTAAGTTTTCTTAAAATGTGTATACTGAAAAACTATATTTTGTGATGTACAGAATATAGTCATGTACATGAAAGGAAATACTACTTCATCACCTTTAGCTGTCTCTGAAGTGTAAGGAAGTCCTTGCTTGGTGCCAGGGAGATTTTGGCAACTACAGTTTTACTTCGGTTCAGATACAGACCATTAGTCATAGTTTTCTCTCCCTTCTCAGAGAACTTGTATGTTCATTTGTGTTTGTTTTGTCTCAGTCAGTTGTAAACTAAAATGAATGTTTTCAAAATTCATGGATCCATCTGATTTTCATAGAATCATAGAATCATTAAGGTTGGAAAAGACCTCTAAGATCATCGAGTCCAACCGTCAACCCAACACCCCCATGCCCACTACACCATGCCCTAAGCGACTCATCTACACATCTTTTAAATACTTCCAGGGATGGTGACTCCACCACTTCCCTGGGCAGCCTGTTCCAAGGCCTGACCACTCTTTCAGTAAAAAAATTTCTCCTAATGTCCAGTCTAAACCTCCTTTGGCGCAACTTGAGGCCATTTCCTCTTGTCCTATCGCTATTACTTGGGAGAAGAGACCGACCCCCACCTCACTACAACCTCCTTTCAGGTAGTTGTAGTGCGCGATGAGGTCTCCCCTCAGCCTCCTCTTCTCCAGACTAAACAACCCCAGTTCCCTCAGCCGCTCCTCATAAGACTTGTGCTCCAGGCCCTTCACCAGCTTCGTTGCCCTCCTCTGGACACGCTCCAGCACCTCCATGTCCTTCCTGTAGTGAGGGGCCCAAAACTGAACACAGTATTCGAGGTGCGGCCTCACCAGTGCCGAGTACAGGGGCACGATCACCTCCCTGCTCCTGCTGGCCACACTATTTCTGATATTTCTGATATTTCTGATTTTGATGCCAGAATGGATTGTTAGATACTTTGATCTAACTTCCTGTCTAACATAAACCAGAGTTTCAGACAGAAAAACATACAATCCTGATTTGAAGATACCAGGCAGATCCTTTGCTTTTTTTGGTACTTTATTTCATAGGTTAATAACTTTAGTGATATAAGAAAGAATTTTTAAAAAATCATTATTTCTAATTTGAATATATCTGACATTTGAATGTGGCAGTGCTTTTCCTGATAAATTAAAATACCCTGCAATAGTTTCTGTTTCCCTCCTGTGAAGATGCTTAAGTGCTGCAATCAAGTGTTTCAGCCTTCTTTTTATAACCTGAAGAGACTGAATGAACTAAACTAATGAATTGCAGTGTAATAGTCATTCCTGCTTCTCTGTCTAAAATTCCCACCATACAGGTATTTCTTGGTGTAGCAGGTTCATATATTGGCAGGTTGAAGAGTTATGTGGGCATGTTTTGTACCCACCTTAAGTTATGGTACCCACTTTCTGAGCTGCGCATTTGATGCTTCAGGAATGCCAAGTTTATATCCTTGAGATGTTCCTCCACCTTAGAAAAGAGCCTGGGATGAATCCTCTGGATTTCATCCCCTCATTTAGGCAGCATTAGTCCTTGCTTTGGTATTCCTACTCTTTCTAACATTCTCAGGATTGCTATTGTGGGAGCTGCTTGCTGTCCTGTGTACATTGTACGGGGTATACCCGGGGAGACTCACCTCCTAGTTACGCCACCTGCGTTGGGTGCCTCGTATGAGGTGATATGACTGCCCTGGCAGAGCTAATTAGAGCCACAGTAGAAGCTAATGTACACAGCGAGACAAGGCATGTTAAATGTGCTTTGTTCTGTACATGTAACAGTGCAATTTCTGGTTCACAACACAGCCCTCAGATGGAGGGTATTTCTCTTAAAGAATGCTTTTCTTTTGCAGGTTGACAAAACAAAAAACAGCCCCAAAGTTAAGTACCCTCTAGAGAGGACGCAGTACCCATTTTAGGCAGCATGAGATTCATAACTGTGCCAGGGTAAAACAAAGTGCTTAAGACATCTTAAATCAGCTCTAGACAAGTGCCGGGCAGCTTTCAAGAGGATTAATGTACAAACCAATAGGAGGTAAATGCCTTGAAATTCTGCTAGAGAAGAATCAAGTATAAACACTCTGAGGTACACTTAAAACTTGCCTTACCATTTAGTGATTAATCCAATTTTAAGTTGTAATTCCAATTTTTGGACTCAGTGACCAAAGCAAAACATTCCTTTTCCTTCCAGGCTTTATTAGAGATTTATTTGTAATAGTGTAATACTTTCTGTGCTATCTTAATCTTTACAAACTCTTGCACAACAGAATCCTCTAAATTCTTCCTATTGATAAAGAGTTATGTTCTATCACAGAAGTATAAGACAGTTATACTTTACTATCTATAAGAATTCTAGTAAATCTAACCTTTACTCTCAGTCATTATAAACGAAACCTTCTGGATGAACGTTCTTCCTGGTGCCACTAAAGGAAGCAGCATAACTATACTGTAAACTACATATAATGCATGTTTGTACAGGGCTTTAAAATAGAAGGCAAACAGTTACATACACTATAAAGCCATGCTCCGTGTTTTATTAAACCCACCTATGTTTTCTGTCAACATTAGTGGGAAGTATTCTTTATGTAGAGTTTTCTGGTACATCTATATTTCTTGGACATGCTATATAAACTACAAAGTACAGATTTCACACACATTTTGAAATGGATAGTATGCTATCTAGCCATAAATAGTATTTTCTTATATAAGACAAATGTTGCATCAATTTAATTTATTTGTAAACTTTAATGGCTGTGTGTGATGCTGTTAGCAACGATTTTGGCATATTTACCATTACAGTGATGGCTACTACTGCATAATTGTCTAGCACAATGCAAAACTCCGTACTCTTATCAAAGATTATAGTTGTTATTGGATTGTGCTAAAATTTTGGAAGGTCTGGGCAAGGGTAGCTTCCAAATGGCTGTGGCTTCTTTATTTTGTACCTTTCTACTAGCACTGAACACAAGAATTTCACAAAAACTGTCACAACATTCTTCACAGAAAACCTTTCCATTTAGAAAAAATCCGTATTTGGCCTAGGGTAGTGCTGGTAATATTCTGTATGCAATGCAGAGCCATCAGGTGGGGTCTCTGAGAATTTGGGCATTGTGGGCACAAAGCAAAACTCTTCAGTAGCATCCCTGTGACAGGAGGACTATAAGAACTACTTCTCTTGAGATTCCCTTGCTCCAAAGGATAAACTGAGTCTCTCCTAGACCAGTATGAAACCACAACAGTGCTGCATCAATCTAGCTGTACTGCGTAGCAACATCCTTCCTTCATTTTCTGTCCAACTATTCTCCCTCTTCTGTGGGAATTAATCGGACAAAAGTTTTTATTTAAGTTTGAAACCTGAGCTTTATGTTTGTTCTTATTTAGTGGACTATTTTCCTAATAGGCTTCAAGCAATGAAGTATATTTTCCCCTCAGTCGAAGCTGTCCAGTTCATACTTTATCACTGCCATTCTGCACAGGGCCTCCTAGCTTGAAATGCCATAGAAGAATGTGAAAATTACCTCAGGGCCCATCATAGCTCACTGCCAAGATGAAGCACAGGCCTATTAACAGTTTGAAGCAAAATCCTTCTTGTTTCGTCACAGTGCAGACTCTTGCTAGGGCAGATTGTGGGGCAATTTTGTTCACTGATTACTCAGACCTTATGATAAATCAATGTGGCTGAGCTTGGTGTTTTCAACTTATCACACAGCTATATTTTTTTTTTCATATTTCTAAACAGCTTTTAAACACATAATAACTCATGACTGTAAAACAGTATTTAGAAGGAAAAATGTAGGTGATCTTGAAGATCCCCAAATCTCTTAATTTAGGGTTAGAGACAGTGATTTTGTCATCAGCCTCTGTATGCATCAATGAAGGATTAACCTGCAATTTAGGAATAGCCTGGTAACTGTTTTCTGTCACTTTCTTTTAGGGAGGAGTCAAGCGAGAGGGTAACTGATGCCAGCTATATTTCTACAACTGCCGATTTCAAAAGTTCAAAAACTATGGGTTAGGGCCCAGAATAATTTAAAATGTCTTAAAATGTAAGATTTTCTAGTTCAATCCTTTTATTTGCCTCCTGGCTTTTAGTCTTGTACTTGCTTTTTATTTTCCTAGCTTTTCGCTTTAGCCTTGAGAGCTAGAAAGAGATTCTTGCCTAATCATTTGTCTCTCTGAAACTGTGAGAGTAAAAAGCACTTCTTAAAATAGTGCTTTTTTTTTAGTGCTTGAGCCCTACATAGGAGAATGCCGAGGTCATAGTCTAACTCTCACAGAGTAAATTCATTTTGTGTAATAATGACCATCATCTATGTAAGTCCTGACATTTTGCTTATTAGGTAAAGTACGGAGCTACTGCACTCAGTGAAGATCAGTTATTAGTCAGTGGAAGTCTTCTATATCAGTTTAGTCTGAATAGTTTTTTATTACTTTGCTCTATTTTTCTTCTCACATAATTCTTAGTCTGGAAATTCTGTCTACTTAGGAGTCCTTAAGAGAGACGTCTGTTATTTGGGTTGAAATCCTGGCTCTGGTGACGTCAATGGAAAAAAACCACCCATTGACTTCAGCTGGGTCAGGATTTCTCCCTTGAGGTTTACAAATCTATTGATTTTAACTAAGGCTGTAGAGCCATACATAAATGAGAAAAAAACTGCAGAAAAAGAGCAAATGATCAAACTCTTCCCCAAAACAAAATCCTGGAGTGTCTCTGGTCTCACCAACACCTGCCTCATGATCTCATTGACACATCTGCATTTCTCTTTAGAGAGGAGACAAAAGCACTGCACAGCACAAGCTATTCCTTAATTTTGTGATAAATTTTATAATAAGATGCCTATGTACAGCTATAATCACCCCTCAGTTGGGGGCACAAGCTTTTGATCTTTCTTCTAACATCAGTCGATGTTAGACATCAGTAGACAGATACAGTCCTGCATGCTGACAAAGGGTCATGTAGCAAAGATACTTTTGAGTAGCTTCTAAGCTGTGAACTTGCTGTTGTGATAACACTTGGCCTTAAACTTTTTAATACCATAGTTAGTCCAATATACTTAATTGTTCTTGCTCACTGAAACTCTTTGCTTTCTGTTACTGGTGTTGTGAAATAATGATGCTTCTGCCAGGGCGGCAAAGCGCTGAAACCTGCTAGAAGGCGGGTTACATTAACATTGAAGAAGAAAAAAAAAAGCATCGCTCTTTATTGTAAAATGGTAGTGAAAGTCTATGTGGAGCTTGTTTGTTTTCCAAAGGTAAATCTTCAGAGAACAACCTCCTAAATTTAGTATTTGAGCAATTATTTCCTCCTGTATCATTCTTTGGGGGGAGGAGACTTTATCTCCATTTTAATGTTGCACTCATTTAAAAAATGGTGTGTTTAGGGGGTAACATCTTGTTATCAATGGATTGTCTCCTTGCTGTCATTGTGGCCATGTTGACAAGTGAGCTCCTTGATGTGAATTAGGCATCACTAAAAGCTGCCACTCCTATGATGTCCTAATAAATGAAATGAATCAGGAAATCCAAGAAGGGTCTGCTTGGGAACAATCATTGCTATTACTGGGCAACTCTGTATTTGAAAGTCATGAGCTACCCTGTTAAGTCCTCAGTATATATTTTTTTTTCTATAAATGCAGTAGGTTGCTGTTACATTAATTATCAGGTTAGGATCTACTAAGATCTATAAGGATCTACTGCTCCACCTTGTGGTCTGAAAAAAGTTTTCCGTTATTCTACTCTGTAGAGTGGTGTGTCAGAAAAAATCCAGCCTCTCCCCCGTTTTTTTTATTAAACTGGAATTTGACTGGAATCAGTATCATACTTATCCTCAAGATACAGATCTGAAGGGCAAGTAATGTGTTGTCACTTTTGCCATGCTTCAGGATAGACATTGCAAGAGGTGTTTGATTACGGAAGAAAAAGAGAGAAAGAGAAATAAAAGTTAAATCAGTGAAGAGTGCTATTCACTACACATAATTCAGAAGGTGCAGAATAAATTATAAATAGCTAGCAAAAAATAAGATACACAATACTCGGCTGCTTTTTTCAGTATATACGCTAGGCCCATGGTAACAGCTTGTTTGTATGGTCAGTGAGGCAATCAGATAGGATGTATTCTTCCATGCTGCCGATGCACCAGAGAATCAGTGGCTTCCCACAGTTCTGCAGACTTCAGGAAAGATGAATGCTATGCGATACCCAGCCACAATTCTTCCTGTATATCAATGCCACAAAAGCTGCTGCTTAAAGTAACATGAGTGCTATAGCAAGACATAGCTTTTTACTCGCTCTGTCACTAATTGCAGCACTTGGAAATCATGCAATATTTTTCTCCAGCTCTGAAATAAAGACTGTAAAGGGGTAATATTCTTCTGCTGTTGAAATCACAACTCCTGTATACTTCAGTGGGGCGGGGTCAAACATGCTCTTCTGATGCTGGGTTTGTTCTAGGGAAGCAGTGTATAACAAAGCAGTCCAAGAAAGGGTTTATATTTGTATAGTCTAACATCACCAGTCTGGGAGTGTTGGATCCTATTTTGGACATTTAAATTAGCATATATTCTTAAACAATAGTAATAGCCAAACAGTAACAACCAGTTAATACCTACATTAAGAGCACAGCTTCTGCAATCACTTGTGCTTTTGGCAGTGAATGCTCCTAAAGCCCTAAAGAGTAGGAGCACTGGAAAAATTACCATCTTCTATAAAAAGGCTTATTGTATAATAGGGGCAGCTTGTTTTACTGCATACCAGCTATCAGTACGCTAGTCATAAAAAACATTTATGGACTGGCAAAAGACAACTGCCTGCCCAATCCTGTCTGAGTTTTGTTTAGTAATACGTTATCACAGAATTCCGTGCACTGGAAAGTTGGTAGTGTGCTTTGGATGAATATGAGTGTAAAGAAGTATGTGGCTTACGTAGCCAGACCTCCCTGCTGACAGTTCCTCTTTCTGAATGGTAGACCCTAGTTCTCAAAGTGGTGTACTGTGCTGTCACCTTTGTCATGCTTCAGGAGAGAGATTGCAAAACTTGTTTAAATAGAGAATAGGGGAAAGGAGAAGGAAGAGTGAAAACAAAACAAAGGATAGCTTTGATAAGTAGTTTAGAGGTTCTTTCCTATGGTCTTCGTGAAGAATAGTATGTCACAAGGCAAGGAACTTAACTGTTTCCCCTCCATTCCCCCCACCTCCTTCCCCCTTCTTTATGGATTAAAGGTTTCAGAATCTGCATGGCTAAAATTAAGTATGTTGAACCTCTACAGAAGTTAAGATGCTGAATTATACTACAGTTATCTCCCTAGAATTTCAATAAGAACAGGGATTATTCAGCATTACTGGGGGTCTAGGCACTTGTGGTGCTGGTTTCCTGAAGGACTCGGATATCCATCTTTAAGAAGTCAAGTTTTGAGTGTCAGTAAAGCCTTTCATTTGAAACTATTCTGACTTGGCACCAGTGCGCAAGATCTACACAATTAGGATGAAACTTGCCATGAAAGGTTCAAGACTTAACGCGGAGGCAGGGAGAAGGAAAGGGGAAGATTAAGGAGTTGTAGCTGGAGGAGGGAATTACAGGTTGTCAAGACATGGGTAATAGACTACTAACATGAATGCTTTGTCTCCAGATGGCCTGAGGAAGGGAAACTGAAGGTTTATAATCAGTGTGATATTCCTAGAATCTTTACATACTCTTCATTGAAACTGGATTGGGGCAGTGGAGTTGTCCTGAATACAACTTATTTCAACTTTAATAATAACAACTTCGTGTTGTCACATTTCAAGTTAAGAGTCAAGAGTCAGTTGCAAGATTCCCCCAAATCCATTATCATGGCTTTGTATATTCTATATGGAGGATATATACAGAGAGAATGGAAAGTACTAAGAGCACAGTAGTACTGAAAGATCTAGAACTGTATTACAAAGACACTCCATTTAACTTTGTCTCCTGCCTCCTGAATTACAATATTTTAATATAAATATATCTCTAAGTATAGAATTTATTTGGTTATAGTTTATTATTTTGTAATAGTGCTGAGAGCAGTTAGGTATAACATCATCTAATAATTGCAATGTATGTAAATGCTATGGAGTTTACAGTGCAAATTGGTATTAGAGAGCCATACTACAGTTCTTGACTATTTAATCAATTGGTTAACCTGGGACAAAGGCTTTAGAACTGGAAGTTGCTGATGTGCTTCCCATTAAACATAGCAAAAATGAAGGCATGAGCTATTTGATGTTGCTCCTCAGAACTGCTCAAAATTCTTTAAACTGTTTGTTTCCATTTTAATTCACAGCAAGAGGTTCAGTAATTTGTGGACTGATTTTAATCATCATTTCCCTCACAGCATTTCTAAACACTCACTAAAGCTGTATGTTCCCTCTGATCTTATGTGTAAGTAGTTGTATTAGTATTATATTTCGTATCAGTGTAAGTACGGGGAGGAAAATATCTGTCTTGAAATAACATCTTTAGACCGCTGAAGCTGTATTCACATATTCACTGAACTGACAGACAGGTTTGTGATATTTTGCCAAAAGATGAAAGGGAAATTCTGCCCCCAAACCATGTAGACCATGTCTCAGTCTCCTTAGAGATATTTTGGTTTCTTCAGTAAAGAAGGGCTGTTGGCTGCTACACTCCTCATATGGCCTTTCTATTTTCCATTGCTCCCAGCAAATTTAATAAAGAGCTTAAAAAGTTGTTAGTGAGAAAACAGACTAGAAACAGATGAAGCTTAAGTGCCTGCCATTTCAGCTTGAATGAGCATCCAAAACCTAAGATCCCTAGCCAAACTATAAGAAACTCCTGTATCTGTTTTAATAGGTGTTAATACGAACGTAGAAGGCTTCCTCATGCAACTTTCAGAATTTACTTGTCCAGGAGGGATATACATCCTATTGGAATGGCTTTCTAGGGATATTTCAGTACTTCAGTTTCTTGGCAGAATTTAGAAGGGCATACAGGAATGAAGGTGGGGAGGAGGGGGAGTGGAAGACCTTAAGCAGAGATTTTAAATTTCCAAACAACGGAACTAAGTTTACTACTTGATGTCTTTTCTGCCTCTTACTTTAGAATAAAGTGCTTTGGAGTGATAATCAAAATGTGTTCATTCAGCGTGCTTAGAAAGAGGTATCTTTGTTTTTGTTAGAACAGCTCATTTGGTTCACACCAGCTTTTTTTATTGTCTTGGTAACGTGGAGAAGCAAAGGTGGAAAACCAGTTTTGGTGATTGATTGGAGCACCCCTCAGATCAGTTCTGAATGCTTGCCCCGCATTAATCATAGGATGTTCCTTTTAAGGTGTAATGTCAAGCTAAATACTATGAATCTTGTCTAGAACCTTTCTATACTTGTGTATCTCTAGAATCTTTGTAAAATTGTCAATCTAATGGTTGCTAGAATTGTTCAGGGAAAAATAACTTTTCCGCTCAGTCAGGTATTTAGTTGAGAGTCCATACAGTGTACCACTTATACCTATTTCATGGTATCTTACCCCAGACTCAGAAACTAGAATTTTAGAATTGATGAAAGATTTGGATGAGAAAGATTCAGTTCTTCCTTATCAACTATTCATAATGCTTCATATGTAGTAGGTGTATGACATAGTAGCTTATAACCCTGCAAACATTACAGTTTTGAAGATTTACTTCGCGGAGCCAACAAGACATGCAGAGGAGAACAGGGAAGCAGCTGGCAACTGGGGTTTGAGCTACAGTGCTGGTGAGCCTGGTGAATCTATGTTCTGTATACGCCAGATGATTAGTGGCTGATCAAGGAAAGGAAAGAGAAGTGATGAGTCTTGTGGGAAAGGGAAGAGAGCAACTTGTGAGCTGGCCACTGAATCCAGCTCTGGGGAAGGAGGTACTGTCACACCACACAACTGAACATCGTTCCCAATGTCACACGATGCCTGGGAGCCGAAAGCTCATGGCCACAGTGTGGAGATCAGCATAACAGTTTAACCTACCTGAGGTCACTGGTTCGATGTGCTAATGGGAATTGAAAACCCCTTATTAGGAAACCAAAATCACTAGATTTGCATCTAAGCTTTGATTGATTGATGAGTCAAACTCTTGGCGTAGGCTTTGCAGTGAGATTACTTCAAAGTTGATTTATTATTATCACTATCAATGCTATTTTGGAATGTAAACCCTGATATTACAAGGCAAAGGTGATCCACCTTTGAAGTGTAAAGTGCCAGATTATATTCTTTCTCAAAATAGTGATTAAATTTGGTGGCAGATACTTGGCAAAACGCAGGGGGCAGAGCCTAGTAGAAAGGCAAGGTGCTGCTGGTCAGTATCATAGCTGGCTTTTGGTGAAGCAGTGTGTGCTAGCCAGGCTCACAGCTCTGTGGGAGGTGATACTTTCACAGGTGTCATTCTCAATGTGCGACAGCCCTTGGCTCCTGGCTTTGTGCTGGCCCTGTTTGGGGATATTCGGATTTGGTTGTATGCTGTCTTTGGTACCTGTGCTGTGGATTGCTCAGTCTTGCATTACAGCTTATGGAAGTATGAACAGGAAAGGGATAAACTGTAAGATACTTCTGTTCTCAAGTGTATTGATTACTGGCGAACTGTTCTTTGAAGCAAACAATTTCTTCCAGAAACACTGTGGTCTAAAAACATTTAAAAAAATAATCCTTCAGAGGAGACTAAAAGTGTATATTATGATAGTTAGAGAACTGTTAAAATATTTATCTGCAGCTATTCGTAAATTCATGAAAAGCTTAATCTGATTCTTATGATACACTAAGTCTCCAGTGACTAATCTGACAATTACATGCTTCCTAATGAGTAGTCTGAACATGACTGACCTTGCAAATATTTTGGCTCACAAAAAAAGTACTTTATGTTGGTAAATTCTTTTTCCACGAGTTTCAATGGGAAATATTAATTTTGCCTACGACTATGCAGGAAAACAAAACAAAAAATGAACATTAATACTAAAAGTATCCTGTACAAAAACTACAATAGCTTTGTTAACTAAGACGGAGCATCATCCTCCCCCACTGTTAGCACATCAGTTAATCATACTAGGCATTACTCAACTTCATTTGGCATCAGTAAAATTTTAGATGTAATCCAAATATCAGGGTAAATCTTACAGAACTGGGGAGCACTTAAAAGGTTGGATGTGTTATAAAGACTTGTTTTGAGTACACTGGTGTTGATCACTTACAGACAGAGTCATACTGCTAGGGAGTCTCTTTTTAAAAAAAGAAAAATGGGCTTTTGCCAGAAATGAGTTATAATGAGGATATAGCACTTGTGAGAACAGCCAGTAGAAATGACCGTAGTTGATGATTTCTCCAGTGACATGCCCTGCTCCTTGAAACTCTCACAAATGGACTGCACAAAAAGTATTTGATCTGTTGCAAACAGTGCTTTTCCTTTGTCCTGTGAGGAGCAGTCAAATACATGTGAGTTTGGTGTTTATTGATCAGCCAAACTGACAAGGCAATGTTTGAGAATTCCCCCTTCTGGAGTGTTGCCTTATCTGCTTAATGAGAGCTTGCAGAATTTTACCACCTGTACAGAGCCTCCCTATCATCTTATAAAGTAGTTTAGAGCACACAGTGGGCATATCCTGCTTCCAAGAATTCAATGAGGGCAAGATCTTATCCAGTCTGTTCATACTAAACTGTCCTGAAAGTTTTTTTTGGCCTGAAAGTATTTTGTATAATATAATTTCATGTTAATACAGCCACTGGATCCGTCTCTGCCCTTGTAAGGCAGGCAAGTCCTATGGAAGTAGGTAACTGATAAAAAAAATAAATGCTCTAGCTTTTTAGATCTTACTAAAGATTGGTTTTTTTTTTTTATAGCAGAAGAATGTTTCCAAAAATCACAGTTGTTCATAGAAGGGTTACATTCTGCCATCTATCTTTGTGCAGAAGTCCCATTGGGGTCTCTCAGCAGGCTACTCCCAAAACACAGATGTTTCTGGCTATTCATTCAGCATTTTAGTGCTGCTGGATGCTTCTTACTCTCTAGCTTTCACTCGGAGCTTGTTAAAATACAAATAGCTTTTTTTGTTAACACCACCAGTGCTGTCTCCAAAGTTACCTAACATAAAAAAGTCTATATAACCACCACTGGGTGGTGTATGCCTTGTGTAAGTAAAACTCACTGAAGTAAACTGTCAAGAGTTTTGTATGTGTGGAACTTCAAGATCTAACCCAAAAGCCTGTATGTCTAATTTTTAATCGGAAATTTCCCTGGAGTTTATCAAAGAAAGAAACTCAAGGATTTGGCTAGTAAGAAGGTGGGGGTGTATACGCATCCGTGTCCTTGTAAAATTCAACTTTGAATGAGGGAATACAGTGTGTATTTATACTTTCTTTCTCAGTTCCTGTAAGTTCTCACGCTTTATTGAGAACCACCTATTTTTACAAGCATGGAAAGGCCCTTAGTGTGTCTGCTGGCATCTTAAATTAATCATAGCCAGTCTTAGGAACGTAACAGTCCACGTATCACCCACGTTACTTTTTTCAGATGTAAAGGGGGATGCCATTTTCTACCACTTCCATGTCCTTGATGCTGTTGTTCAACATTTAAGAGTATTCGTAGAACCTTTGTGGGTGTAGATTTTGGAAGGATAACAGAATTTCTTTTTGTTAGATAGCACAAGCTATGCTGAAAACAAGTGTTAAAATACCTTAGTGGCTTAGGACTTATGGCATTGCAACATGCTTCCTTTTCACTGCCTATTTTGTATCAATCTGTTGAAGATACACAGGTTCGTAACCCAGATTTGACTATATTAGTCTAAAGTCAGCTCTAGTTAAATTGCTGAGGCTGAGTAATTGCTGAGGCTTTCAGAATAAAGAGAAACTGAGGGAGGAAGAAGAAAGGAAGCCTTTTTCCTTCCACTGATTTACTTTATAAATGTCATCCAATTCAAGGTTAATCTGTTTTGCTAGTAGCTCCTTATAAATATCAAAAGGCAAACTATAACCCTATTATGAGCATCTTGTAAAACTTTTTTGAAGAACAAGTCTGAGCATGCTATACAAGTGTAGAAACACCACCTGATTTTGTCTCTTTAGCTTGCTCGGCAGTCCAGCAAAACTACTAAGATAATGAAATTAAATTTCCTCCATGTCTATTAGTACTTTATTTTTATTACACCTTCTCCATGGAGATACGTAAGCCAGCAGTTGTATGAAACCCATTGGATTATTCTTCTGAGATAGCAAAACTTGCTCTGGTGCTAAAAATGTTCCCTCCTGCAGTAGCAGTGTGGAAAAAAAAAAGATGTTTAAGAGTATCTGTGATTTAGGACTGGAAAGATAGCAACGAAATCCAACAATATCCTATAGCTCTGCCCGTTGCCTCATGTCTTTTGCTCTTGTAGGAGAATTTACCCATAGAGCAAACAAGCTCCCAAACCCAGTTTGACAGAGAAAAGGGACTGAGCTGGCTTGAATCTCAGTACTTTTAGAGCCTGAATCTCTTACAGCAGTTTCTACTAAACGAAATTTTTATATATATATATCTCCAACATGGGAGGCAATGGATGGAAAATTTTTAAGATAGTATAGAGACAATTGTTGTAAAGAGAAGGAAGAGAGTGGTTGACCAGTCCCTGGCTATATTTCCATTCCCCACTTCTTAGTGCAGGGTCTCTCCTGGAAATTCTGTCATGACTGATATGCCGATGGCCATACTCCATCAAACAGCATAGAAAAAGAAAAATAATCTCAATATCTAGATATGATTAAACTTCGTTAAGCCAAACACAATCAAGTTGTAAAAATTAGTTTGTCCCCCTATTAGCCACAGCTGATGTGTCTTTGTGTAGCTTAGCTAGCTGATGTCCTCCATGAGAACACCTCCTTAGGAAAAGCCTGCTATTGATGGTTTTTGAGCATCGGGATTATCCCATCTTTCATTTTATGGTAAAATAAGTCTTTTAAGCACCAGTAAAGACTGTAGTGATATTATGTATGTGTTCGGGAATGACATCCTAGGTGTTGATTGAGATGCCTCCTACTGCGGTTTGTTCTCTATTGAAGAGCAGAGTAAAGGAGTGTTTATGATCTCTGTATCAGTAAGCAGTTCTCAGACATTCTATAGACTTTGATAGCATAGGGCCTCTCTGCCTTTGCTTGTAAAGGTCTGATTTCACTTTGATGGTATGGAAGAATTGGTGCAAACTTTTCACTGAAAGGTGCCTCTTGTAGCTGTGAAATAGTTAGCTGTCTCTCCTCTGCAATTTGGAAGTATTTGAATTAAAAGATGCTGATGAAGACCCAGGTTTCTCTAGCTGAACTGACACAAGATAATACATGGAGACTAAACAAAATGCAGAGAGTTGCAGACTCTTACCTCCTGTGCCTGAGCTAGCAGCAAATTACAAAGGAAGCAGGTTAGGAAATTAAGTGACCCAAAATACGATAGAAAAGAGTTCAAGCTGGGTGTCACCTTGTGCGATGTGAAATAGGGGAATATAGCTCTTTCCCTAAAAATTGCAAGATGACCTGGAGATCTGGCAATGGTGCATATGTACTGAGTGGCATGAATGATGCTGCTGCTACATCTGCACCTGCCACCGTGGAAGCCTGCTGGGTTCATGATGCATTGTGCTGCTGTAGTGTGAATTGCTAGAAATATTTTTGGACATAATGGAATAAGGATGGAGGTTATTTTTCAGTACTAACTACTTTCTTCAGCCTGTCTGGGTGGTGAGCAGAGATATTTTCTGACTCGTCTCAGAAGTTTTGGAGGTACCAAACTAGACCAAGTGTTTTAGTACCAGCCCTTTCTAGGATGCTATTAAGTTCCAAGGACAGGTGTAATTCCATGTTAATTGATAGGGATTTTCCTGTCCTGCAGTCCTTTTTTCACAGGAAGCAAGTATTTTATGCTCCAAGTGTGAACCATTAGCCTTTATCACCAGGCAACCACATTATCAAGACATACGTAACTATCTTACAGAACATGCTTTCTATCTAGCAGTTCTTCTATCTGTATCATTCACCATTCACACAAACAGTCCTCCATCTGCTAGCCAGGGTCTGTTCTTCCTATGTGTGATTTGAAAGCACCCCAGGCACCTGCCTGGCTTGCAGATGGTGTTACTCCATCACAGTGTGGAGTCATCACTGACAACACAGCGTATGTCAGGGGGATGAAGGGGGATGATGGAGTTGAGGTCTTACTGAAGAGGTGCCAGACAATCTGAGTTAACTGTAATTATTGTGTGTCATTTTTGTGTTGCTGTCATAGCCAAACTGTGCAGGAGGTGAGCTTTTGTATGTAACAACTCTCCTACCTACTTGGGGGGGGGAGAACCCCCAAACTGCAGAATGGAGGGCAGAAAACCTGATCTCACGTTAAAACTGCCCCCAAGAAACCTTTCAGTGGTCCGGCGCTAACTTTTCTAGATGCCGTTTTTCTGCTCAAGTGTTTTTGGTTTCGTGTGTTTTTTTTTTCCTTCCCTCGTGGTGCTATTTTTTGCGAACGAAAAAAGCGTTAGGCAGGCTGAAGTGGCAGCAGAAGGCAAGTAAGCCTGTGCTGAAAACTAAGTTAAACTCCGAGGGGTGTGCGAGCAATCCTTCCCGCGAAGGATTCGCGCGACGCGGCGGGGAGCGGCGCCCCGCGTGCGCCCGGGGCCCGCAGCCGCGGCGGGTGCCCCGCTCGCCGAACGCGCGGTGCCGGCTGGCGAAGGGAGGAGCGGGGCAGCGCGGGGGCAGAGCGGCAGTGCCGCCGCTCCTCCCTTCGCCATCCGGCACCGCTCCCGGGCACAGCGGGGCAAGCCTCGGCTCTGGGCTTCTCCCCTGAAACTCCGGGGAGAAGGAGAAGGGGATGCCGCCCTTGCGGCGGTGCGGCTTTGGGGTATGGGGCCGGGGAGGAAGACCTCGCAAGCGGTGCTCTTACCCCCTCCATTTTTGTAGCAGAGGTAGGGGAATCGCCAGACGTTGGCCAGGTCCACGGCGAAGCCGATGACGGAGAGGAGGAAGTCGATCTTCTTGCCCCAGGTCTCCCTGTCCTGGGCGCCGTAGCGCGGCGCGGGGGCGGCGGGCAGGAGGCTGCTGCTGGTGTACTGCACCCCGTTGTGCTCCTTCACCAGGATCAGCTCCACGTCCTTCCTCGGGGGCGGCGGCCCCGCGCGGTCCGGCAAGGGGGCCACCACCGACACTTTGCGGTCGGGCTGGATCTGTTTGTTCATCCTTGCCTTAAACATCCAGAGAGAGCGAGCTGAGGAGGGGGAGCGGGCGAGGCGGGGTGTGGGAGCGCAGATAACGGAAGTGCACTTCCCGCTGGAGGCGACTCCGCGCTCCAGCCCGCCGGTGTCAGCGCGGCAGGAGCGAGGCACGGCCGTAATAAGAGCCATGCAAATGAGGCGGGAGAGGGGGGACCGCGGCGCCCGCGCCCGCCGGGGTGCCCCCGGGGAGCGGGGCTTCCCGCGCCCTTCCTCCGCGGGGGAGCGGCCGGCAGCCGGGCGCGGCGCCGCTGCCCGCAGCCTGCCGAGCCGCGGGCGCACCTGGGGCGCGGCGGCCCTGCCCCGGCCGCCGGTGGGGACCGGGCTGGAGCCTCCCGATCCGCGCCGCGAGCCGGCTGAGCCGGGGAGAGCGGGGCCGGCCGGAGCCCCAGCGCCAGCGCCGCACCTTGTCCGCCAGCGGCAGCTTCACCTCAGAGTTTGGACAGTTAGGGCTCGTCCTGCCGCAGGCTACGGGGCGCTCGGAGCTGCTCCTTCCCGCGAGGCAAAATACGCATCCCCGGTCAAGCAAGCAGGCAACAGGTAGAGCTAATTTGCATTGCCTGCTTCCCTTCTTTCCCGGCCAAACTGCAGTACAGAGGCAGCTTTCCCCTGTCTGCTAGCGTGGCTTTAGTTAAACAGTAGAATTGTGCTTTTGACATCAGAACCTGGTGGGGTGCAGGTTGAATGGCAGACCTGAACACTGCTAATACTCCTACGCCAGGATTGATGGATGCCCGGCTTTTTCTTTCCTGGCAAGTGTGAGGCTGGTAGGATTCAGTTGTCAGGTTGAGGTATTTGCAGGACATAACTATTTGCTGCTGTTCCAAATGGGACCTGAGCCTTTTACGTGTAAAATGAGCAAAGAATTAGCTGGCAGAACAAGTGATTGGTGCCAAAAGTTGGCTAAATACAGCTGCAGAAAGGGATTTTCAGGTGCTCTTCCTGTTACAGCTATGAGCAGTAACTCTACATTCAGTGTCTGTTAAGGGAATAAAATTTGAGCACAAAAGGCAGAAACTGGCTCCCCCTCCCCAACGTTACATAGCTTCCCTTCTGCCTGACATCAGTGAGAATAGGTCAGATTGCAGAGGATTCTCGGTGGTGTTACAGCCTACCGCTCTTATTCACTCTACTAGGACAGATAATAGAGTATTACAATGAAGAGGTGCTAGTCAGAGTTCGCAATGAATACCAGGTTTCTCTGCAAACTTGGAATGTGAAAAAGAATCCCAACTCAGAGTTAAAGCTCACATATTGGCATCTTCCCCTCCTCTCTTTAGGCCACAGACTACAAAGATGCTAGTAAGATGGCTATTGACAATTTGCAGTTTTTCTGCCTTCACAAAAAGCTCTTGGTTCAAGCTCTAAGATCCAAGCTGTGACTTGGATCCGAAAGCCCTCATCTGGGTGAAGTGTTTGAGCAGTGGCTATACTGTTTTAGAGCAATTGTATGCTTAGAACATTCAGCTCATATGTTCTCTTCCAGTTACTCTGTGATTTCCTGCCCTCATCTTCTCTGAATAAACCACATAAGACCGTTTTCTCTATTCTTTTTGACACTTCATGCCATACGTGCTGCAAGTACTTCCCCTGTAATAGTACCCTATAAACACTTGCTGTTTGCCCGTGCAGCACAACCCACTCATACGCAGCTACACTGCTGCCTACTCCTCATACCATCCATCGGACGCTGCCACCACATGCATCAAATACATACCCGTGTTATATGCAGTGCCCCCAAATATGCCCACACTCCCTTGCACACCCATTCTCCCATAGCAAATAAAGGACAAGCTCTGTTCTGGGCATAAGGAGAGCCTCCGCTCCCAGCTGCAGAGCCCTGAAGCCGTCTTGCTGACAGACTCACCAGGTAGCACTGGGGATGTCTCTGTCCCATTCCCTGGTACCTATGGGGTGGGGGAAGATGACTGAAGGGGGTTTCCTCCTTCTTGGTTCCAGCACTCTGGGACTGCAGTCTCTCTGGGAGCTGAAGCTGTAGCCTAGCCAGTAAGGAGCTTTTTAAACCTGGTTCCCCTCTCTCCACGTGACTATTACTGCCTTAATAATCTGCAGAGACTTCCTACGCTAGACAACAGCACTCACATATTGCTTCTGGAAAAATAAGGCCTTGCTAAGGAACACCCTTTTCCCCACAAGGTCTCAATTAGCTGAGCTTCATCATGATGTCTATGGTGGGAGGAATCTAGAAAGCCCCCGCTTATTTCCTAAGAGAATTAAGTCACTGTGCATATATATATATGCCTTTAGTTCTTGCATGGAAAGTGTGCACAATCTGGTTAATGTAATATCTCCTGCACCCTCAAGGTAAGAAAGTCCTCAATTGGATTTTATAGAAAAGTTGCTTAATCTTGAATCTGTCTGGATCTTGTTATGCCTAATGGAGCCTGACAGCGGGTAGAGTTGAAGTCAGAGAAGGGAATATTGTATTTAGAAACCTCAATGGAGCCAGGCAAGATGGCAGGCTGTTAGTGATATTCCACCATTGACTGGGAAATAGGCTATAATTTGCTTTAGAAAATAGTCAGGTGTTGCTAGGTTAGTCATCAATTATTCAAATTCTTGTCTATCATTCTCTTTGCAACGTATAGGAGAATATACTGTATGTTGTAACAGTAAGCTAGGATTGTCACTGTCATACGTTAGTGTCTATGAAGAAAAAAAACCTCAATGAACAACAAGTAAGTGTGGGCTTCCAGATCTCCATTTGCTGCAGTGTGAAGGCTCGTTGTGCTTGTTGACAGCAGGGTTTGAATTCTCCACCTTCGGCAGCACAGCCCTCTGCCACCGATACTACAGAACCACAGGAACTGGCTACTGGCCTTCCTATGAACCAGCTTTTGAGAAGGGCTGTATCAAACAGTGTTCAAATATGTTGGAACTTGCACTTTACAGTTGGTGCATCTGAAAGAGTCTCGCTTCATGTTATGTCTGATACACTTGATGAAAGAGCTTGTGTCCTGGTTTTGGCTGGGATAGAGTTAATTTTCTTCCCAGTAGCTGGTACAGTATTGTGTTTTGGATTTAGTATGAGAATAATGTCAATAACACGCTGATGTTTTAGTTGTTGATGAGTAGTGCTTACCTAGTCAAGTACTTTTCAGCTTCTCATGCCCTGCCAGCGAGAAGCTGGGAGGGGGCACGGCCAGGACAGCTGACCCCAACTGACCAAAGGGATATTCCATACCATGTGACGTCATGCTCAGTATATAAACTGGAGGGAGTTGGCCTGGGGGAACTGCTGTTCGGGAACTGGCTGCATTGTCCATCACTTATTTTGTATATTCTTTTGTATATTCCTTTTCTGTCCTATTAAACTGTCTTTATCTCAACCCACGAATTTTACTTTTTTTTTTGCCGATTCTATTCCCCATCCCACTGTGGGGAGGAGTGAGCCAATGGCTCTGTGGTGTTTAGCTGCCTGCCAGGTAAACAACAGCTTGGCAATAGAGCCAAACAAAACAGTGACCAAGAGAGGATATGATTGCTTTGTAAATAAATTGAGGTAAATGTCACTGAGGAGAAAACCCACCATCACCAACATTTAAACCAAAGGACAAAAGAATCATGATAAATTTAGTTGGAAAATGAAAATAAGAGGTCTAACTATCAAAGCAGTGAATACAGTGGGAACTAAAGACCTGGGTTTTAGGATATTGTTTTATGAGCAGGGTTGAATGATGAAGTTGCTTGTGAGAGCTGGGATTTGGACTTGAAGACCCAGGATATCACTTTCTTATTATAATCCAATATATAATGAAAAGAGTAAAAAGGGGCAGGGGATATATACACCAACTATTTAATTTCATGTCCTGGTACATCCACAGAAACTCTGAGCTCATTCTGACCTTGGGGCTCACTGGCTTTGAAAGACTAAACATTTTTCAAATGAAGTGCATAAGCTGAATGAAGTTAGGTTTGGTTATTCTGTGATAAAAGAAACTTAGGGAATAGCCAGTTGCTGTAGGAACTGGGAACAAAGTAGACAACAGCCTTCTGACTGAATCAATGTTAAAACAATTTCACAGTGATAGGAACACGGCAGTGGCAGGGGTGCCCATCTTTCTAGGTTAGCAGGTAAAAGATACCACGCTGTAGACTTTTGATGACAGTAGATATATCAGCTTCAGCTTCTGGGACTGTTACCACTGGGTTGGGCAGGTTTGCTTCATAGTGTCTCTAAAATCATGTTGCCATTCCAAATGTAGTGTTTACTTAGTATTTAAAAGCTTTATGTTGTATTGTTAGCAGGCTGTTGTCGTAAGTATGTCTTCCCTAGAGCCAAAGAAATGCATCTCTCTCACTGGGAGGGCCCATTTGGGTTGGTCCAACCCTGCATTTTGATAGTCAGTGTCTGTCATGCTACAAACTGTCTTCAGACTGGAAATAAACATTACAAAAGCACTCCACAATGTTTTGGTATTCCATTTACGCAAGAATGCCAAGTTCTAGGGGAAGACAAGGCCTCTCCCTGTTTCTTACAATAGCAGCATTTGTATCTTCCTTATCAACTTGCTTGAGATTGTCACAAGTACACGCCTCCCAAGCTCATTTTACTATGGATCTGCTACCCCTGGCATGAGGTGACCTTCTTCAAGGGAGCCATCAGTGTCACCCAAGCAAGCTATCCCATGGCATCTTAATCATTTTCACGCATATAAAATAGGTGTGCGTGTGGAGGGGATGATGTTGAAGTCCAGGAGGTTTATCCCTCACAATTTCAACACTGCTCCCTCTCTGTAGGCACACCTTCTTCACCTCACTGTGGCCTCTTTCCAGCTTGCTAGCACTTACTCGCTTTTAAAGATTATAAATCTACTTTGGAACATTTCACACCAGAAGTAGTTAAGTTTCAGCTTCAACAATATTCTTTCTCGCTATGTTTCTTGCTCTTGCTATTGGTTTAGCATCATTATTCTATCTCAGAGGTAGTTGTATGAGAGCAATTTGCAAAGCTGCGTATAGGTGGGGTGGAACTGGGAGCACTCCCAATTTCAGTCTGACTGTGCATGACGTGCACTCCATCCTCCTCCCTTGATCTTGGCTTGTGCAGAAGAGAATCCAGGTACAGGGTCCAGAAGGGAGCGAGGGCACACCTTGACCTAGTCCCTACTTTGAACAGTACGAGAACGAACACTTGGGTCCACTGTAGTCCATCCATCCTCTTGGTTCACCATGTCATATGTCCATGTAATCTTTCTCTTTTCTAGTTGGAATAAACCTTTCCTGAACAAAAATGGCCTAGATTTCAGATGAAGTCTTACTAACATTTAGTGAAACAGTAATAATTCCCAGGATTATCAGCCAAGGCTTTAATGAGAATGGGATCTCACTTGCCTTTCTCACACCTGTATTAAATGTTTGTCCACAGACAGGTTATAAACACCCAAGTCATTCTGCTCTGTCATTTCCAGATGACAATCCTGTAGTTTACAGGACAAATTCTTTTTTCTCTAATCCTTAAAGACCAGGTTTAACATTTTATTCTGTTCGCTTCCATCCCATTTCTGTTACTCTAGGATTCCTTTTTTTTTCCTTTGTGTGTCCCATTCTGCACTGATTTAATATTGCCTGCCTACTTCATCATCTCCAAATTTCTTTAGCAAACACAAACTTTTGGTGCATATTATTAATGCAAATATTTAATAAGCTCATTCCCAGTAACAGATCTTTCAGGATAGGTAATCTCACTCCAAGCCTGTAATTATCCTTATAGCACAACATAGTATTACATCCTCTTTAGTCAATTCCTTTCCCGTCTTAACAATTCTATTTATCTCCATCTCATCTGCTCAGACTAACAATTACAAGTGTCATTGTAGCAGCTGCTTTTCTGAAGTTGTGATAGATTAATATCTGCCACATTTTCCTTGCTTTTATGAAAGGCAGTTATCAGAATAAGGTACCAGATTAATCTGGCTTCCTTTGGGAAGCTCGTTTTGCATGCAGCAGTCTGCTGTGCTTATATGCCTATGGGCAGAATTTGTGAAAAGTGTTTTAACTTGGGAACTCCATGTGGTCATAGGATTATATGCATCTCCCTAAATCAAGGCTTTTGTAAGATACTTCATAATTTCTGTCGTCTGCAGACCCTGAACAAGACACCTCGCTTGATGTCCAAAGCTAGACTGAGAGATGACCCAAAATATATCATGATATGAAAACTCACTGAATTTCAGATGATCCTAAGATTACATTTTTTACTGCACTGCTGATGGCAAGGTGCTGGATATTGTTTTCCTCCTGTTGAAAAGACTAAACAAAAAACCAGAAGCAATCTGTCCTTGCTTGCTGGGAGGACCTGTCTTTTCTCTTGGTGCCAGTGTCTTGTTGATATCTCTGCTTGTACAGCAAGTATAATATGTCTAGTTGTGCAGGCTGCAAAAAAGACTGAGAATGAGCACTGATATCTTGCTTAATTAGAAATAGGCACCTTAACACGGGCTTCTGATCTTAAGTTTGTTATGTACTATACTGATTATTGAACATATTCAAAGCCAATCTTTATGTAGCCTCATTCATTTTAAGAGACATCATGCACCTATAGCTGAAGACACAATAGGACTGATTCTTTTTCCAAATGCAAACCAGCTGATTTCACTGACTGCACTAAAGCCCAAACAAACAGTGAGAACATTTACATTATTCACTGTTGGTGCTTTCTACTAGGCCTAATATTAGCATTTGGGACCAAATTATTTCCTTTGGTATAGAAACAGAACTCCCTTTGTTCTCAGTAAGAATGGTATGTACAGATCTGGAGAGGAGATGTGAAAATGAAAGCCTCACTTATCTAAATTCTGTTTGTCATTTTTGGCTTTTTAAGAGTACTCAGAAACAAGTGAATTGTGCTCAATAAAGTTGTCTTTTCAATAAGGGAAGGTGTGCAAGCAGCAGCTCACACTACTGTTGCCCAAGGCTTACACTGCGGTTATATCCAAATTGGAGTTCTGTTGTGCTAGAAGCTGACCACGCATAAGCACAGAAAAAAGTCAGATTCACCTTATCTACCTAGAAGCAATTAGCTTTCCATTGCTGGTAGCTGGAGAGAAAGGACCACGTGTCTGTCAGTGGTCCTAAGGCAACTGTTTTCCTTAAGCTTTTGATATTGTGATTCCATCTCTTTGAGATAGAAGAAGAAAAAAAACAGTAGCTAATTGAAAATAGTCTCCTCCAAAACACTGAACAAGACCAGTTCTTTATTTCTTTTAAAAACTAAGTGAATCTGTAAAAACACAAACATTCAAAAGGATCCAAGTCTCATCATGGGTATTAGTTGAAGAGCCAAAAATAATTTCTTCTCAAAGTTTAAGAACTATTGTGTATGTTTTGCCTTGTATAAATTTACACATTCATCTTACAGGTGTTTTCACCTGGTCACCTCATGTACAGGTTTGAATGGGTTTTACTTATTTTTACTGTCCAAAGCCTTTGCAGTTCTATGGCAACAGGTCCATGTAAATACTTAAAGTTGTGAACCGATTTAGTACTTGGAAACCTCCAGTTGCCCTCAGTTGTAGCATTTATCCACGTGCAGCACCAAGTAGCAAATTAGCTTCCCAGCTAACATTGACTAGTTTGGACAGTTATAAGTAAATTGTTTTTGTTGAGCTGATTGTTTTAAAATTAAGCCTCCAAGCACCGAAAGAATCAGCAATGCCGAAGGAGACTCAGAGCCTGTCTTCAAAGTTATGACAAGTCAGGCATTGGCAGTTTTCACAATGACCTATATTTTAATATGGGCTATTGGATTATTTCTAAAGAGGCTTCTTAACCATAAAAGAATTATGCTCATTGGCTGGGCTGTGGCAAAAATACAATTGAATTAAGGATTGAAATAATTTAGGATCCAGCTGGACAAGTTATCCCTGCGGCTGAGCAGTAACAGATGTATTAAGCATTGGAAATTGCACAGAAAAAAAGGTATAATTGATCTAAGGTAACCTCACTAATTTGTATTAAATAAATCAATGCTGATAAGCTGAAAGGTTAGAAGCAAGAAGCTGAATTGAAGGAAGGTGGACCTGGGAAAAAGCAAGTCTAGTAAAACAAGTTAACTTTTAGGTCCTAAATGTGGTAGGGACTGTGGACCCTCAAGCTCTGTAAGTACACTGGCTATGAGTTTCTAAATCAGCAGGAAGGCTGGGGAGTGTTGAGGGAGAGCGGAGGACAGGATGGCAAACTGCACATCCCTGCAGAAGGGACATATTTTCTAAGTGAGGAAAAAAAAATTATAATTAGCCATCTCTATATTAATTTATGCATCTAAAATCATTCATCACTAAAAACCATAGGCGACCCACAGTCCTCACTCTCTCACTCACCATATGTACCTGTATGTATCACTGCATTTCAGCTCAAGGATTGGAAGGGAAGGCTGCACTGTGACAGCCACATTACACAGAGCAGTTGATGTTTTAGGAGTGCAATGTGTGTCTGTGTGTTAAAAGTAGTAGGTAAAACCAAATGTTGGCCAGTAATATAGGATACAGGAAATTCCTTCTGGAGACACCCAGTGCCTGAACACTGAAATGGAGCGGTACTGGAGTGGGAGGCTATAGAATGGCGTGAAGAAAAACTTCTTCTAGCTATATCTATTTTTTGAAAAGTCAGAGACAAACTTTACACAGTGAGAGCAACTTCATATAAACTCGTGTATGTATTTAATGCAGATGGAAATACTGAGAGGTAGTAGAAGACAGGATTTCCCTGTTACTCACTTAACTTCTAATTCCCGTTGTGCATTTCCAGACTAAGCACAAATGGTTTCATAGGCATTAGCCTTGTTTTGCAAAGAATGAAAAGATATAGAAAAAATACTTGCTTTATTGCTTTGAGTGTACATATATTAAAGTGAAGTTATACTTGCATGACTCATTGCTTTGGGTGTACATATATTAAAGCGAACATATCCTTGCAAGACTACTGAAACTGAGAAAAGGAGGCAGACAAATTGGCAGAGAGAGTATTGCCCCGACGAGGATGTTGTAGCAAGCTCCGTTGCCATGTGTCCCGCAGAGCAGATAAAACAGGTGCCAGGATGGGGTTGCATTTGTCCAGATCGGGGTTATTGAGTAAGTGTCTAGAGAGATAACAATTACAGTGCTTTGGCTTCTGGTTTCTGAACGGCTCTGCTTTTCTGGCAGGAAGCTTTGCGTGGCTGGCTGTGGGGATACAGCGAGACCAACTTTGAAGTAACTGCCGTGGAAGGCAAGGCAAGTGTCCCTTTGGCTTGCCCTAAAGCTCCACCTGCTGGTTGTCCTCCACTCCAGCGTCAGGTATTAACGGGGAGGCTCTGGTGTGCGGGAGCAGGGTGCAGAGCGGCTGGGATGTCTGGCACTGCTGAAGCTGAAACTTCAGAAAAGTTGTTTACGGGAGGCTGGGTGCGGTCTTATGTGCCTGTTCTCTTACTCCTGTCAAATACTGTAGACCTCTAAAAAGACTAGAGCTCAGTGGGTTTCTACAGAAATTAAAGACACCTGCTTTGAAAATAAGGAAGATACAAACTTCCTTAATGATGCAGTAAATATGCTGATTTAAAGCATATATTTGAGACCTATGAATGGCGATATTACAAGCCAGTCCTGGCTGCAAAGTCAAGCAATCAAAGTTTAGGAAATGTTGTCAAGATAACACTTTAGTAAGATTTTGCTGTGGCACAAGCAAATGGAAGAGCTGATGTTAGATCTTAGAAACACGGCTGTTCCTCTTGACAGCCAGCCCTCTCGCAGTCCAGACGTTTTCTGTCTCTCTGTCATTTCCAGGAATTGAAACTTTTGTGACCTACTAATTCCATGTAGGTTTCCTAAAGCTAATACCAAATTTTGCCTGATTGCTCCTTGTCCTGAGCAGGCAAGAATCTTTGACGTAAAAGGAAGGGGAATGAAAATGCTGATTTTGAAGTTAGATGTAGATTTGAAGAATTGGTTGTTTCTTGGTTCATTTCAAATAAATAAGCTGAGATGTAACCAGCAGGTAAACATGTAGTCATCCCTCCTTGCTGTGATTATTTAGTTTTCAAACTGTTCTTAATCAAAGCACATTGCTTGCATCTCAGTAAAACATAAGCATAGAAATGGCTAAACATAAAATTATGTAATTAAAAAATATGATGATACTTTGCCCAGCCAAAGCTTCAATTTTTGTTTATGTACTGAAAGAGTAGTGATACCAGAAGATTAATCAGCATGAGAGATTCTTTGTGAGACATTATGCTCCGAAGGAAAGATGGGGCACTAACATGTATCCTTAACATTAAAAAATCTCCTCTTTTGCTTTCTGAAGATTTGCATGTTGCATTCTCTTGGTGTCCAAGTTATGATGAGAGAGTGTTTAATTCCTTGTGGTCAAGGTCAAAAATCATCATTCATTGGGAAAGTATGATGGGGAAGTTGAATATACTCACCTCTATACTGTCATTAAAAATTTCAGTGCTGTTTCTGAGAGAATATTGTGACTTGTTTGATAGTAGAGTCTAGAACCCTGTTGTAATAGCAACTCTACAGTGGACTTCATCCTGTGCTCATGCACAGTTAGAGACAGGGACAGAAGATTACAGTGAAAACAGATTAGAGGGAGAGGAGGAGAGAGACATAAACATTGACTCAGATTATTGACTCTATGGAAGAGGTCATCTGCTAGTCCATGGACAGAATAAGATCCTCTGAATGTTAATTCTTACCTTTTCTGTAGACTGAGGATACATCTGCAGACTATACAGTCTCTGTTCTACCTGAAATCCATCTCCTGGGTGGCTTAATGTCAGGATAATTGCTCTTCTGATATGCGTTAGAGTACAAAGTTTTTAGCATTCCCGGGAGGGATCATGGTGCCAAGTATGGTAACCCTGGGATTCCATGTTGGTGGCTGAAGTCCCACTGCACTTCATGTGGTATAAGGAGAACTTACCCTGTTAAGAAGGGCTGACAGCTATACTCCTTTTCTTTCTTAGCGAACACCTGCATTTGCAGTCTCCCCATTCTCTATGCCACTGGTGGTCTCTTATGCCCCTTTGCAGATCATCGTTATTAACTGATTAGTCCATGTAGTCTCAGCAGAAGAGTATTCTGCCTACCTTCCCTGTGTCTGCAATTTGGATTTTTCAGATTCAGGCATAGAGAATGTGACTGTGCACTGGAAAGGCAAAGTAAGTTGCTAGACAGCTTATCTCCAAGCATGGCAGAACATTGTGCAATGCGCCCGCCCACCCTTCATCTGTGCTTCTGCCTCTGGTGAACTGTGGCCGCTGTTCTTTTAGGATTTGGATACAGAATGGGAACCCAAATGACACCATCCACTCCTGTTTTAAGTAACACCATTTGTACACTAAGGACAGTGCAGTGGGAATGGGATGGTACTGGGCCTGCCTTCACTGCGTAAGGAAGGATGGATCTGGGATGATGCAAATACAGTCGTTCTTCTGGCCATAGAGGGGAACCCAGAAAAATCAGCACAGGGTGGAACAGTTGTGCGTGCTCTGAGAAGGATTTCATGCAGAAGGGAATCTCTTTTTAAAGAGAATATGAGAGTGCCAGCCCCAGGGAGTGCCTGGCAGTGAGACTGAGTTGGAGCAGAGCTGGGGAGGGCTGGTGGGTGGTGTGGCCTGGTGCAGATGGGCCGCTATACTGCGGCTCCCCAGGGATCCTCTGCCTTTGTGGGTGAGCCCAGGGCTGCCAGCTTGCCCAAACCTCACAATATTTAGGGGATTTTCATAAAGTCCCATCTTCTGAATTCATGTGATTCAGCTTCCATTCAAGAGTAAAAAGATACATTGCTAGCTCATAAGCTTGAAAATGTGAACCATAAGGGCTTGAAAACAGAAGGCTAATAAAAATAAATGCCTTACGATTTTTTTGGAAGAAAAACAATGATGAATTTAGGAGGGTTTTTCAGTGTGGTTTTGAATGTCTTCGGGAGAGGGAAACCTCCTTCTGTGCATTTAGGGAGGCATCTCAGAACCTTTCTAAGATACTTCACATTCTGCAGGTCTACCATGGTGGGGAGGTAGAGGTGAGGAAGCAAATGGGATCAGGCCCTAATTACATAAAGTTCCACTCAATTGTGCTGTCCTGCAGCTGTACACTGCAGGAATTTCCTGCACAAAGGAGCACATGGAAATTAAAAAAAAAAGGGGGGGGGGAGAGTGAGCCGAATGGGTGTGAAGACATCAAACCAAAAGCAAACTAGCACATTATTACAGAAAATCAAGATGCACTAGTATACACGGTGCGAGCTACTGAGCAGCATAGAATAATCAGTTGTTCTACATGCTCACTCCTAATTCCTCAAATAAGCTTTTGCTGTTAATGGCAGGCTGTTGTTAATTATTAGTCTGCATATTGTTAATGTAGGCAGTTCTATTTCTTAATGCATTCTTGTGATGCTAGCATTTGTTCATTTGTTCATTTGTTTTGTTGATCTTTTTTGTTTCCAAAGTTTGGACAAGGATCTGCCTGAGCTCCATGCATACTGCAGAAGGAAATGAAAGGGCCAGTCGCATCCCTGGCTTCTGCATCTCATTAGCAGTTTGCAGATTTTCTGGGGGAGGGAGTGTTGAATATATTCAATACCTCTTTATGAGGGGCTCAGACTCCTGCTGGGCCACACAGCAGTGTGGTTTGCCTTGAGTTCAACTCTAGCCAGGAGTTCAGTGTCCTTCCAGCGAGGGCTCTGAGCTAAGGCAGTCTGATGCAGATGAGTTGAGTTACTCAAGACTTTCAGAGGAAGTTGGGAAATTTGGTTTCTCTTTTTTTTCTTTTCTTTTTTCTTTATGAGAGAAAAAAAAAAGAGATAGGTATAGGTACTGCTTGGTGAGGACTTGGATGTGCTGGCAGCTAAGAGCTGGTTTGTTTATTTAGGTTGCAAGAAGGAATAGGCTAGCATATTTGCTGGGCTCTGATCTCTGGTTAGCACAGGAGCCCCTTCAATAAATTAACAGTGCTCTAGGAGACCCTAGGTAAAATTTGGAAGGCAAACGCTACTTTGAAGGAATATTATGTATTTAGTTAGGTCAGTATATGCTGACTTAACAAGACTAGAAGAGAGAAAATAAGAAAATAGAACCAAATTAAATTGGTATGGTCAATAATTTCATCAAAGAGAGGGCTACTGAAGGCAAAACTACCTGTATTTTACTACATCTAGGTCAGTTACTAGTTCGCCTGCTTCTTTTGGTTCTAGAATTGCTGCAGTTGTCTTCAACATCTCCCTTTCCTAAGGGCTTTAGCTCCCGCAACTCTTGATCTATGTGTCTGTAAGGAGGCATAAGCAGGGTTTAATGCAGCAGCAGCACTTCTCTTTCTCAATAAATTAATCATCAACATTGACCACTGACTCCCATATTATTTATCTTACAGTTTTCCCTATTTTCTCTTATCCTCATTCTTTTTTGTCTCTTCTGAGTTGATCTCGGCAAAACTTGGTTCCAGTCCCCGCTGTCGGGTAAGTCTCTGCAGCCCCTGCGGGGAGAAGGAGAAAACGGGTCAGAGCTGCAGAGGCAGCAGCAGGGCACAGTCGTCTTACTGGAATGAGTATGAGGCCAGGAACAGAGAAGTGCTGGAAGCTTCGTGCTGTGTTTCTGTGGTATAATAACACAGCTCTGATGGCACACTAATTCAGTTTTTTTACTTTTAGGAACCACTAAGGCAGTATTGATGCTTCCTTAACTGTGCTAGTTCATTATCATACAATGTAATTATCTGATTCTGGTATACAGTTTGTAGGACCTATTTTCTGGGGCCTGTTTCTTGGCAGATACACCTGATAACGCAGCTTCCAAAAATGTACATTGAAGGGTCAGATTGCTGTGCTGAATAAATTATTATTTGTATTTTGGTGGGGTCTGGAGCCCTGTTATGAAGTAACGTTTACCCCTGTAAAATGTCTAACATAAGGCCAGTCCAAGCCCTAAAGAATCCAAGTTTTAAAAAAAAAAACAACAGATAAGAATATGTAATAGGCTCAAGTCAAAACCCCAACCTTTTGGAAGGAATTTGGATGTAAATTGGAACTTGGCGGCTCTGGAGGGTTTATAATTAAAAATGCCAAATAAAACTCTGGTAGGAGTCTTACCATGTCATTGCTGACATTAACATTAGGCTGTCTTACGTTAGGGATTGATAGAGGCTTTCTTCCTTCTTGTTTAATAATGTATTTCCTCTTGGAGGAAAACTGTGGTGGTAAAACTCAGCAAAGCCAACAATGTGTCTCATAAACAAATTCATTTCCTTTTTCAAACGTTGTTTCATTCAAGAGCAATACATTAAAAATTCCTTTTAGCACTGGGTCTTTAATTGGTTCCTTCTGCAGGAATGAAGCAGCCATTCTTTGAATGTCCCTTGAAGTTTGCTGAATTTGTTCAATCTACAATGTTATCTCCTGTTGGGAATGCATCCTTTACTGAATTGCAGCAAGGGAACAACCTTGATAACATACTTAATGTATGACCTTATTTGGAGTTTCTTAGGAAAAACCCACACATTTGTTTTTAATGGTAAGCTTTTGCCTGTAATATGTAAAAAAATCACCCTTAACATGTCTCTAGAGGGGTGCAGTTGAGTTTCAGGATTGTTTAATTATTTTTAACACAAACAAATGAGGGAGACCTGTTCCTGGAGTGAGGAGATCTCATTTCATCTATCTCTGAGAAAGCCTCGGCTGCTCTGCTTCTCCCAGAAACTTATTTAGTAAGGCCCAAGGAAGGGGTAAGAGGGCACTTTCATTTGTTTAACATTAGGCATAGCTTTTGCTGCATTTCTTGATTCATTGATTTTTTGTTTTTCACACACTACTGTGGTGTACAGATGTGATTTGAATACAGTTCTTTTTATTGAGACTATACAGTCTCTTTGCCTCCAGTTAGTAAGTGTAGTTATTCGAAATGCAAACATATCCAGTGTTTAATGTTCTGTACAGAGAAGAGACAGAAATGGAGAGAGTGAAGGTAAAGGAAAAGCGATACAATCTAAATGATTTTGTGGCTTAAGACTGAGTGCTGACTAAATCTGGGAGGAATAAGCACCCAATTGGGAAGTGTTTCAGCAATTAAAAGAACTAAACTCAGTTTATTGTATTCTGTAGGAACAAATGAAATTCAGATTGCTAGTTGCCAGATATTCATTGAAACAATTATGCAACTAAAGTTACCTTGATTTTAGCATTAATATTTCCTGGAAGGCTGCGGTTTAAGTTAGTGGTTTGTATTACCTCCTTTTTTGGGATAGTTTGGAATTTTTAAAAATATTTTTATCCAATCAAGGAGTAGGGGACACACTGTGTGATTGCAACCGTATAGCAGGTAAGTAAGGCTAAAGCTGTGGAAGAAGGTCTGCGGTGTAACCCAGGGCTGAATGTGTTCAACTAAAACTATTCATTAAATGCTCTCTTGTGATGATAAGAGATTCAGAGAAAATCAGCACTGGCTTTTGAACCATTTCTCAATTAATGGGAAACCAAAGTTGTAATGAGTATGGTGATGAACTAGTTATAGTGGAAGCTCATAAGTAAGAAGAGGCCAGAGCAAAATACGGCGCTGTGGCAATGTTCCCTCACCCAGCCCTGAATAACGAAAGAACTGAATAGAAGTTGCCTTTGTTGGAAAAAAGCCTGCACACAGAGGCTTGCCTTGTGAGCCGGCACCGACTTGGCAGTAGCAATAACTAAGTCAATGTGCTACTGTGCCATATAAATGAGATGAGCTTCCTTGTGCTTTCAGCAAAGAAAATACACAGGGTTTGTTGCACTCGGTGGCAGACATCTTCCATTGTCCTCATAGCAATGCTGACTGAAAATTACTTGGCGTTTGGCAGGAGGAGATACCTGTAAGCCAAAAGGGCTGCGTCATGCTGCTGCTCTGCCTCTAGTCGCAGTTGCCTCATTACCAGGATGAGAGTTGTTCTTCCACCAGTACTGTGAATGCTACCTGGCTTCTTGTCAGTCTTTGTTTGCTCTAGGAAACCAATGGGGGAAGACTGGCTTGTGCTTTTTTACCAGTTCTGTGCTTAGGTCCCCCAGACAGCTTATTTTCACAATTAAAATGGAGTTAACAGGGATTTTCTTCTCTTCTATCACACCTTCTTTGTGCCCTGCGCTTGGTTGGGCTGTGTTTTCTGAAGAAACGGACTGAAAATGTATTTTAATGATACTTGGTCCTCTAAACTATAGGTGGCTTTTGGAAAATGGTACTTTAGGAACAGAGGTACCTTTGAGCTTTAAACAACATGACCTTCTGTCTCTGGGCACTTCCACACAGCATTTATCTAGAGATCAAGCTACATTTTTACCTATCTGAGATGCTTCCTCTGAAGTAGCTGCTTCTTAAGAAATAGAAAAAAAGCTCTTGATTTTTTTTAATCTTCCCCCACTGCCTGAAAGTGGGTGCCACCAGTGGGTCACAGGCATCTGTCTAGTGGCAACTTCTAACTCAAAATGAATATTCTTGTTTGATGGCTCATTTCACCCCTAAAGACACAAGCTATAGAGTTCTAGTAACTGAAGACTCCGCATCTATATGTGTTTTATTACTTAGAGTTTGGGTGACCTGATTGCAATAGAACTGTTTTTAGGAGAGAAGAGGTGCTAACCTTATCGTTCTGGCTTGATTACAGTTAAGGTTGCATCTGAAACAATTGCCAAAGTGGTTTCTTTACTGAAGTTTTTAATTAGGAAGCATCATCAAAATAAATTGGGTTCGGTTTTGCTACATCAGTATAATTTATTATGGAGAGCATTGTGAGCTGAAATATTTGTAGATGGCTAACAACTTAATGTCATGAAGTTATTTTATATTTTCTCAGTTAGAAGATGGTGGGATACCCTGATGGGTAGTCCTGGTCTAGGATCAGAATAGGATTAGAATATATTTTTTCATTTAAGAAGAATGTGGGAGTTTCAATGTTTTAAAGAAAGGGGTGAAATACTTCTTATTTATTGCACTTACAGCACAAATTACTTTCAGAGAAACATCCAGTGATCAGGAATGATTCAGTCTTGATGAATTACCCTGCCTTACACAGTGATATAGCTAGACACCGTCTAGCTAGCTTCATTTTGTATGACCGGTGTGATATATTCCCAAGAGACTGAAGCACTTTCTAAGGAGGGAATACATTGTCCTCATCGCATCAACAGCCCTTTCTTGGGTACATTGTGACATCCTTTTTGTGGGATGTGTTTGTCACCGTGCTGTATGGGAGATGTGTGCGTAATGAATCCAGTGGAAATAAACAGTGTTTTCCCCCTTATGAATATATTTTATCTATGATTTATTTATCCACCCAGACTTGGACTAATAGCATGTCAAATGCTGCCTGTTTGTTTTCCTGTTGACATATTTCTATCAGCAGTGTCTTCTGTATTATGGACAGGAAAAATATTACCAGACTTATAAAACAATGGCTTAACGAGACCAATTCTTTGATGTAAGCTAGATGGACTCCACTTGGGAAAATAATAGGAGATTAGGTGGAGGGGAGAGGTTTCTTGTCTACTGTGAAATTGTTCACATTAGGCTGGAAGAAGAGTAAATTGAGACTGACTGACTCCACCAGAAGGTCAGACACTGACCGGTGCTGGCAGGCTGGAGTCTGCTAGGGGAGAGCTTGCCTACGTACCCCTAACTGTATGGAGACCTGAGATCTCTTTCTTTTGCACCTTGGCATGCACCAAATCATGGTGGAAAGAATCAGGCTTGGTATCACTGAAAATGCCTAGTGACAGCAAGCAAGTCAGAGGTAGCTGCAGGTAAGAAGTACAAGTATTTTGATAGGGAAAAAGATGCTAAAAGAGTCTAAATGCACCATCTTGCCATAAATGATCAAATCTGTTTAATCTGTGCTTTTCGTGATCTGATGCTGAGTTTGCCTTCTCACATCTGGGGAAAAAGAAAATCAGTGGGAGTGTTAAAGCAAAGAATGTCAAATTTGATTACGAGGTTTGGGACACCACAGGCACCCATGGGTAATTCACTTAATCAGGAGTCAGAACTCCTGTATTTCTATCTCTGCTATGCCGGTATCCTCCTGCGTAACTTCTGGCAAGGTAGTCACTTTCCTTTTGCCTTGTCTATTTATAAACTGTTAAATATCCAGGAAAGGTAGAAACTCTTAATATGTGCTTTATACAATATTTAGTTCAATGGCTCTTTCTTCTGTTAAAGCTGCAAAGTCCATTGCAATAAAATGAATAATAATGGAGAGTTTTGTCAAACGTGTCTCCTATTACTTGTCACTGTATGAAGGGATAGTTCTCTTTGGTCCACAGAGTATCTTTTCTACTAAAAGAGAAGTTTCCACTGTATAAAGCATCAACTTTTGCCTTTAAAATTGGCAATAGCAAAGGTAGAAAGAATGGCTCCTGCTCCTTATTTCAAAGGTGGTTTTTACATTTAGTGTAGCTTTGAGTTAATAATGGTTCAAACCTGCATTCAAACTGCATAGGTGAAAATACTACTGCTTCTCTCCCCCCAGTGTATATTGACAATACACTTTTCTGCTTACAAGAGACAGGCTGTCAAAGACCTGTAATTAAATAACGTTATGGAGGTTGGCATGCTTTCATTCAAAAGACCAGCATACAAAATCTAAACATTTTAAATTATTTCTGCTTTGAATGGCTGCTGTAGTTCACGGCTGGTTATCTCCCATTTCAAAGACTTCCGGCATTAAGGAAAACAACTTTCCTAAAAGCTGCTGGCAGTTCTGGTATGACTCCTTCTAGTCTCCTACACTTTTTCCTGTTCATTTCTTTTTTACGTTTTAAGAAAACATTTTGAATTTTCCTGCAATCTTTGATATCAGGAGATACGAGCAGAAGCACAGACTTTTGTATCTAATTGTGCACTTGGCCTTATCTTTGTCTGCAAGGCTGATGTTTACCTCTGAAAAGGAAATTATTCTTTTTGAACAATTATAGCCTCTAAGCTTTCATCATGTCTCTCTAATTTGTAGTGCTTTGCTTCTAGTGCACTGTCAGATGCTTAGTGAAGTTTTAGGAAGATAATGTCCTTAACAAAAGGGAAGTAATTTTTTTTTTTTTTTTAGAAGAAAGCCCTTTTTAACAATAATCTGAGCTGATCAAAATGTTCTTGATAAACTGATCTTTTAAATTCAGTAAGGATAAAGCTAAGATACAGCAGTAGGCAGGACTGAGCAGTTGTAGGAAGAGAGAAAGGGGGAAGCTGGTTAAGGAGCAGTTCTTTTCTCAGAAGAGGATCTAGGGCTTACAGATTGGGGATCAGTGGGCAATGCCATGTTGGTTTAGAAAAGCCAAACCTTACGCTGGATGTGTATGAGAAGGAATATTGACTGCAAACTATGTAAAGAAAACCTTCTAGTCTACTGAGGAATGGTAGGGCTGGAGCTGAAGTTCTATCTCTGGAGAAGTTAAATTAAAATAAACAGAAGCCTAGAAAGTGCAACCTGTGAGGAAAGACTGAAAGAGGTTTTGCTTTTTGGCTTAAGAAAGGCAGGCTGGGAGATGCAAGAGTGAAACAGGCGTGATGGTAAGTTCTGGTTATATGTATGTACAGATACACGTGGTTACCCTGCAGAGAAGCAGAAATGAATCGATACTCTCCTTGAGCAAGGTGAACACAAGACCTAGTGACTTCAGCTGCAGAAGTATTCAGGTTAGACCATGAGAAAAACTTTTCTAATGGTAGAAATTGTTAAGCAATGGGCTAGATTGTGTGGCAAGGCTGGGCAGTCTTCCTCTGCAGAGGCCTTTAATGACAGGTTTGGTCTAACGAATTCTCACTTCTCCGAGCAAACAGAATTTGTTGGGTTTATAGGAAGGGAATAAATTTTTGTGTGTGTTTATTGGATTTCTTCCTAATAACAAATTCACAATGAAACATAAGCGGAGTAACATTCTCAAAATGCCTCAGTTTTGCTAGCAGTTCCTAGAAAATACAAATCCCCAATCTCCTATATAAAACCCATGACTGGTTTGAATGATTCGTGTTGTGTTTGTAGTACTGTTACACTGCTAAATTGAGTCTCATGCGGCCACTGTATAACCTCAAGAGATAACACGCTCAAGGAGATTTCTAGAAACTAGGGAAACATGCTCGCTCTTACCTATGCCCAGTTTAGAACAAAGCAATGAGCATGCAGGTGTAGCTTTAAAGATGAACCTCACTTAAGCCTCATTTTAACACACAAAAGAAGATTTTCAACAGCAAGTTTTTATTAGACTATCTAGAAAATAAACTGATGAAAAAAGTTAACATAATTGATTTACTTTTAGCACATGAAAGCATGTGATAGCATGAAAACATAGAATAATCGTGATGTGAGAATAGAGGAGGGCATATATTTACTTTCTATCTGTTGTGCCGCGGGGGGCTTAAAAAAAGACGACAGTAGGTAGTGCCTAGCTAAGGTAATGAAGTATTTCTTATTATAACATTGTCATGTGTCTCTAAAGTCTCACCGGTCAAGCTGTGGGTATTACAGAATATCTTAAACTGAGAGGATGGCACAATAAATGAAAGCTTTCATAAAATTTAATCAGTTGTGATATTGTTTTCCTTGGTGAGGGTGGTGTAAATCTTACCACCATTAACAATAACTAGCCATGGAAATTTTTCATGTTTTCTAATTATTAGTATTACTGTGTGCTCTTAATAAGTACTAAGTATCTGATTGATGCCCACAGGATTAAGCATACACTTAAGTGCTTAGCAGAAGTTGGGTCCTTAAATGACCCTTCTGTATTTCCTTTGTCATGGCACTAAACCTGCTGTGCTTCTTGAACTTTATCTGAGTAGGTGCTGCGTACTGTATTTATATCAGACACATTTTTTTGTTTGCATTTTGGCTTTATGAAATGTCAGAATCAATCTTATACTAATGAAATGTCCAAATTTCATCTCAGCTATGAACATAGCTGCTAATCCTATAAGATGTTTACCTTCTGCCTCTCTGGCTATGTATAGTAACAGAGAGTCTGCCAACTTAAGCACTGCTGACAAACGTCTCCCTACTGCTAGGCAGTCTAATAAATGTTATTTCATTGAGTAAAGATTTAAAATTAATTAATTAAATGTCATTAAAATCCCTTGCAACCTTTGACAAGTTTGCTCTTACTGTAGGCCAGAAAAGTAGTTACTTGAATACTGCCTGTGCCCCCTGAATCCCACCCAATTCAGTAATTTTATGTTTTAATCTTACGATTTCTTAACTTTAATCATTGTGGAATACAGATTTTGATGGTAGTGGCTGTGTTTTAGGCAGAAATGTGGAGGGAGAAAGTAGAGAGAAAAGTAGGCTGCTCCAAGGGATGCAAAACCAACGGGAAAAATGTAAGCTAAAGGCCTCTCACCAGAGTCCAACCTTCCTATCAAATCCTACAGAGTGTAACTACAACTCAAACTCTCTCAAACCTCTCTTAAAAATCAAACTTTTTCCTGTGGCATTCTCAAAGTGAGAGTTATGTAATTTTCAGCATGCAATCTCAGGCTGCTTTCCTTGTTGAAGGCTGTGGTCAAACAGTTCGCAGGCAGACTGTCCAAAGAGCGTGGGTGTGTTTGTGTATGTAGTGACATTTTTTACATTTAGTTTCCGAGCTTCAGGCCCTGATTTTCCACATCCATGCATTCTGAGTAGCCCTTGGCACCTATGCAAACACCACTAGAAGCCTGCTCAGCCAGAATGGTGTATTTATTTGCATTGGCATAGTGCCTGAGGAATTACCCAAGAATAGGGCCCTGGTGTGCTGACCACCATAGAAAAAAAGATCTCAACAAATGTTTCTCAGACTTCTGATACCCAGGGAACACTTTGTTTTAGATGGAAATTGCTAGGCAGATGACAGATGTGGCCAAGCAGTCCTCACCCTGTGCAGCAAGTCCTATGAACGGTCATTAGTGGTTGAACAGACAGAGCACACAGCCAACTTGCAAAATTTCCTTTCTAAACCATTTGGGAATCGCTGAACTTCCCCCCCCCCCCGTTATGGAGCAGGCTGATGTGGGAGAGGAGGTAACACCCCCAGGAACATTGTGGGAATACGATTTGGTGCCTAACATGATCTAATGTAGGTGAGTACAAAAGCTCAGAAGCAGCAGCCACTGCCTGGCTTGGTACCTCTGACTGATGCTGCACAGCTATTGGCTGTGAAAGTAGGAGACCCATTTTTGGATGCTTTCCGGAGGTGTTACTGCTCGTCATAGTTCTACTGATGGACAGCAACCAGCAGGAACTATGATTTTGGCAGTTTAGGAACAGATCTTATAGCTGTATGTTCTGACATGAAACCTGGATGCGTTATCTCTATTTCTGCATTTATTTAGGCAGTGCCACTGGTACAGCAAAGGAAGCACAAATACAGTTTTAATTTTCTTGGATCAGAAGAACTTTCCCTCAGAAATCAGCCTCTGGTGTGGCCAGTGGAGACCCTATTGATTACCTTCCTTAAACAAATTGATTGGAATTTACAGTATTAGTATCTTCCTTGTTCCAGGGTGACCAAAGAAGGTCCACTTTTCTAGGGGACCCGCCATTGCCTTTCATGTGTTCAGAAACAGGAGCCTAGCTTTTAAAAAGCGTAAATGAGATTTATTCATAGTGTATATACAAAGTTATCAGAAAACAGGAAAAACAGCAGCCCATGGGTCTCTGTTCTTGAGAATTTGTTGTGTTTTCCTCTTGTAATAGACTTGTCCTCGTCTGATTCTCACCCTTGTTCAGCTAAGATTGCTAGAGTTTCCATATACTTCACAGTGTCTTATTTTGGTATCTGTGAAGGATTTATCATAAAATCCATGCCACAGCATGACAGAGGAGTACTGATTAAATAAATGATGTTTCCTATGGTGACATGGGACCAAATACACCTTTCTAGTTCTACCGTGCAGGACTCAAAATGATCCTTAAATACCCTGTAGAATTAAGAACTTGCACCTCAGGAAGTCTCAGGCAGAAGGGTGTCATCCCTCAATGCCTGACTGAGAACCATTTTCTGTTTAGTATTTTTAACCTTCTCCTTCTGTTTAGTTCCTGCTCTGCCGCTTAATGTAATGCCCGTTTATTGCAGACTGCTTTTAGTTTGGTCCTTTTAAAAGCTCCCTGAGGCACAATGATGCCTAGAAATTAATGTATTCCCTTCCCGCACATCAAGCAGATGTGTGTATATTGAGTTAGTGCCTCTAACGTTTAGCTGATTTCTTTTCAGAGCATAGCTGAATCACTGCTACATACCAAACCCGTTTGTGGCCTTTCTTCCTTAAACTATTGGGATATGTAGATTTATATACACAATATTTTTAGCTTTAATTGCAAAGTGCCAGTGTGACTCGCAGGTTTTTATAAAATTGTTAGTCCTAAATATACTACACTATTGGGCAGCATAGTGCTCCAGTTGTTGAATGTGGTTGGATTCAACAGGAGCATGCGTAAGGCACCCGTGGCATTCCAAGACCTTGAAGTGGTTGTCTTCGTCATCTTTTTCTTACCGGTTGGAATAGAAGTCGTCACTAGTTACTGCTAGTTGAAAAGTTGAGGACTTCGGTTAACATGCTAGGCAAAAGCATCCTTGCCGAGGAAAGAACATGCATTCCAGCTAACTGTACAGCCAGGTTAGGGTAACTCCTGCTTCTCCTTCTCTAAAGTGAAAGAAAATCCTCTCCTAATGTTCATATTACACAAAGCCAGGACTGTTACTTCTCAATTATGGTTGAGGTCACTCATTTTACCTGTAGATGGCAATGTTTTATTTTCTGTCGGAAAATGGTGGTATCTCTCCATGTACCTGCAAATCTTCTTTATATCATATCTCCTCTTGCTGGAATAGTCAGCTCTTTGGAAGAGCATCAGTCCTGTCCTACTTTTCTACGCTTACCATAAAGAAAAGTGACATCACACTCAGAACTAAAAATGCCAACTTCAGGCTGCATTGTGTTTATCAAGGTAAGACATCATAAGGATGATTTCCTGGAAATCCCCCAGCCCCTTAGGGTAGACAGAGTACCCTTCCCACTGTACTAAAAAGACTTGGCTGTTCAAGTAAAGTCTTTTAAAAATATAGATTTATTTTAAGCATGTGAAACATCAGGATAGGCACAATTATAAACATAGAAAGATTAAACATGGCAATGAACTTGCAGCCAGACAACGCAAGCAATAACTTAGAGGCAGAGGTTACTATTTCACATAAGAAACCTGCTGATAATTGGTTATTTTTGGTACTAGACATTCTAGACTTTGCTCATCTCAGTTTTAATTTGAAAATATCCTGTCATTCCACCCCTTCCCAGTTTTTATTTGGAAGTCACTTGCGTAAATATCTATGTATTTTAAATACTGTATAAAGTGCATTCAGATGAAGGACGGAAAGAGGTAAAGGCCCAATTTCCAGTGCAGTAGAGGCGACTGAGGCAAAACATACTCAAATCATTGACTAGAAAGAGCTTGGTTTTGAATCAAACTCGAAGAACATACTGAGTAATGGCACAGTAATGCAAACACGGTTTCTAGGAAACAACTGTAGAGTAGATATTAACTACTAGAACTATGGCTTGACAGCATATTTGCTTTTTAAGTTTTGCAGAGCAAGGTCCCATTCCTCTGTTGATAATTACTAGAATAAAAATATGCTGAAGTTTGAAATGTTCCTCCTAATGTGATCGTCAACAGTTGTAACTGTAAACAACATTCTGTTTACTTTGAAATAGTCCATTAATTCTTGGGTCTTATTGTGTGCATTTTCTTGTAGACTGTGAGCTGCTATCTTGGAATTCCAATTAATTTTTTATTGTTAGAAGTGCAGCCATTT